>NC_041393.1:305334956-305446272 GCF_002162155.2 Triticum dicoccoides | reverse complement strand
CGTGGCCGAAACTCACCATGGCCGGACCGCCGGAGCTCTGCTCCTGTGCGTACTCGCCCGCTCCCGTCGCGACCTTGGCCTCCCCGTGCGCGCCCACTGCTGCGCCTTGCCACACGCCCCACTCCCTGCCCGCGCTCGTTGCATTCCTGGCCGCGTCCAGGAGCGACCCTGCGGCCGCCCGCTTGCCCGCGAACCTGCTCGCTTCCTGCTGCTGCCTGATGCAGCGATGATGCGGCTGTTGTGCTACTGCTGCTCGCATGCTCCTCCCGCTTTCCTGCTGCTAATCTGCTAGCCACCGCCGCTGCTGTTTTGATTTTGCTGCCTGCGTCGTTGCCGCCTAGTGTTGCTGATGGTTGTGGCCGTCGGTGCCTCCTGTGCCCGTGCGTATGTGCACAACCGGTTGTGCCTCTGGCCGGCGTACTGTGCTAGAGTTAGATTAGTCTAGGAATAGATCAGGTTAGTTTATTTGTTTAATTAGTCAAATGTGTAGATGACATGCGGCCCCTTCTAGATTATTTTAGTCTAGCTGCCTTGTTTAGCTCATGTGACACTTACATGTGGGTCCTCTTGACCCAGTTAACCAGTCAACATTACTGGTCAACTGCTATTGACCCTGTTGACTGGAAAACCCCTGGCCCCACTGTCATACACATGGAAAGCCCCCTACTAGGTGTAAAAGGTATCTGCCTATTTAGTAACTAAAGGAAATACATAGAAGAAATTTAGTAAATCCAATAAAACTTTGAGAAATCATATAAAATAATCTGTAATTCGGAGAAAAATACTTTGTACATGAAAGTTGCTCAGAACGACGATACGAATCCGAAAACGCAGCCCCTTCGTCAGCCACTCATCCCTAGCATAGCAAACACGCAACTTTCCCCTCCGATTCATCTGTCCGAAACCGCGAAACCCCAGGGATACTTTCTCGGTTGTTTCCACCCTTCGCCGGTATCACCTCCTACCGCGTTAGGTCACCCCTAGCACCGCTTATTGCCATGTTATGTTCTGTGATGCCTTGTGTGCTCCATATTTACTATTTCTTCCCCCCTCTTCTTCTCCGGTAGACCTCGAGACCGACGCTGCCGGCGACCCCCAGTTCGACTACGGTGTTGACGACTCGTCCTTCTTGCCAGAGCAACCAGGCAAGCCCCCCCCCTTGATCACCAGATATCGCCTATTCTTCTCTATACTGCTTGTATTAGAGTAGTGTAGCATGTTACTGTTCGGTTACTCCTATTCTGTTGAATAGCCTGTCATTGTTGCTACAGTCATTGATACCTTACCCGCAATCCTAAATGCTTAGTATAGGATGCTAGTTTATCATCATTGGCCCTACATTCTTGTCAGTCTACCCTGCTATACTATCGGACCGTGATCACTTGGGAGGTGATCACGGGTATATACTATACATATATACATACTATACAGATGGTGACAAAAGTCGGGTCAGCTCGTTGAGTACCCGCAAGTGATTCCGATGTGGGGGCTGGAAGGACAGGTGGCTCCATCCCGGTAGAGGTGGGTCTGGGTTCCCGACGGCCCCCGACTGTTACTATGTGGCGGAGCGACAGGGCAGGTTGAGACCACCTAGGCGAGAGGTGGGCCTGGCCCTGGTCGACGTTCGCGGTTACTTCATAATAACACGCTTAATGAGATCTTGGTATTTGATCTGAGTCTGGCCACCGGCCTATACGCACTAACCAACTATGCGGGAAAGATATGGGCACTCGACGTCGTGGTATCATCCGAAGCCTTCTTGACGTCAGCGACGGAGCGGCGCACGCCAGATTGGACCGCGTAACATGACTTCCTTTGTAATGGAGGTTGCTAGGTCTGCTTCCGGCCGCCCTCGCAATGTGCAGGTGTGCAATGGGCGATGGGCCCAGACCCCTGCGCGCATAGGATTTAGACCGGCGTGTTGACCTCTCTGTTGTGCCTAGGTGGGGCTGCGATGTGTTGATCTTCCGAGGCCGGGCATGACCCAGGAAAGTGTGTCTAGCCAAATGGGATCGAGTGTGTTGGGTTATGTGGTGCACCCCTGCAGGGAAGTTTATCTATTTGAATAGTCGTGTCCCTCGGTAAAAGGACGACCCGGAGTTGTACCTTGACCTTATGACAACTAGAACCGGATACTTAATAAAACACACCCAAACAAGTTCCACAGACAACCCGGTGATCGCTTTTCCACAAGGCGACGAGGGGAGGATCGTCGGGTAGGATTATGCTATGCGATGCTACTTGGAGGACTTCAATCTACTCTCTTCTACATGCTGCAAGATGGAGGTGGCCAGAAGCGTAGTCTTCGACAGGATTAGCTATCCCCCTCTTATTCTGGCATTCTGCAGTTCAGTCCATCGATGTGGCCCTTTACACATATACTCATGCATATGTAGTGTAGCTCCTTGCTTGCGAGTACTTTGGATGAGTACTCATGGTTGCTTTTCTCCCTCTTTTCCCCTTTTCCCTTCTACCTGGTTGTCGCAACCAGATGCCGGAGTCCAGGTGCCAGACGCCACCGTCGACGACGGCTCCTACTACACTGGAGGTGCCTACTACTACGTGCAGGCCACTGACGACGACCAGGAGTAGTTTAGGAGGATCCCAGGCAAGAGGCATGTGCCTCTTTCGATCTGTATCCCAGTTTGTGCTAGCCTTCTTAAGGCAACTTGTTTAACTTATGTCTGTACTCAGATATTGTTGCTTCCGCTGACTCGTCTATGATCGAGCACTTGTATTCGAGCCCTCGAGGCCCCTGGCTTGTATTATGATGCTTGTATGACTTATTTTACTTTTATAGTTGTGTTGTGATATCTTCTCGTGAGTCCCTGATCTTGATCGTACACGTTTGCGTGTATGATTAGTGTACGGTCAAATTGGGGGCGTCACAAGTTGGTATCAGAGCCGACTGCCTGTAGGAATTCCCCTTCCACACTCCTTAGCCGAAGTCGAGTCTAGACATTGCAAAACTTTTACTAACATGGATGTGCGGCCCATGGGCCCATGTTGCCATTGGGTGGTATTAGGATCTTTTATTCCTCAACCTATACTCTGGGACTCTGACATCTCTTCTATTCAGGTTAAGCGATTTTACTAACTCTGACTCTAGGTTCTCGATAATACTTTCTCCCGGTGAGCCCCTTCAGTCCAGATGATCACCTGCTGCACCAGAAAATTTTGAAGATACTCTCCGATGTTTCCTTGAGACCCTTGTTCCCTTCGCCGTTGCAATTCCATACCACCGATAAATCCCTATGGAAAGCTACATACACTTGTCGTCCGTAACTTCATTTCCAATCTTATCTTGATATTACAAGATACCCTGAAATACCTCGGATGTTCTGAGAATCCTTTGTGTTTGCTGCCTTGCAGCTCCTTTTCCTCATAAATACCCCTACGGATAATTCCTCGCACTTACCGATTATCCGCTCATCCCCAGTTGTTTAGGTGTTTTGCAAAATGCTTCTAAATGCCATTGGCTCTTCCAAAATCCTTAGTAGCCTACTGCTCTTGATCTTCTTTACCTGCTTGCATAATAGTTACTTCCATATGTCTAGCAATATTCATTAAAATACTTTGTGATCGACATTCTGATCTTGTTAATTCAACATGTGTGTGAATGCACACAATCATCATTTATTCCCTGAAAATTATCCTTCCGGCTCAGACGTCATTTTGAACATGAGCTGGTTCTCAGCCAATTAAATTGCCGTCGATTGTACCCCTAAGTCTATTCAAATTATCCATCCTTTATCAGAGTGTTTGCTTCTGATCCCTTCGTTTGGAAATCTTAATTCCTTTTGCATTTGAGCTTGACTTAGTCGGTTGTTTCTATAATCAGATCTCCTTGCATTCTTTCTTCTTCTGGTTGAGTACCGATGCTCACATCAAATCCCTTAGGGACCGCCAGGTCCTTTGTTGGATTTTGTCCGACACTGTCCTTCGTATTCATTAACCTTGTCAGCTTTTCCTCAGATATATAATGCCTTTGGTAAATTGTATCCTCTGCTTTGTCAACCATGCTCTACTTTCGAGCTGGTGATAATTACTCCTGATGTTTGTTGTATATGTTCCTAAGATGCCCTTATGGGTTGAACCTATGCCTTCCCTAACCGTATGCAGCCGAGAGTTTTCACGAGTCATACTCTTCTGGTGTTTTGCCAGGTAATATTTCAACACTACAACTTCATCGAAAGCGAGAGGTGAGTGAAAGGTTATGCATTGAAGAAGTGGGAGTCGACCTTGAACTGGTGTTCATGCCCATGGACACGATGTAGATTCTATCATGGAAACTTCTTGTAATAATAACTATTTCCTTGATATAGGTTCATCTAGTATCCATGTTTGGTCCTTTGCAACCATGGTTCCGACCATGATTGTTCTCCTTTGATTCCATTTCTCAGACAAGATGAAGTACTTGTCTCCTGCAGATCATTCCACGTGTCCACCGTCTACTCTGCTCTACCATCGAGTATTACACTCTGGTATCTCGAGAATATCAACAAACTACATAACTTCTTGTGGGTTCTTCATCAACTATTATTTCTCGATGATTCCAATTTTCTCCAGGTTTTGAGTTGTTTTTCACTCGAAACCCCGATAACTAAATCGTGTTCGTTCAATGGTTCAACTACTCTTTGTAATCCTTACTACTTGCGAGTTGTACTCGCTGATGTCATTCCCAACTGATTGGCTACATCATCATCATCATCATGTTAAAGCCTAAACTGTGCTACCTGGTCCTTATTCCCAGAGCACAACTTTTGATGATGAGCTAAGCTTACATCGATCTTCCTTGTCTTACCGTTTCACCTCAAGCAACAAGCTTGATTCCGAGTTTGTGTCGTATCCATGGTTTCAATAACTTTTCGCTCCATCCTTCCTTTTGCTTGATGTCGTCAATGACCGATTACATCTCCATGAAACCTCTCGACAAAATTTGTCATGATCATCATCAACATTCTGAGTTCCTCCAGGATATCAATTGTATTCATGATGAGAAATACCATCCTTGCCCCTCGATGATTTGTGTTATCATCGGCAACATTCTTGCTTTCCCTTCAACACAAACTTGTTCATTTTTTGTGTTGTACCTTAAGATCCTTGCTATCAAACTTATGTTATGTTCTACCTTGGAGTATTGCTAACTTTTATGTCAAGAATGTCATGGGAAATTCACCACCCTTAAGAATTCTTGATACAAGTGATACTTATTAACATCACCATTCTTTTCTTGGTCCCCGTGTTGTTTCTAACCAAAATACCGACAAATGGTCTGTGATGTGTAAATTCTAAACTTCTAGCAACCCTATTGCTTTGAAGTTATTGGTCTATAGTTTCATTCTACGTCTATGACTTATTGAATCATCATTCGAACATTGATCGTGCTACCTAGCCCATATTTCGGGTGCACATTTCAACCAATGTTTAACTGTGTATGTTTTCCTCGAGCATACATCATTAAGTCATTTGATCTAGCTAATGTTATCCCCTTGTTCACATAGTTGCGGAAATCCATCTTTTTGGAAATCTCAATGGATTGTCGTTGAGTCAATCAGTCACCTCCTCACCTCTCCTTGATTTAATGGTGAACCCCTGTTCGAAACTTGCTTCCATAGTTCATTTCCCGAGGATCATATAATGTCGTCTCGTCAATTGTGTTGCACCTCTTCTTCTCAAGCATCTTGAGTTTAAGGTGTCCTGACACCAATCGGATCTGAATCTTGGTCAGATATGATGGCTGGGACAACTTTCCAAGAGTTATGTTGTTGGTCCCTTGATGACCCGGTAATATGATGTCATGTCTAGCACCCCTGGCTGGAGGACCTGCCATTATAATTTCTTTTGCAAGGATGAACATTCTTCCTGGAGTAAATTGTAGGACTTATTTTATAACTTGCTCCTGATGGATCATATGGGAATCCAAAGTATGGCCCTTGATTGTAACAGCGTATCATTACTACCTCGAAGCATCAGTATGATACCCCGCTCATCAACAAGAACATTGGAGGCGCAATGCTAAATGTTTCTTGGTCAGTTATCCAAACACCGTTGTATGGGTAACATCTTAATTAATCCTTGCCTCTTATCTGAATGGTTGGGTACTTGCTCTCCTACCCTGTATGCCATGTTCTGCTTGTACATGGGAAGGATATACTCCTAATAATTGTGTGTAATCACAATTTTTCTTTCCATTGTTCTGTTTAATCTGAAAATCGTGTTTTCCTTTCCATTCTTTTGTTTAACCTTCCCTGAATCTGACTTAACTGAGCAGAGATAATTCCCTGCTTAGGTAGGCACCTTGTTGTACCACTCTGTCTGTAAGACCATGTTACTATTGTTGATGACATTCCGGTAACCACCGATGGGTGATAACTTTCCCAATTGGTTCGCCTCGTTCAACAAGCAGGAAAATTGCTCTCTTCGTTCCCCATCCTTGGTACCAACATTGTTGCCGGCATAGCTGACAAGCTATTCACTGACATGCCTCCCTGTCGAGTGTGTGCAAGATGTCACCACCCTTCCTACTTTCAACCCACATGGTGGGCCCATAACCCACAGGTCCACTGGATCAAAACCTGACTCGTCTTTACAACCCGGATTCTAATGTATCCTTTGCACCTGGCTTCGTATGTGATTCACGAGCTAAATGTTATACCATCAATCATCCTGGAATCAAATACCATGTTATTCTCGTTGTCGAAAACCCCATTACAGCTTCTGTCCAGTCATCAAATGATTGCCTACTCGTTTGAAGCGTCGGTACCATCGTATATTGCACTCAACAAATTCACTGAGATACAACTCGTGAGATACCTTGTGTATTTCCCATTGAATTCACCATCAGATGCCAGCTTTGTGGAGATGCGTTCTTCCGAAGTTTTCCCCTTGGTCGCATTCGTAGGACGATGGAGATCCCTAAGAAAGGATGACGACTTGATCATGGTGACTTGAAGGAGAGAAACAAAGACATCAACGAAAGGGAACAACCTCTTCGAAAGGGCATCCAAGACCGAGAAGACTCGTTAGGTTTTTTGCTACCAGCGCCCCCCCCCCCCTTACTCCACCGCTTGAATCTCGGGACGAGATTTCTTGTAGTGGAGGAGAATTGTGACACCCGAGTAATCAAGCTACAGTAACTCTCTGGTAATGATGCCACATCACCTCAATTACTGTTGATAATCTCGCGTTGGTTCAGAACCAATCCAAATTCAAAATTTGAATTAAAGTCGAAACAATTAAAGTTTTCAAAAGTCAAAACTAAATTGTTCCTAACGTTCCAAATAACCCATAATAAATGTTGGTGAAGAAATCATCTTCTAATAAAATACTTAAATGCACTAAATAAACTAAAACAACAATAAAACAATTATCTAAAATGCTTTTAAAATAATAAGCACATGCAAAACACTTTATTTAAAGTGCCAGAATATTTGGGGCTGTGACCTATTTAATAACACCAAATTAGTTGTTGCTTTTAAATTTTATAAAACTAAAAGAAAATAAAACAAAACAAACAAAAAAGAAAAAGGAAAAGAGAGACCCCCCCCCCACTGGGCCACGGCCCAGCTGTCCTCTGCACCCACCAGGCCGGTCCAATTGGCCCAGCCACCCCCACGTGCGCCCAACCGCCCCACTCGATCGCCTTCCACCTCGCTATAGGGGAAGCCGACTGAGGCGCGCCCGTTGGTCGTCCCCAACCACCTCGCCATTCCCGCCGGGGGAAGATAAGGACGCCACCCCCTGCAGCCCCCTCGGCCTCCTCGCCTCCCCTCCACTTGCCTCTCCCACTTCTTCCCCACACTCGCCCCTCTTACCGATCTGGAGGATACCACCGTCACCATCGTTGCATCGATCCCGCGGCCACCGGCCGTCTCTCGCCTCGCCGACTTGACCTCGATCTTCGCCGCCGTCTCTTACGCCCTTCAATGCCACTAGACTGAGCCGGGAGCCACCGCGTCGAGCCCGGCACCGCCTCCTTCTTCCTCGGCACCTTTGAGCTTCGCCGTCGATTCCAGCACCTCTGAGGCTTCCCCGAGCCCACTAAGCACATCTGCAAGCTCGATGTGAGCTCCTCTTTCGATTCCCCTTCCCACCCCTCGGATCTCATATGTTTCGCCGTTGTTCCGCCGTGGCCGAAACTCACCATGGCCGGACCGCCGGAGCTCTGCTCCTGTGCGTACTCGCCTGCTCCCGTCGCGACCTTGGCCTCCCCGTGCGCGCCCACTGCTGCGCCTTGCCACACGCCCCACTCCCTGCCCGCACTCATTGCATTCCTGGCCGCGTCCAGGAGCGACCCTGCGGCCGCCCGCTTGCCCGCGACCCTGCTCGTTTCCTGCTGCTGCCTGATGCAGCGATGATGCAGCTGTTGTGCTACTGCTGCTCGCATGCTCCTCCCGCTTTCCTGCTGCTAATCTGCTAGCCACCACCGCTGCTGTTTTGATTTTGTTGCCTGCGTCGTTGCCGCCTAGTGTTGCTGATGGTTGTGGCTGTCGGTGCCTCCTGTGCCCGTGCGTATGTGCACAACCGGCTGTGCCTCTGGCCGGCGTACTGTGCTAGAGTTAGATTAGTCTAGCAATAGATCAGGTTAGTTTATTTGTTTAATTAGTCAAATGTGTAGATGACATGCGGCCCCTTCTAGATTATTTTAGTCTAGCTGCTTTTATTAGCTCATGTGACACTTACATGTGGGTCCTCTTGACCCAGTTAACCAGTCAACATTACTGGTCAACTGCTATTGACCCTGTTGACTGGAAAACCCCTGGCCCCACTGTCATACACATGGCTAGCCCCCTAGTAGGTGTAAAAGGTATCTTCCTATTTAGTAACTAAAGGAAATACATAGAAGAAATGTAGTAAATCCAATAAAACTTTGAGAAATCATATAAAATAATCCGTAATTCGGAGAAAAATACTTTGTACATGAAAGTTGCTCAGAACAACAATACGAATCCGAAAACGCAGCCCCTTCGTCAGCCACTCATCCCTAGCATAGCGAACACGCAACTTTCCCCTTCGATTCATCTGTCCGAAACCGCGAAACCCCGGGGATACTTTCTCGGTTGTTTCCACCCTTCGCCGGTATCACCTCCTACCGCGTTAGGTCACCCCTAGTACCGCTTATTGCCATGTTATGTTCTGTGATGCCTTGTGTGCTCCGTATTTACTATTTCTTCCCCCCTCTTCTTCTCCGGTAGACCTCGAGACCGACGCTGCCGGTGACCCCCAGTTCGACTATGGTGTTGACGACTCGTCCTTCTTGCCAGAGCAACCAGGCAAGCCCCCCCCCCTTGATCACCAGATATCGCCTATTCTTCTCTATACTGCTTGCATTAGAGTAGTGTAGCATGTTACTGTTCGGTTACTCCTATTCTGTTGCATAGTCTGTCATTGTTGCTACAGTCATTGATACCTTACCCGCAATCATAAATGCTTAGTATAGGATGCTAGTTTGTCATCATTGGCCCTACATTCTTGTCAGTCTGCCCTGCTATACTGTCGGGCCATGATCACTTGGGAGGTGATCACGGGTATATACTATACATATATACATACTATACAGATGGTGACAAAAGTCGGGTCAGCTCGTTGACTACCCGTAAGTGATTCCGATGTGGGGGCTGGAAGGACAGGTGGCTCCATCCCGGTAGAGGTGGGCCTGAGTTCCCGATGGCCCCCGACTGTTACTATGTGGCGGAGCGATAGGGAAGGTTGAGACCACCTAGGCGAGAGGTGGGCCTAGCCCTGGTCGATGTTCGCGGTTACTTCATAATAACACGCTTAACGAGATCTTGGTATTTGATTTGAGTCTGGCCACTGGCCTATACGCACTAACCAACTACGCGGGAAAGATATGGGCACTCGACGTCGTGGTATCAGTCGAAGCCTTCTTGACGTCAGCGACGGAGCGGCGCGCGCCGGATTGGACCGCGTAACGTGACTTCCTTTGTAATGGAGGTTGCTAGGTCTACTTCCGGCCGCCCTCGCAACGTGCAGGTGTGAAATGGGCGATGGGCCCAGACCCCTGCGCGCATAGGATTTAGACCGGCGTGTTAACCTCTCTATTGTGCCTAGGTGGGGCTGCGACGTGTTGATCTTCCAAGGCCGGGCATGACCCAAGAAAGTGTGTCCGACCAAATGGGATCGAGCGTGTTGGGTTATGTGGTGCACCCCTGCAGGGAAGTTTATCTATTCATATAGCCGTGTCCCTCGGTAAAAGGACGACCCGGAGTTGTACCTTGACCTTATGACAACTAGAACCGTATACTTAATAAAACACACCCAGACAAGTTCCACAGACAACCCGGTGATCGCTTTTCCACAGGGCGATGAGGGGAGGATCGTCGGGTAGGATTATGCTATGCGATGCTACTTGGAGGACTTCAATCTACTCTCTTCTACATGCTGCAAGATGGAGGTGGCCAGAAGCGTAGTCTTCGACAGGATTAGCTATCCCCCTCTTATTCTGGCATTCTGCAGTTCAGTCCACCGATGTGGCCCTTTACACATATACCCATGCATATGTAGTGTAGCTCCTTGCTTGTGAGTACTTTGGATGAGTACTCACGGTTGTTTTTCTCCCTCTTTTCCCCCTTTCCCTTCTACCTGGTTGTCGCAACCAGATGCCGGAGTCCAGGAGCCAGACGCCACTGTCGACGACGACTCCTACTACACTGGAGGTGCCTACTACTACGTGCAGGCCGCTGACGATGACCAGGAGTAGTTTAGGAGGATCCCAGGCAGGAGGCATGCACCTCTTTCGATTTGTATCCCAGTTTGTGCTAGCCTTCTTAAGGCAACTTGTTTAACTTATGTCTATACTCAGATATTGTTGCTTCCGCTGACTCGTCTATGATCGAGCACTTGTATTCGAGCCCTCGAGGCCCCTGGCTTGTATTATGATGCTTGTATGACTTATTTTACTTTTAGAGTTGTGTTGTGATATCTTCTCGTGAGTCCCTGATCTTGATCGTACACGTTTGTGTGTATGATTAGTGTACGGTCAAATTGGGGGCGTCACATTCACGGACGACGAGGAGGAGTGCAAGCGTCAAGGAACGCCTACACCATCCGCGAGGGAAACATGGAAGCAAAGACGGAAGAAGAAGGATCTGGCCAGCCTAGAAGGACCGGTACAACCGGCCAACTACAGCCCGGGCGGTACAACCGCCCGACTACCGCCAACAACCGACCCACCTTCTGTGTTCAAGCGGTGCAAGGCCGGTACTACATAGGTTGTACCGATAATTGCCAAAAGACCGGTACAACCGCCCCGATATCCGGAGCAACCGTTGCCCCTTCGGTGTACACCTCCACGAGCCAGCGCCTGGACTCCCAGTGGTACTACCCCTCCCTATGACCGGTACTACCGCCCCGCATGAGCTCCTAGCGGTACTACCAGCCACTGGACTGGTACTACCGGCCAGTCTGCGCATAGTGTATCGGGCCTCCGGCCCATGTACCCTCTCCCACTTACCCCTTCGTGGCTTAGACTATAAATAGGCCTCCCCCTCATCCTTTCCAAGGTTATCAAATATGATAGCTCATTCTTAGGTGAGCTTTGCTCCTACCTCTACTCTTGAGAGAGAGAGAGAGAGACTACCACTCCAATGGAATTCAAGACCTCCATGTGAGAAGATCATGTGGGATATCATCAAGACCCCCTCGCGGGAAGATCCGTCTAGGATACCATCAAGACTTCCTCTTGGAGATGAACCTTACCATCTATCTTTCCCTTTGTTGTTCATCTACCTTGTGGATCTTATGTGTTTGATTGTCTAGTGGATGCGTGATTTGGACTTGTTCTTCAGTGTTTCCACTTGTTATTTCTCTCGTTCTTCCCCGTGTTCTTCCCGTTCCTCGTAGGGATCCGCTCCAATAGTGAAAGATCGGCCTCTAGGGTTCTACCCTACATCATTTCATTTCTTGGTACTGATTCTAATGTTTATGAGGATATGATGCTTCCTAAATTGGATACATTTGTTTTGCTTACAAATGAAGGGCCTAGCTTGGAGAAGGATGAACATTGGAGCAAGAACAAGCATGGAGATGATGGCATGTGCAAGGGGAACAAGAACGGAGTTACGAGTGATGATTTCAGGACGTTGAAGCCACCACAATGAGTGCATGAAGCCTTGGACGAAATATACAAGATGCCACTTCATAACTTTCGTCCAGAGGCTATTCTCGGTGCTGTGTCACCTTATTATTGGGCCAGGCCCATGTAATTTCGAAATACTTGAGTATAGGCTATTTTTAGAGTCCGTATGTGTGGGGAAACAAGAGATAGGGTTGTTTTCGGACCCCTTCCCCAAGGGCCACGAAATTCCCCCTCTTCCTTCATATATACAGCCCTTAGGACGTCGTTTAGACTTTGGGTTTTGTTTAGATTAAAAGTTCGCCATAGCTAAAACTTCACGTACTTCATTTGTGTTCAACGACCAGACAAAGGCATCATAGAACCCCGCCTTCATTAGTAAAGCTTTCCTCTTATATTCGCAATATCCAGATTGCAATCTCAGTTTCTTGCTTGTTGTTCGTTTTCTCATAGGAAAACAGACCCTCGTGGTCAGGTTGATCGTGCTCCGGTGTGGTCAATAACCCCTCGGAAGTTGGTTTAGCGATTGCTAAGGCACGACGCCTTGCACGTTCATAGTCGGATCGTTAAGGTCGACTCCCACAGAAAACGATAGCCACCATCTCATCGAAAGACGGGACACCGTTGCCTCTATCATAGGTTGTGCACAAGTTCCGTATCCGCCTATTGTGCAATTGTGCTAGCGTCTCTCTAGTGTTGTGCTACAAGAGCATTTTCGTGGTTCCCACATTTTGGCTCATTCCTTGGTTGCTCGACCCCGCTTATCTATTTGCGTGTGTGTTTCCGCGTACCATATCTTGCTATTGGTCTACTAGTTGCATTTGCAAATTTGTGAATCTTTTCCAACATAATTGAGGCTCACTAATAATTGCATAAAATTTTGTGCCACCATCCTAACCGAGAGCTTTTTACTTGTGTAGGTGTGAGAACAGACAAGAATTGGTACCAATTGTGTTATTTCCTTGTTCCACATTTGAGTGATCATTGATCCATCTTCAACATCGGTCAAGGTACATATGGTATAAGTTCTTCTCTTTCTCCCACTCACATATTGTGCTTGGAATGATGGATAGGCCAAGTTCTTCTACCAACCCACTCTTCATCGAGCAAGACAACGACATGTCATCCTATGTCACCAAGAACCACCTCTTCGGTGCACAATGAGCTTTACATCAAGAAAGACAAGCAATGAGCAATCGCATCGACAATCTCGCCACCGACTTGCGACTCTTCGAGCAACGAAGTTAAGAGACTACTTCGACAACAATCTCGAGTCTCACAAACAAGAGAACGATGCAAGAATGGACAAGATTCGTGCCTTGTTGGTGAACTGCCATTCTACCTCTTCGTCCTACTCAAGACGAAGCCGTTCGAGTCGACACTCTGATGACACCTTCTCCGGCTCAAGTACACCGACATCAAACACTCTACGTCGAGCCGCGTGCCAAGACCGTCAAGCAACTCGTAGTCCTCTACACGGCAATCATCCACAAGAGCAATTCGACGAGCAACCACATCGTCATCGCTAACACCAAGTTCCTCTTGAACAAGCACAAGAAAGGCAATGTCAAGGTCTCCAAGAGGAAGAGCGAGCGCGACAACACCAAGATGAACAAGACGTCGAGGCTCAAAGTCTTCAACAACAAAAACGTGAAGTACAAGCTCTTGAGGTGCAACGTGCCCTTCAAGAATCAAGTCAAGCCATTGCCAACCACAACCGAGATAGGCGCAATCAAGAGGAAGCACTTCGCGAATAAATTCAAGAGTGAAACTACCAAGCAAGAGTGCATCATCAAGTTCCTCAAGCTAGCCCACAAGCTCGACAAGAACCTCAAGTACGGCAAGAGCAACATGAGGTTGACAATCCTCCACGCCAAGAGCAACATGAGGTTGACATTCATCCACGTCAAGGACGTCATCATCATCCTCGACCCCAACACAATGAAGAGCAACGCTATGGCAAGCTGAAGTTCACCATGCCCAAGTTCAACGGAAGCGATGATCCCGAAGAGTACCTTTCATGGGCATTGAAGGTCGACAAGATCTTTCGTTTGCACAACTATGAGGAAGAGAAGAAGATCGCTATGGGATCCCATGAGTTCCAAGACTATGTGCTCATATGGTGGGAAGAAGTTCTTGAGCACCGAGAAGCAAGAGATGAACCACCAATCACCACATGGGAGGAAATGAAAGATGTCATGCGCCCACGCTTTGTGCCTACAAACTACAACCGCGGCCTCTTCAAGAAACTCCAACTCCACAAGCCAGGAACAAAGAGCGTTGATGAATACTACAAGGAAATGGAGATTGCCATGATAAGAGCCAATGTAACGGAAGATGATGAGCAAACTATGGCCCGTTTCTTGAATGGACTCAATCATCCCACCAAGAAGATTGTCGACTTCCAACCCTACTCCAACCTCACTGAGCTCGTGCATCAAGCTACCAAAGCGGAACGCCAAGTGTAAGATGACTTCAAGTACGCCAAGTACTCGTCCAAGAGATACGGCTTCTCCAACACCCATGCTTCAACGACTCCAACACCTTCTACCTCAACCAAGCCATCTACAAACAACGGCGACAAGTCGAGTTACAAGAAAACTTCGACAACCTAAATTCATCCTCCTACTACAAGCAACTTCAAGCCGCACGCTTCATCATCTACTCCAACCGATGAGACCGTCAAGACAAGTTCCATTAAGTGTTTCACATGCGGCGACCGAGGCCACAAGTCCTTTGAGTGTACCAACAAGCGCACCATGATCCTCAACGACGACGGAACCTATGACTCCCTGAGTGAAGAGGAGATGGAAGCCCTTGAGAAAGTGGCCATGCACCGGCGCGTGAACAAAGATGAAGATGATCAAGTCTTTTGTGATGAGGATTCGAACCCCGCTCTCGTTGTCTCCAAATTCTTGACTCTTCAACATCAACAAGACGAAGACCAAAGATGCTATATCTTCCACACCAAGGCCGGCATCAATGGAAGGTTCGTCAAGGTCATCATCGACAGAGGGAGTTGTCACAACTCGGCAAGTGAAGAACTATGCTCCAAGCTCCAATTGGTCAAGATGAAGCACCCGCAGCCCTACAAGGTTCAATGGCTAAGCGATTCCGGCACTATCCAAGTTGAGCATACGGTCAAAGTTTCCTTCAAAATTGGAGCATATGAAGACACTTTGGAGTGTGATGTCGTCCCGATGTCCGTTTGCCACCTCCTTCTTGGTCGACCATGGCAATTTGACCACGGCGTCATCCACAACGGGCGTACTAATCACTATAGCTTCAAGATGAAGAGAAAGGAGTATGTGCTACGACCTATGTCTCCAAGTCAAGTGGTCGCCGACAAGCAAGCCACCCATCATGGAGAAAAGAGTGAGAGAGTGACCCACCCAAAAGAGAGTGAGCGCCACAAGCCAAAATCGAGTGCCTCCGCGATGAGAGACAAGAAAAACTTAGTCCTATTTGCCACCAAAAGTGAGATGAGAGAAGTGTGTGAGAACCCATCAAGTGTTATGCACTATGTCCTTGTGTGCAAAGACGAGGCACCAAAAACTAACACCTCTCACAATCTACCTTTAGTGTTGTATTCTCTTTTGCAGGAATTCCAAGATATTTTCCCCGACGAGCTACCTCCGGGTCTACCTCCACTACGAGGCATTGAACACCGAATCGACCTCGTCCCCAGAGCACCTCTACCTAACAAGGATCCCTACCGCATCAACCCCGAGGAAACTAAGGAGATCGAACGAAAAGTACAACAACTCATCGACAACGGTCAAGTACGTGAACGCTTGAGCCCTTGTGTCGTTCCAGTCATTCTTGTTCCAAAGAAAGACGATACTTATTGCATGGTTTCTGATTGAGGTCCCATCAATGCTATCACCGTTAGATATCGGTAACCTATTCCACGCTTAGATTATATGCTTGATGAGCTTAGCGGAGCCACTATTTTCTCTAAGATTGATCTTAAGAGTGGCTACTATCAAATACGCATCCAAGAAGGTGATGAATGGAAAAACCGCATTTAAGACCAAATTTGCCTTATATGAATGGCTAGTTATGCCAATGGGTTTATCCGAAGCACCCGGTACTTTCATGCGAGTCATGCATTTTGTTCTTCATCCCTATATTGGTGTATTTGTTGTGGTCTATTTTGATGATATTCTTGTCTTTAGCAAATCCCTCAAAGATCATGTCAACCATCTTAGAACCGTGTTGCAAACCCTTAGGAAAGAGCGACTTTATGCTAATATGGAAAAATGCCTTTTTGGTGTTGATAAGCTTGTTTTCTTGGGTTTTGTTGTGTCTTCTAAGGGTGTTCATGTAGATGAATATAAGACCAATGCTATTAAAACTTGTCCCCAACCAACCAACTTGCAACAAGTGCGTAGTTTTCTTGGTCTAGCCAGTTTCTATCATAGATTTGTGAAGGATTTTAGCACCATTGCTTCACCTTTGCATTCCTTGTGTAAGAAAAATGCGCCATTTGTTTGCGGACCATCCCAAGATACCGCATTTAATGAGCTTAAAAATTTGCTTACTCATGCTCCCGTGCTTGCATTACCCAACTTTGACAAACCTTTTGAAATTCATTGTGATGCTAGTGGTAATGGCATAGGAGGTGTGTTAACGCAAGAAAAGTGCCCCATAGCATACCTAGTGAGAAACTTTTCGGAGCGCAACTCAATTATCCCATCTATGACAAAGAGCTATATGCTTTAGTGCGAGTTTTGCATGAATGGGAACATTATCTTCGCCCTCATGAATTTATCATCCATACCGATCATGAAACGCTTAAGTACTTACAGGGTCAAACTAAGTTGAACAAGCGTCATGCTAAATGGAGTGAATTCATTGAGTCTTTTCCTTATGTCATCAAGTACATCAAAGGTAAGGAAAATGTAGTGGTGGATGCTCTTTCCCGCATATGCATCTTGTCACTAAACTTGAATTGAATGTCATTGGCTTTGAGCACATCAAAGACTTGTATGCACATGATCCTACTTTTGCTATTCCTTATGCTAAGTGTTTGACGCATACATCTTGGGAACGATATTACACCAAGGATGATTATCTTATGAGAACTAACAAACTTTGCATTCCCGAGTTTTCTCTTCGTTTGCTCCTTTTGCAAGAGGCTCATGGAGGCGGACTAATGGGACACTTTGGACATGACAAGACATTCGCTACGCTCTCCAAGAACTATTTTTGGCCCAAGATGTTCCGCGGCGTCTCACGCTTCACTGACCGATGCTCTACATGTCGCAAAGCTAAGTTAAAAGCTCAATCCCATGGTCTTTACATGCCCCTTCCTATTCCTTATCAACCTTGGGAAGACATTAGCATGGTGATGCGGAGCATCCTTCGGTCATCCCCATGGACCTTCCAGCGTCTCACCAAGATCCAAGAGGACCCATGACTAGAGCACGAGCTAGGGCACTCGAGACCGAGGTGACTTCTCTCCTTAGTGATATATCACATGATCCTCTCGAGACATGGCTACTACCTCAGTTCGGAATGTTGTGCATGATTAGGTACCAAGAGGACCCTCCCGAGGATGCACATGAAGATGGCCAAGACCCCAAGTCCATGGAAGAAGAGAACCAATGGGAGAAGGCAAGAACACCCACCAGGCACCAGACATCCGGCCAGGACACCGGACATCCGGCCCCTAGAGATCTACACGGCCAGCCCTCTACAGAAGAAACTACAGCGACCGGACATCCGGCGTCCAGTCCGGACATCCGACCCTTCACCAGAAATCCGGCCTCCCGCTCGGATATCCGGACAAGGCGTCCAGAATGCATAGAAGTTGGTTCGGACAGCCCGGACATCCGGCCTCCCCACCGGACATCCGGCCCCTCCGAGCGGACATCCGGCGTCGCCCATCCAGAGAACAGAATGGCCGTCTGCATCAGCCTGGACATCCATTCACTCAGCGTGGACATCCGGCGCCTCACGAGCCACCAGACATCCGGCCCGTCACCCGGACATCCCGCGCCCTCTGCCTACGCGCAGCTCCTTTGGGTCGTGACCCATGTATCCCTTCGCCCCACTATATATACTCCCTCATCCCGTACGTTTTAGGGTTAGCATTGGTTTTGCTCATATTTTGTGAGAGCCTTGCTCATCCACTTGGTTACTTCTCCTCGAAGCTCACGACCTCTTCGGAGAAGATCCCCCAAGTGGATTCAAGACCCCTTCAAGGGAAGACCCCCAAGGCCTCCTCATGGAGAAGAACGGTTCCCTTTGTATCCTCCCCTTGTTGATTTTGGATCATGTGTTACCTTATGCTTTCGGTGATCTAGCCCTCTTGTGATCGATTACTTGTCGGTTGAGTGTTTTCTCTCGTCCCTCCCCGTGATTCCCCTTGTGTTTTCCGCGCATTCTTCGTGTTTCCCCCGTAGGATCCACTCCAACGTGAAAGATCGGCCCCTTAGGGTTCCGCACTACATCATCTTGGTATCATGAGCCACGTTGATCACGTTTTTGGAGCCCCTACCCCGTGTTTTCTAGCTTGATTTTGTTGTTTTCGTCCTAAATCTAAAAATCCCCACCAAAAATAGCCCCAAATTTTTTTTGTGATTTGTTGGTGTGATGAAGTTTTGTTGGATTTGATCCATGGATCTGCTTTGCATCGAGTTGATCTAGCTTTTCCCCATCTCTCCCGCGATTTCCATCCACCAATTCGTCCAAATTTTGGCCCGGAGTTGCATTCCCGCGGAGTTCATCTTGTTCGTCCCCGATCCAGGAGCCCGGACATCCGCCTGTGTCCACCGGACATCCTGCGCCCTGGACATCCGGCAGCTGGCCCGGACATCCGGTCCCTGACAGCAGCAACTCCAACCTCCCGAGCCATTTCCGCATACTTTCGCTCAATTTTGCCCCGGTGCCCACGCTTACTTCCGCATACCCCCAACACTTTCCTCAAGCACCACCACCGCTCACTGCTACCTCCTATGTCGATTTTGACACGTTTTGGTCTTTGAGATTTTGGGTTGTGGTTTCCGTGTCCTATCGTGTTTCGGCTATATAGGTACAGTTCGACGTCACCATCACCACCGCTCATCTCCATCGACTACTCATCATCGCCAAGGACGGTAACCTCGACGACATCTTTGTCATACCTTGCAATTGCATTGATACCCCACATGTACCTACTTTTGCATAGCTTACCCATCGAGACTAGCCATTGAGTATTGCTGGCAACGTGAGTTGTGCACATTAGTGATCATACTCCATAGCATACATACCATACCACCGTGGTGCATATCTTGGAATCAACTTGTGTGTCACAAAGTTGTCATAGCATACACAATTGCTATCTTGGTTCGTGAAGTTTTGCATAAGAAAGGAGCTCAAAAGTTAAAGAGCCACCCAAGCTTTTAAGCAAAGAGCTTATAAGCAATAACCATAGCATCATACTACATTAAGATTGTCATATAAGATCATCTTGGATCATAGCACCGAAATACCATACATATAGCATACTTGGGATAGAGATCGTTGCATTTTTGCTTAGTAGGTTGTGCACAAGTTTCGTATCCGCCTATTGTGCAATCGTGCTAGTGTCTCTCTAGTATTGTGCAACAAGAGCATTTTTATGGATTCCACATTTTGGCTCACTTTTGGTTTGCACAATCCCATTTATCAATTTGCGTGTGTGTTTCCGTGTACGCCTACTTGCTTGGTCTACTTGTTGCATTTGAGAATTTGTGAATCTTTTCCAACATTATTGAAGCTCACTTACAATTGCATCAAATTTTGGGCCACCATCCTAACCAAGCTCCACCATAAGCTCTTACTTGTGTAGGTGTGAGAACCGACAAGAATCGGTACCAACAGTGCTATTTCATTGTCCGCATTTGAGTGAACTTGATTCATCTTCAACATCGGCCAAGGTACATTTGGTACACGTTCTTCTCTGTCGAGCCAAGGAAATGGAGATTGCCATGATAAGAGCCAATGTAACGGAAGATGATGAGCAAACTATGGCCCGTTTCTTGAATGGACTCAATCATCCCACCAAGAAGATTGTCGACTTCCAACCCTACTCCAACCTCACTGAGCTCGTGCATCAAGCTACCAAAGCGGAACGCCAAGTGTAAGATGACTTCAAGTACGCCAAGTACTCGTCCAAGAGATACGGCTTCTCCAACACCCATGCTTCAACGACTCCAACACCTTCTACCTCAACCAAGCCATCTACAAACAACGGCGACAAGTCGAGTTACAAGAAAACTTCGACAACCTAAATTCATCCTCCTACTACAAGCAACTTCAAGCCGCACGCTTCATCATCTACTCCAACCGATGAGACCGTCAAGACAAGTTCCATTAAGTGTTTCACATGCGGCGACCGAGGCCACAAGTCCTTTGAGTGTACCAACAAGCGCACCATGATCCTCAACGACGACGGAACCTATGACTCCCTGAGTGAAGAGGAGATGGAAGCCCTTGAGAAAGTGGCCATGCACCGGCGCGTGAACAAAGATGAAGATGATCAAGTCTTTTGTGATGAGGATTCGAACCCCGCTCTCGTTGTCTCCAAATTCTTGACTCTTCAACATCAACAAGACGAAGACCAAAGATGCTATATCTTCCACACCAAGGCCGGCATCAATGGAAGGTTCGTCAAGGTCATCGTCGACAGAGGGAGTTGTCACAACTCGGCAAGTGAAGAACTATGCTCCAAGCTCCAATTGGTCAAGATGAAGCACCCGCAGCCCTACAAGGTTCAATGGCTAAGCGATTCCGGCACTATCCAAGTTGAGCATACGGTCAAAGTTTCCTTCAAAATTGGAGCATATGAAGACACTTTGGAGTGTGATGTCGTCCCGATGTCCGTTTGCCACCTCCTTCTTGGTCGACCATGGCAATTTGACCACGGCGTCATCCACAACGGGCGTACTAATCACTATAGCTTCAAGATGAAGAGAAAGGAGTATGTGCTACGACCTATGTCTCCAAGTCAAGTGGTCGCCGACAAGCAAGCCACCCATCATGGAGAAAAGAGTGAGAGAGTGACCCACCCAAAAGAGAGTGAGCGCCACAAGCCAAAATCGAGTGCCTCCGCGATGAGAGACAAGAAAAACTTAGTCCTATTTGCCACCAAAAGTGAGATGAGAGAAGTGTGTGAGAACCCATCAAGTGTTATGCACTATGTCCTTGTGTGCAAAGACGAGGCACCAAAAACTAACACCTCTCACAATCTACCTTTAGTGTTGTATTCTCTTTTGCAGGAATTCCAAGATATTTTCCCCGACGAGCTACCTCCGGGTCTACCTCCACTACGAGGCATTGAACACCGAATCGACCTCGTCCCCAGAGCACCTCTACCTAACAAGGATCCCTACCGCATCAACCCCGAGGAAACTAAGGAGATCGAACGAAAAGTACAACAACTCATCGACAACGGTCAAGTACGTGAACGCTTGAGCCCTTGTGTCGTTCCAGTCATTCTTGTTCCAAAGAAAGACGATACTTATTGCATGGTTTCTGATTGACGTCCCATCAATGCTATCACCGTTAGATATCGGTAACCTATTCCACGCTTAGATTATATGCTTGATGAGCTTAGCGGAGCCACTATTTTCTCTAAGATTGATCTTAAGAGTGGCTACTATCAAATACGCATCCAAGAAGGTGATGAATGGAAAAACCGCATTTAAGACCAAATTTGCCTTATATGAATGGCTAGTTATGCCAATGGGTTTATCCGAAGCACCCGGTACTTTCATGCGAGTCATGCATTTTGTTCTTCATCCCTATATTGGTGTATTTGTTGTGGTCTATTTTGATGATATTCTTGTCTTTAGCAAATCCCTCAAAGATCATGTCAACCATCTTAGAACCGTGTTGCAAACCCTTAGGAAAGAGCGACTTTATGCTAATATGGAAAAATGCCTTTTTGGTGTTGATAAGCTTGTTTTCTTGGGTTTTGTTGTGTCTTCTAAGGGTGTTCATGTAGATGAATATAAGACCAATGCTATTAAAACTTGTCCCCAACCAACCAACTTGCAACAAGTGCGTAGTTTTCTTGGTCTAGCCAGTTTCTATCATAGATTTGTGAAGGATTTTAGCACCATTGCTTCACCTTTGCATTCCTTGTGTAAGAAAAATGCGCCATTTGTTTGCGGACCATCCCAAGATACCGCATTTAATGAGCTTAAAAATTTGCTTACTCATGCTCCCGTGCTTGCATTACCCAACTTTGACAAACCTTTTGAAATTCATTGTGATGCTAGTGGTAATGGCATAGGAGGTGTGTTAACGCAAGAAAAGTGCCCCATAGCATACCTAGTGAGAAACTTTTCGGAGCGCAACTCAATTATCCCATCTATGACAAAGAGCTATATGCTTTAGTGCGAGTTTTGCATGAATGGGAACATTATCTTCGCCCTCATGAATTTATCATCCATACCGATCATGAAACGCTTAAGTACTTACAGGGTCAAACTAAGTTGAACAAGCGTCATGCTAAATGGAGTGAATTCATTGAGTCTTTTCCTTATGTCATCAAGTACATCAAAGGTAAGGAAAATGTAGTGGTGGATGCTCTTTCCCGCATATGCATCTTGTCACTAAACTTGAATTGAATGTCATTGGCTTTGAGCACATCAAAGACTTGTATGCACATGATCCTACTTTTGCTATTCCTTATGCTAAGTGTTTGACGCATACATCTTGGGAACGATATTACACCAAGGATGATTATCTTATGAGAACTAACAAACTTTGCATTCCCGAGTTTTCTCTTCGTTTGCTCCTTTTGCAAGAGGCTCATGGAGGCGGACTAATGGGACACTTTGGACATGACAAGACATTCGCTACGCTCTCCAAGAACTATTTTTGGCCCAAGATGTTCCGCGGCGTCTCACGCTTCACTGACCGATGCTCTACATGTCGCAAAGCTAAGTTAAAAGCTCAATCCCATGGTCTTTACATGCCCCTTCCTATTCCTTATCAACCTTGGGAAGACATTAGCATGGTGATGCGGAGCATCCTTCGGTCATCCCCATGGACCTTCCAGCGTCTCACCAAGATCCAAGAGGACCCATGACTAGAGCACGAGCTAGGGCACTCGAGACCGAGGTGACTTCTCTCCTTAGTGATATATCACATGATCCTCTCGAGACATGGCTACTACCTCAGTTCGGAATGTTGTGCATGATTAGGTACCAAGAGGACCCTCCCGAGGATGCACATGAAGATGGCCAAGACCCCAAGTCCATGGAAGAAGAGAACCAATGGGAGAAGGCAAGAACACCCACCAGGCACCAGACATCCGGCCAGGACACCGGACATCCGGCCCCTAGAGATCTACACGGCCAGCCCTCTACAGAAGAAACTACAGCGACCGGACATCCGGCGTCCAGTCCGGACATCCGACCCTTCACCAGAAATCCGGCCTCCCGCTCGGATATCCGGACAAGGCGTCCAGAATGCATAGAAGTTGGTTCGGACAGCCCGGACATCCGGCCTCCCCACCGGACATCCGGCCCCTCCGAGCGGACATCCGGCGTCGCCCATCCAGAGAACAGAATGGCCGTCTGCATCAGCCTGGACATCCATTCACTCAGCGTGGACATCCGGCGCCTCACGAGCCACCAGACATCCGGCCCGTCACCCGGACATCCCGCGCCCTCTGCCTACGCGCAGCTCCTTTGGGTCGTGACCCATGTATCCCTTCGCCCCACTATATATACTCCCTCATCCCGTACGTTTTAGGGTTAGCATTGGTTTTGCTCATATTTTGTGAGAGCCTTGCTCATCCACTTGGTTACTTCTCCTCGAAGCTCACGACCTCTTCGGAGAAGATCCCCCAAGTGGATTCAAGACCCCTTCAAGGGAAGACCCCCAAGGCCTCCTCATGGAGAAGAACGGTTCCCTTTGTATCCTCCCCTTGTTGATTTTGGATCATGTGTTACCTTATGCTTTCGGTGATCTAGCCCTCTTGTGATCGATTACTTGTCGGTTGAGTGTTTTCTCTCGTCCCTCCCCGTGATTCCCCTTGTGTTTTCTGCGCATTCTTCGTGTTTCCCCCGTAGGATCCACTCCAACGTGAAAGATCGGCCCCTTAGGGTTCCGCACTACATCATCTTGGTATCATGAGCCACGTTGATCACGTTTTTGGAGCCCCTACCCCGTGTTTTCTAGCTTGATTTTGTTGTTTTCGTCCTAAATCTAAAAATCCCCACCAAAAATAGCCCCAAATTTTTTTTGTGATTTGTTGGTGTGATGAAGTTTTGTTGGATTTGATCCATGGATCTGCTTTGCATCGAGTTGATCTAGCTTTTCCCCATCTCTCCCGCGATTTCCATCCACCAATTCGTCCAAATTTTGGCCCGGAGTTGCATTCCCGCGGAGTTCATCTTGTTCGTCCCCGATCCAGGAGCCCGGACATCCGCCTGTGTCCACCGGACATCCTGCGCCCTGGACATCCGGCAGCTGGCCCGGACATCCGGTCCCTGACAGCAGCAACTCCAACCTCCCGAGCCATTTCCGCATACTTTCGCTCAATTTTGCCCCGGTGCCCACGCTTACTTCCGCATACCCCCAACACTTTCCTCAAGCACCACCACCGCTCACTGCTACCTCCTATGTCGATTTTGACACGTTTTGGTCTTTGAGATTTTGGGTTGTGGTTTCCGTGTCCTATCGTGTTTCGGCTATATAGGTACAGTTCGACGTCACCATCACCACCGCTCATCTCCATCGACTACTCATCATCGCCAAGGACGGTAACCTCGACGACATCTTTGTCATACCTTGCAATTGCATTGATACCCCACATGTACCTACTTTTGCATAGCTTACCCATCGAGACTAGCCATTGAGTATTGCTGGCAACGTGAGTTGTGCACATTAGTGATCATACTCCATAGCATACATACCATACCACCGTGGTGCATATCTTGGAATCAACTTGTGTGTCACAAAGTTGTCATAGCATACACAATTGCTATCTTGGTTCGTGAAGTTTTGCATAAGAAAGGAGCTCAAAAGTTAAAGAGCCACCCAAGCTTTTAAGCAAAGAGCTTATAAGCAATAACCATAGCATCATACTACATTAAGATTGTCATATAAGATCATCTTGGATCATAGCACCGAAATACCATACATATAGCATACTTGGGATAGAGATCGTTGCATTTTTGCTTAGTAGGTTGTGCACAAGTTTCGTATCCGCCTATTGTGCAATCGTGCTAGTGTCTCTCTAGTATTGTGCAACAAGAGCATTTTTATGGATTCCACATTTTGGCTCACTTTTGGTTTGCACAATCCCATTTATCAATTTGCGTGTGTGTTTCCGTGTACGCCTACTTGCTTGGTCTACTTGTTGCATTTGAGAATTTGTGAATCTTTTCCAACATTATTGAAGCTCACTTACAATTGCATCAAATTTTGGGCCACCATCCTAACCAAGCTCCACCATAAGCTCTTACTTGTGTAGGTGTGAGAACCGACAAGAATCGGTACCAACAGTGCTATTTCATTGTCCGCATTTGAGTGAACTTGATTCATCTTCAACATCGGTCAAGGTACATTTGGTACACGTTCTTCTCTGTCGACCACTTACTTTTTGTCACAAAGAGCCACCTCTTTGGTGCTCAAAGGGCGTTGCACCAAGAGCAACAAGCAATGAGTGACCGCATCGACAACCACGCCACCGACTTGCAACTCTCCGAGCAACGTACAAGAGACTACTTTGATAACAAGTTCGACGCTCACAAGCAAGAGAATGATGCAAGAATGGACGAGTTCCGCGCCTTGATGAGGAACCGTCATCCTTCCACTTCTTCATCCTCAAGACGGAGCCGCTCGAGTCGACACTCCGACGACACCTTCTCCGACTCAAGTACACCGTCATCGAACACTCTTCGACGAGCCGCGCGTCAAGACCGTCATGCATCTCGCAACCCGCTACATGACAAGCATTCACAAGAGAAAGTCGATGAGCAAGAACCTCGTCCTCAACCACACCAAGTCGTGTTTGCTCAAGCTCAAGAACGACAACGTCTACATCGCCAAGAGGAAGAACGAGCGCGTCTACACCAAGAGGAACAAGACGCCGAGGCTCAACGTCTTCAACAACAACAACGTGAAGCGCAAGTTCTTGAGGCGCAACGTGCCCTTCAAGAATCAAGTCGAGCTATCGCCAATCGCAATCGTGAACAGTGCAATCAAGAGGAAGCCTTTCGAGAAGAAATCCAAGAGAGGAACTACCAACCGCGTGTGCAACGTCAAGCTCCACAAGCTCCTCCACAAGCTCGTCAAGCTCCACCTCAACCTCAAGTTTAACAAGAGCAAGTTGATCATGGACTTCCTCCACGCCAAGAGCAACATGAGGATGATTACCCTCACCGTAAAGGGCGTCATCGTCACCATCGCCGACAACACAATGAAGAGCAACGCTATGGCAAGCTCAAATTCACAATGCCCAAGTTCAATGGAAGCAATGATCCGGAAGAATACCTCTTATGGGCATTGAAGGTCGACAAAATCTTTCGTTTGCACAACTATGAGGAAGAGAAGAAGATCGCTATGGCATCACTTGAGTTCCAAGACTATGTGCCCATATGGTGGGAACAAGTCATTGAGCGCCGAGAAGCAAGAGGTGAACCACCTATCACCACTTGGGCTCAAATGAAGGACCTCATGCGTGCACGTTTTGTGCCAACCTACTACAATCGCGATCTCTTCAAGAAGCTACAACTCCTCAAGCAAGGAACAAAGAGTGTTGAAGAATACTACAAGGAAATGGAGATAGCCATGATTCGAGCCAATGTCACGGAAGATGACGAGCAAAATATGGCCCGCTTCTTGAATGGCCTCAATCATCCCATCAAGAAGATCGTCGACTTCCAACCCTACTCCAACCTCATTGAGCTCGTGCATCAAGCGACCAAGGCGGAACGTCAAGTGCAAGATGACTTCAAGTACGCCAAGTACTCATCCAAGACCTACGGCTTCTCCAACAATCAAGCTTCAACAACTCCTCCAACATCTACATCAACCAAGCCTTCTCCAAGCAACGACGACAAGTCAAGTTACAAGAAAACTTCGGCAAGTTCAAGTAGTCTTCCTCCTACTACAAGCAACTTTAAGTCGCGTGCTTCTTCATCTACTCCGACCGATGAGACCGTCAAAACAAGCTACTTCAAGTGTTTCACTTGCGGCGGCCAAGGCCACAAGTCCTATCAATGCACAAACAAGCGCACCATGATACTCAACGACGATGGCACCTATGACTCCATGAGTGATGAGGAGATGGAAGCTCTTGAGCAACTGGCCATGCACCGGCGCGTGAACGAGGATGAAGATGATCAAGTCTTTTGCGATGAGGATTCGAGCCCCGCTCTTGTTGTCTCCAAGGTCTTGACTCTTCAACATCAACAAGACGAAGACCAACGATGCAACATCTTCCACACTAAGGCCGGCATCAATGGAAGGTCTGTCAAGGTCATCATCGATGGAGGTAGTTGCCACAACTTGGCAAGTGAAGAACTATGCTCCAAGCTTCACTTGGTCAAGAGGAAGCACCCGCGCCCCTACAAGGTTCAATGGCTAAGTGACTCCAGCACTATACGAGTTGAGCATCCGGTCCAAGTCTCCTTGAAAATTGGTGCATATGAGGACACTTTGGAGTGTGATGTGGTCCCAATGACCGTTTGCCACCTCCTCCTTTGTCGACCATGGCAATTCGACCGTGGTGTCATCCACAATGGGTGCACCAATCACTATTGCTTCAAGATGAAAGGGAAGGAATATGTGTTACGACCTATGTCTCCTAGTCAAGTGATAGCTGACAAGCAAGCCACCCGTCATGGAGAGAAGAGTGAGAAAGTGATCCACCAAAAAGTGAGTGAGAGCCACAAGCCAAACTTGAGCGCCTCTTCGCCTAGAGAGAAAAACCTCATACTATTTGCCACAAAAAGTGAGATGGGAGAAGTGTGTGAGAACCCATCGAATGTGATGCACTTTGTCCTTGTGTGCAAGGATGGAGAACCAAAAACTGACACCTCTCACGAGCTACCTTTAGTGTTTCAATCTCTTTTGCAGGAATTCCAAGATGTTTTCCCCGATGAGCTACCTCCGGGTCTACCTCCTCTACGAGGTATTGAGCATCCAATCGACCTCATCCCTAGAGCGCCCCTACCAAACAAATCTACATACCGCGTCAACCCGGAAGAAACTAAGGAGATCCAACGGCAAGTACAACAGTTAATTGACAACGGTCAGGTACATGAAAGCCTAAGCCCTTGTGCCATTCTGGTTATACTTGTGCCTAAGCCCGATGGAAGTTTCCGCTTGTGTTCCGATTGTAGACCTATAAATGCTATTACCGTTCGCTATAGGCATCCTATTCCTCGCTTAGGTGATATGCTTGATGAACTTAGTGGAACTAACTTTTTCACAAAAATTGATCTTAAAAGTGGCTATTATCAAATCCTCATTCAAGAGGGTGATGAATGGAAAACTGCTTTCAAA
The DNA here is from genome assembly GCF_002162155.2 of Triticum dicoccoides. Classification (NCBI taxonomy): domain Eukaryota; kingdom Viridiplantae; phylum Streptophyta; class Magnoliopsida; order Poales; family Poaceae; genus Triticum; species Triticum dicoccoides. The sequence goes on along the minus strand of NC_041393.1, from coordinate 305,417,678 downwards.
ACCAAATTTGGCTTATATGAGTGGTTAGTGATGCCTATGGGTTTATCGGAGGCTCCCGATACTTTTGTGCGTCTTATGCATTATGTGCTTCGCCCTTATATTGGAGTCTTTGCTGTGGTTTACTTCAATGGTATTCTTGTGTTTAGAAAAACCATGAAAGAGCATATTAATCATGTTAGGGCTGTTTTGCAAACCCTCCGCAAGGAACGTCTTTATGCAAACTTGAAAAAATGCACGTTTGGTGTTGACAAAGTGGTTTTCTTGGGTTTTGTTGTCTCTTCCAAGGGTGTCCATGTTGATGAATCCAAGATTGAGGCAATTAAAACTTGGCCCCAACCCACCAATTTGCAACAAGTGCACGTTTGGTGTTGACAAAGTGGTTTTCTTGGGTTTTGTTGTCTCTTCCAAGGGTGTCCATGTTGATGAATCCAAGATTGAGGCAATTAAAACTTGGCCCCAACCCACCAATTTGCAACAAGTGCGTAGTTTTCTTGGTCTTGCAGGATTTTATCGTCGCTTTGTGAAAGACTTTAGCACTATTGCCGCTCCTTTCATTGCCTTGAGTAAGAAGAATGCTCCTTTTGTTTGGGGATCTTTGCAATCCACCACTTTTGATGAGCTCAAGTCCTTGCTTACTCATGCTCCGATTCTAGCTTTACCCAACTTTGAGAAAACTTTTGAGGTTCATTGTGATGCTAGTGGTACCGGAATTGGCGGAGTTTTGATGCAAGAAAAACAAGTCATTGCTTATTTTAGTGAAAAACTCTCCGGTGCTCAACTTAACTATCCCATATATGATAAGAATTGTATGCTTTAGTGCGTGTGATACATGTTTGGGAACATTACCTTCGACCTCATGAGTTTGTCATCCATACCGATCATGAAACGCTCAAGTACCTAAAAGGTCAAACTAAGTTGAACAAGCGTCATGCCAAATGGAGTGAGTTTATCGAATCTTTTCCCTATGTGATAAAGTACATTAAGGGTAAGGAAAATGTAGTTGTGGATGCACTTTCACGCATATGCACGCTTGTCACTAAACTTGAGTTGAATGTTATTGGTTTTGAGCACATCAAAGACTTGTATGTTAATGATCCATCTTTTGCTATTCCTTATGCTAAGTGTTTGATGCATACTTCTTGGGAACAATATTACATCAAGGATGGTTATCTTATGAGAGCTAACAAACTATGCATTCCCGAGTCTTCTCTTTGTTTGCTCCTTTTGCAAGAGGCTCATGGAGGCGGACTGATGGGACATTTTGGACGCAACAAGACTTTTGCCACTCTCTCGAAGAACTACTTTTGGCCCAAGATGTTCCGCGACGTCTCGCGCTTCACCACCCGATGCTCTACATGTCGCAAAGCTAAGTCTAAAGCTCAATCCCATGGTCTTTACATGCCCCTTTCTATTCCTTATCAACCTTGGGAAGACATTAGCATGGATTTTATACTCGGTTTGCCTAGAACACAAAATGGCAAGGATTCCGTGTTTATTGTTGTGGACCAATTTTCTAAGATGGCACATTTCATTCCTTGCAACAAGATAGACGATGCTTCACACGTTGCAAATCTCTTTTTTAGGGAACTCTTGAGTCTCCATGGAGTACCAAAGACAATCGTCTCCGACCGCGACATCAAGTTCTTGAGTTACTTTTGGAAGATCCTATGCGTCAAGCTCGGTATCAAGCTATTGTTCTCTTCGGCATACCATCCTCAAACCGGTGGCCAAACGGAGGTGACGAACCTTACACTCTCCACTCTACTTCGCATGTTGATCAAGAAGAACATCAAGGAGTGGGAGGAGTGTCTACCCATCGCCGAGTACGCCTACAACCGTGCAAGACATTCGACGACCGGCAAGTCCCCCTTCGAGGTCGTCTACGGCTTCAACCCGTTGTCCCCATTGGACATTCTACCTCTTCCTCTACAAGAGCGCACCAACCTCGACGCAAGTGCCCGTGCAAGCTACATCAAGAAGATGCATGAAGATAAAAGGCACACCATCGAGCGCAAAGTACAATGACTCGCGACTAAGCTCAACGTCAACAAGCATCCCATGATATTCAACATTGGAGACCTCGTGTGGCTACACCTTCACAAGGACCGCTTCCCCAACGAACGCAAGTCCAAGCTTCTCCCTCGAGCCGATGGACCCTTCAAGGTGCTAGCGTGCTACAACAACAACGCTTACAAGATCGGCCTCCCGCGCGACAAGTACAACATGAGTGACATCTTCAACATCTCCGATCTCTCCCCGTACCATGGTGATGAGGATTTCGATCCGAGGTTGGATCTTTCCCAGGGGGGGGGGAGATGATGCGGAGCATCCTTCGGTCATCCCCATGGACCTTCTAGCGTCTCACCAAGCACCAGGAGGACCCATGACTAGAGCACGAGCTAGAGCTCTCGAGACCGAGGTGACTTCTCTCCTTAGTGATATATCACATGATCCTGTCGAGACATGGCTACTACCTCAGCTCGGAATGTTGTGCATGATTAGGTACCAAGAGGACCCTCCCAAGGATGCACATGAAGATGGCCAAGACCCCAAGTCCATGGAAGAAGAGAACCAATGGGACAAGGCAAGAACACCCTCCAGGCACCGGACATCCGGCCAGGACCCCGGACATCCGGCCCCTGGAGATCTACATGGCCAGCCCTCTGCAGAATAAACTACATTGACCGGACATCAGGCGTCCAGCCTGGACATCCGGCCCCTCACCGGAAATCCGGCCTCCCGCCCAGATATCCGTACAAGACGTCCAGAATGCAGAGAAGTTGGTCCGGACAGCCCGGACATCCGGCCTCCCCACCGGACATCCGGCCCCTCCGAGCGGACATCAGGCCTCGCCCATCCAGAGAACAGAACGGCCGTCTGCATCAGCCCGAACATCCGGCCACTCAGCCCGGACATCCGGCGCCTCACGAGCCACAGGACATCCGGCCCATCGCCCGGACATCTGGCACCCTCTGCCTGCGCGCAGCTCCTTTGGGTCGTGACCCATGTATCCCCTTGCCCCTTTGACTATATATACTCCCTCATCCTGTACGTTTTAGGGTTAGCATTGGTTTAGCTCATATTTTGTGAGAGCCTTGCTCATCCACTTGGTTACTTATCCTCAGAGCTCACGACCTCTTCGGAGAAGATTCCCCAAGCGGATTCAAGACCCCTTCAAGGGAAGACCCCCAGGGCCTCCTCACAGAGAAGAACGGTTCCCTTTGTATACTCCCCTTGTTGATTTTGGATCATGTGTTACCTTATGCTTTCAGTGATCTAGCCCTCGTGTGATCGATTACTTGTCGGTTGAGTGTTTTCTCTCGTCCCTCCCTGTGATTACCCTTGTGTTTTCCGCGCGTTCTTCGTGTTTCCCCCGTAGGATCCACTCCAAACGTGAAAGATCGGCCCCTTAGGGTTCCGCCCTACATCACATGGATTTTGTACTTGGTTTGCCTAGAACTCAAAATGGAAAGGATTCCATGTTTGTTGTTGTGGACCGATTCTCTAAGATGGCTCATTTTATCCCATGCAACAAGATAGACGATGCTTCACATATTGCAAATCTTTTTTGTAGGGAAATCTTGCACCTCCATGGAGTGCCAAAGACAATTGTCTTGGACCACGATGTCAAGTTCTTGAGTTACTTTTAGAAGACTCTATGCGCCAAGCTCGGAATCAAGCTCTTGTTCTCTTCGGCGTACCATCCTCAAACCGACGGCCAAACGGAGGTGACGAACCAAACACTCTCCACTCTACTACGCGTGTTGATTAAGAGGAACATCAAGGACTGGGAGGAGTGCCTGCCTATCGCCGAGTACGCCTACAACCGTGCTAGACACTCCACAACCGGCAAGTCCCGTTTCGAGGTCGTCTATTTCTTCAACCCATTTCCCCGTTGGACATTCTTCCTCTTCCACTACAAGAGCGCACCAACATGGATGCGAGTGCACGAGCAAGCTACCTAAAGAATATGCATGACGATACAAGGCACACCATCGAGCGCCAAGTACAACGACTCGCGGCCAAGCTCAACATCAACAAGCAACCCATGATATTCAACATCAGAGATCTTGTGTGGCTACACCTTCACAAGGAACGCTTCCCCAATGAACGCAAGTCCAAACTTCTACCACGAGCCGATGGACCATTCAAGGTGCTAGCATGCTACAACAACAACGCTTACAAGATCGACCTCCCATGCGACAGGTACAACGTGAGCGACATCTTCAATGTCAAAGACCTCTTGCCATACCATGGTGATGAAGCTTTCGATCCGAGGTAGGATATTTCCCTAGGGGGAAGATGATGCAGAGCATCCCACGATCATCCCCATGGACGTACCTACATCTCCCAAGACACCACTTGGACCAATGGCAAGAGCTCGAGCAAAGGCTATCGAAGATAAGGTGAACTCACTCCTCTCTGAACTCCCACTTTCCACTTATGAGACATGGCTACTACCTCATGCGGAGACCCTATGTGTGATTAGGTATTTGGAGGAAAGCCACGGATCAGCTACATCCAACGGACAAGACAACGAGGACACCAAGTTCAATGGACAAGAAGAAGGACTGCTCGAAACTCCCAGTCATCGGACGACCGACGCCTGGAGGCTGCGACCGGCCAGCCAAGTACCAGCCAGTGCACGCTCCAACGCCTAGACATCCGGGCAACACCGGACAACCGACACCTCCCAGCGCCCGGACGACCAAGTGACACCGGATGACCGGCACCACCACACCCGAGCCAAAACATCAGAAGAATGGAGACCTCCGGACGACCAACCGACCGGACGACCGACAAGTCCTGACCCGAGCCAAAACATCGGACGCCCGACCGACACCGGACGTCTGGACCCTTGCGAGCCTTTGGACGACCGGTGACCGTCGAACGTCCGACGCTTGTGTGACCGCCCGCGTGTTGGTCTGAAGCCACGTACCCTTTCATCCACTAAGACTATAAATAGACATCCTCCGCCCTCTTTCTAGGGTTAGCATTGTGATAGCTCATATTTGAGATAGAGCTTTGCTCATCCACTTGGTCACTTCTCCCTCGGAGTCAAGCGCCTCGTCGGAGAAGATCCCCCAAGTGGATTCAAGATCCCATCACGGGAAGACCTTCAAGACCTCCTCTCAGAGAAGAACTACCGCCACTTGTATCGTCCCTTGTTGGATTCGGATCATGTATCTCTTTGTGTTTCGAGGATCTAGCATATGTGTGACCATCTCTTGTTGGTTGAGTGATTTCTCTCGTGTTTCTCCTCGTGTTTCCCTCGTTTCCCCCCTTGTGTTCTTCGTAGGATCCCCTCCAATCGTTAAAGATCGGGCATCTAGGGTTCTACCCTACATCATCAGCCCTCGTACTCCCCTCAGCATGGGCATCCACTATTGTGGCTTCGCCGGCTCCGGGTCATTCCCTTCCTGGGCCTCTCCCTCGTCCACCGCGTTTGTGCTCTCGGCGCGGCATGGTCAACATGGTCAACAAAACCATCGGAAGAGGGATGTAAGTGGAGAGGCTGACAGTAGGGACCCACACAAGCAAGTGCCTCCTTATTACGCGAAAACAGTGGGGCTTCTTTGGTTCATTCCAGTCTGGGGCCTCGCCGTCGTCCACCGCCCTGGTTCTCTCAGCGGCGTGGTCAACGTGGTCAATGACGACATCCATCGGAAGACGACTATACGTGGAGAGGCAGACATCTGGGTCCAAGGCCGCACGCAAGGAAGTGCCTCCTGATTACGCGCAAAATAATGATTCCTCCACCTGACAGCTAGGACCCACCAGAAAGGCCTCTGAATTTCATGAAAAAAATGTTCCTCCCGCTGATAGATCGGACCCACTAGCTATACATTCGCACACACGAAAGTACCTCCTTATTACGCACAAAATAGAATACTCTCCCTGCTAGCTGGGACCCACCATTGTGGGAGGCTGACTTGTGGGCCTACTAAGTTGACGCGGACGGAGGGCTTTGTCAAGTTTCAATATGAATGATTCTAGCTCCAGTGACCATACAATGTCCATCCAACAGCTGTAGTGCTTCTTCAACCTCTGGTCTTCTTGCTCCAGACACCCAAACCAGCGTCGGTCGTGCCGCTTGCTCCTGCCTCCCATGGCCGGGTTGTGCTGCCGCGGAGGCCTCACCGCCCCCTACTACTCTGATGCGGAGCATCCCTCGCTCATCCCCATGGACGTGCCCACATCTCCCTCAACACCTCTTGGACCCATGACACGAGCCCGAGCTAAGGCTATTGAAGATAAGGTGAACTCGCTCCTCTCCGAACTTCCTATCCCTACTCGCGAGACATGGCTACTACCTCATTCGGAAACTCTGTGTGTCATCAGGTGCCTGGAAGCGAGCCACGGAACAACTACATACAAGAGCCAAGATGGTGAGGACCCCAAGCATGATGGACAAGAAGAAGAGCTGCAGCAGAAGCTACAGGCATCGGACGTCCGACCCTGTCCGGACGTCCGACAAGTCCCAGGACACGGCGACCGGACCCTCCGGACGTCCGGTACCAGGCTACCCGAACCGAATCTACGGATGTCCGAGACGCTCCGGACGACCGGCCGATCACCACCCGAACCAAATCTACGGATGACCGACAGCCTCCGGACGTCCGGCCCCTCCAGAAGCTCCGGACGTCCGACCATCTACGGACGACCGACGCGCCTACACCAGAGCTGAAACAACGGACGTCCGAGCGCGCACGGACGACCGGACCGTCCCGAGCCTCCGGATGTCCGACGCCTTCCGGACGTCCGACTCCTGAGTGACCGAACCTGCGGGCTGGAGCCCTTGTACCCCTTCGTTTTGACTTCCATTTGCACTAAGACTATAAATAGGACGCCCCCATCTCCTTTCTAGGGCAGCATAGGTTTAGCTCATATTTTGTGTGAGAGTCTTGCTCATCCACTTGGCTACTTCTCCTCGGAGCTCAGGACCTCTTCGGAGAAGATCCCCCAAGCGGATTCAAGACCCCTTTCAAGGGAAGACCATCAAGACCTCTGTACGGAGAAGAACTGTTCCTATGTATCCTTACCTTAGTTGATCATGGATCTTATGTTACTCTATGTTGTCGGTGATCTAGCACTCGTGTGATTGATTCTATGTCGGTTTAGTGATTCTTCCTCTCGTTTTCCCCGTGTTTCCCCTTTGGGCTTCCGTCTGTTCTTCGTGATTTCCCCGTAGGATCCCTCCAAACGTGAAAGATCGTCCACATAGGGTTCCACCCTACATCATCTTGGTATCATGAGCCACGTTGATCACGTTTTTGGAGCCCCTACCCCGTGTTTTCTAGCTTGATTTTGTTGTTTTCGTCCTAATTCCGAAAATTCCCCACCAAAAATAGCCCCAAATTTTTTTTGTGATTTGTTTGTGAGTTGAGATTTTGTTGGATTTGGTCCATGGATTTGTGTTGCTACGTGTGGATCTAGCCTTCCTCACCCTCCTCACCCTTTTCCATCCACCATATCACTCGATTTCAACCTCACCATCTTCTTCTTCCCCGGAAATCTTGCAGTTCTTCTTCCCGAGCCCGATTTTCGCCCAGGCTCCGGACGACCGGAAAAGGTCGGACGTCCGACGAAGTCCGGACGACCGTAAAAGCCCGGACGTCCAGGAAACCCTGACGAAACTGAACTTTGACAGTCCGTCCACCACCACAACCCCACATTCCACCACATCTTCCAAACCCACATACACCAAAATCTTCCCCGCTACCTCCTATGACGATTTTGCCATACTTGGGTCCTTGAGATTTTGAGTTGTGGATCCCGTATCCTTTTGTGTTTCGGCTACCTAGGTACGGTTGACATCATCGCCACCACGGCTCATCTTCGCAAGGGTCTCATCATCGGCAAGGACGGTAACTTCGATGGCATCTTGGTCATAACTTGCAATTGCATTTGATACCCACATTGTCCCTACTTTTGCGTAGCTTACCCATCGAGACTAGCCGTTGAGTATTGCAGGCAATGTGACTTGTGCACATTAGTGATCATACCCCATAGCATACATACCATACAATAGGGGTGCATATCTTGAGATCAACTTGTGTGTCACAAAGTTGCCATAGCATGCGCAATTGCTACCTTGGTTCGTGAAGTTTTGCATGAGAAAAGAGCTCAAAAGTGAAAGAGCCACCCAAGCTTTTAAGCAAAGAGAAAAGATAAGCAAAGAGCTTATAAGCAAGAACCATAGCATCATACAACATTAAGATTGTCATATTGGATCATCTTGGATCATTGCACCGAAATATCATACATATAGCATACTTGGGATAGAGATCATTGCATTTTTGCCTAGTAGGTTGTGCACAAGTTTGCGTATCCACCTATTTTGCAATCGTGCTAGCGTCTCTCTAGTATTGTGCAACAAGAGCATTTCATGGTTTCCACATTTTGGCTCAATTTTGGATTGCACAATCCCATTTATCTATTTGCGTGCGTGTTTCCGTGTACCCATACTTGCTTGGTCTACTTGTTGCATTTGCAAATTTGTGAATCTTTTCCAGCATTATTGAAGCTCACTTACTATTGCATCAAATTTTGTGCCTCCATCCTAACCAAGCTCCACCATAAGCTTTTACGTGTGTAGGTGTGAGAACCGACAAGAATTGGTACCAACAGTGCTATTTCATTGTCCGCATTTGAGTGAACTTGATTCACCTTCAACTTCGGTCAAGGTACATTTGGTACACGTTCTTTTCCTTCTACCACTTACAGTTTGCTTGGTATGATGCATAGGCCAAGTTCTTCTACCACTCCACCTCTCATCGAGAACGGCGACGACATGTCATCATTCGTCACAAAGAGCCACCTCTTTGGTGCTCAAAGGGCGTTACACCAAGAGCAACAAGCTATGAGCGACCGCATCGACAACCTCGCCACCGACTTGCGACTCTCCGAGCAACGTACAAGAGACTACTTCGATAACAAGTTCGACTCTCACAAGCAAGAGAATGAAGCAAGAATGGACGAGATCCGCGCCTTGATGAGGAACCGGCATCCTTCCACTTCTTCATCTTCAAGACGGAGCCGCTCAAGTCGACACTCCGACGACACCTTCTCCGACACAAGTACACCGACATCGACCATTCTTCGACGAGCCGTGCGTCAAGACCGTCATGCATCTCGGAACCCACTACAAGACAAGCATTCACAAGAGCAAGTCGATGAGCAAGTCCCTCGTCCTCAATCAAACCAAGTGGCTTTTGCTCAAGCTCAAGAACGGCAACGACTACGGCGCCAAGAAGAAGAACGAGCGCGTCTACACCAAGAAGAACAAGACGCCGAGGCTCAACGTCTTCAACAACAACAACATGAAGCGCAAGCTCTTGAGGCGCAACGTGCCCTTCGAGATTCGAGCCGAGCCATTGCCAACCGCAATCACGAGCGGCACAATCAAGAGGAAGCCCTTCGAGAAGAAATCCAAGAAAGGAACTACCAAACGCGTGTGCAACGTCAAGCTCCTCAAGCCCCTCCACAAGCTCGTCAAGCTCCACCTCAACCTCAAGTTCAACAAGAGCAAGTTGATCATGGACTTCCTCAACGCCAAGAGCAACATGAGGATGACTATCCTCCACGTCAAGGACGTCATCATCACCATCGCCAACAACACAATGAAGAGCAACGCTATGGCAAGCTCAAGTTCACAATGCCCAAGTTCAACCGAAGCAATGATCCGGAAGAGTACCTCTCATGGGCATTGAAGGTCGACAAAATCTTTCGTTTGCACAACTATGAGGAAGAGAAGAAGATCACAATGGCATCACTTGAGTTCCAAGACTATGTGCTCATATGGTGGGAACAAGTCCTTGCACGCCGTCAAGCAAGAGGTGATCCCCCAATAACCACTTGGGCTCAAATGAAGGATGTCATGCGAGCATGCTTTGTACCAACCTACTACAACCGCGATCTCTTCAAGAAGCTACAACTCCTCAAGCAAGGAACAAAGAGTGTTGAAGAATACTACAAGGAAATGGAGATAGCCATGATTCGAGCCAATGTCACGGAAGATGATGAGCAAACAATGGCACGTTTCTTGAATGGACTCAATCATCCCATCAAGAAGATTGCCGATTTCCAACCTTACTCCAACCTCATTGAGCTCGTACATCAAGCCACAAAGGCCGAACGTCAAGTGCAAGATGACTTCAAGTACGCCAAGTACTCATCCAAGACCTACAGCTTCTCCAACACCCAAGCTTCAACAACTCCTCCAACATCTACATCAACCAAACCTTCTCAAAGCAACGACGACAAGTCAAGTTACAAGAAAACTTCTGCAAGTTCAAGTCGTCTTCCTACTACGACAAGCAACTTCAAGCCGCGTGCTTCATCATCTACTCCAACCGATGAGACCGTCAAAACAAGCTCCTTCAAGTGTTTCACTTGCGGAGGTCGAGGCCACAAGTCCTACCAATGCACGAACAAGCGCACCATGATCCTCAACGACGACGGCACATATGACTCAATGAGTGAAGAGGAGATGGAAGCCCTTCAGCAAGTGGCCATGCACCGGCGCGTGAACGAGGATGAAGATGATCGAGTCTTTTGTGATGAGGATTCGAGCCCTGCTCTCGTTGTCTCCAAAGTCTTGACACTTCAACATCAACAAGAAGAAGACCAACGATGCCACATCTTCCACACTAAGGCCGGCATCAATGGAAAGTCCGTCAAGGTCATCATCGATGGAGGTAGTTGCCACAACTTGGCAAGTGAAGAACTATGTTCCAAGCTTCAATTGGTCAAGAGGAAGCACCCGCACCCCTACAAGGTTCAATGGCTAAGTGATTCCGGCACTATACGAGTCGAGCATACGGTCCAAGTATCCTTCAAAATTGGTGCCTATGAAGACACTTTGGAATGTGATGTGGTCCCCATGACCGTTTGCCACCTCCTTCTTGGTCGACCATGGCAATTCGACCGTGGTGTCACCCATAATGGGCGTACCAATCACTATAGCTTGAAGTTGAAAGGGAAGGAATATGTGCTACGACCTATGTCTCCTAGTCAAGTGATAGCATACAAGCAAGCCACCAATCATGGAAAGACGAGTGAAAAAGTGACACACCCAAAAGTGAGTGAGAGCCACAAGCCAAATTTGAGTGCCTCTTCGCCTAGAGAGAAAAACCTCATCCTATTTGCCACCAAAAGTGAGATAAGAGAAGTGTGTGAGAATCCATCGAGTGTGATGCACTTCGTTCTTATGTGCAAAGATGGAGAGCCAACAACTAACACCTCTCACGAGTTACCTTTAGTGTTTCAATCTCTTTTGCAGGAATTCAACGATGTTTTCCCCGATGAGCTACCTCCGGGTCTACCTCCACTATGAGGCATTGAGCATCGAATCGACCTCATCCCCGGAGCGCCACTTCCAAACAAAGCTCCATACCGTGTCAATCCTGAAGAAACCAAGGCGATTCAACGGCAAGTACAACAACTCATCGACAACGGTCATGTACGTGAAAGCTTAAGCCCATGTGTCGTTCCCGTTATACTTGTGCCTAAACCCGATGGAAGTTTCTGCTTGTGTTCCGATTGTAGACCCATAAACGCTATTGCCGTTCGTTATACGCATCCCATTCCTCGCTTAGATGATATGCTTGATGAACTTAAAGGAGCCAACTTTTTCTCCAAAATTGATCTTAAAAGTGGCTATTATCAAATCCGCATTCAAGAAGGTGATGAATGGAAAACCGCTTTCAAAACAAAATTTGGCTTATATGAGTGGTTAGTGATGCCTATGGGTTTGTCCGAAGCACCCGGAACTTTCGTGCATCTTATGCATCATGTGCTTAGACCTTACATTGGAGTCTTCGTTGTGGTTTACTTTGATGATATCCTTGTGTTTAGCAAAACCATGAAAGAGCACATTAATCATGTTAAATCTGTGTTGCAAACCCTCCGAAAGGAAAGCCTTTATGCAAACTTGAAAAAATGCACTTTTGGCGTTGACAAAGTGGTTTTCTTGGGTTTTGTTGTCTCTTCCAAGGGTGTCCATGTTGATGAAACTAAGATTAAAGCAATTAAAACTTGGCCCCAACCCACCAATTTGCAACAAGTGAGAAGTTTTCTTGGTCTTGCAGGATTTTACCGCCGCTTTGTGAAAAACTTTAGCACAATTGCCGCTCCTTTACATGCTTTGAGTAAGAAGAATGCACCTTTTTTGGGGGGATCTTTGCAATCCACCGCTTTTGATGAGCTCAAGTCTTTGCTTACTCATGCACCGATTCTTGCTTTGCCCAACTTTGAGAAAACTTTTGAGGTTCATTGTGATGCAAGTGGTACCGGAATTGGCGGAGTTTTGATGCAAGAAAAACGAGTCATTGCTTATTTTAGTGAAAAACTCTTCGGTGCTCAACTTAATTACCCCATCTATGACAAAGAATTGTATGCTTTAGTGCGTGTGCTACATGTTTGGGAACATTATCTTAGACCTCATGAATTTGTCATCCATACCGATCATGAAACGCTTAAGTACTTGAAAGGGCAAACTAAGTTGAAAAAGCGTCATGCCAAATGGAGTGAATTTATTGAATCTTTTCCTTATGTGATCAAGTACATTAAGGGTAAGGAAAATGTAGTTGCGAATGCACTTTCATGAATATGCACACTTGTCACTAAACTTGAGTTGAATGTTATTGGTTTTGAGCATATAAAAGACTTGTATGAGCATGATCCTTCTTTTGCTACTCCTTATGCTAAGTGTTTGACACACACGTCTTGGGAACGATACTACATAAGGGATGATTATCTTATGAGAGCTAACAAACTTTGCATTCCCGAGTCTTCTCTTCGTTTGCTCCTTTTGCAAGAGGCTCATGGAGGCGGACTAATGGGACACTTTGGACGCGACAAGACTTTCGCCACGCTCTCCAAGAACTACTTTTGGCCCAAGATGTTTCGTGATGTCTCATGCTTCACCAACCGTTGCTCTACATGTCGCAAAGCTAAGTCTAAAGCTCAATCCCATGGTCTTTACATGCCCCTTCCTATTCCTTATCAACCTTGGGAAGACATTAGCATGGATTTTGTACTTGGTTTGCCTAGAACTCAAAATGGCAAGGATTCCGTCTTTGTTGTTGTGGACAGATTTTCTAAGATGGCACATTTCATTCCTTGCAGCAAGATAGACGATGCTTCACATATTGCCAATCTCTTTTGTAGGGAAATCTTGCGACTTCATGGATTGCCAAAGACGATTGTCTCAGATCGTGACGTCAAGTTCTTGAGTTACTTTTGGAAGACCCTATGCACCAAGCTCGGAATCAAGCTATTGTTCTCTTCGGCATACCATCCTCAAACCGACGGCCAAACGGAGGTGACAAACTGTACACTCTCCACTCTACTTCATGTGTTGATCAAGAAGAACATCAAGGAGTGGGAGGCGTGTCTACCCATCACCGAGTACGCCTACAACCGTGCAAGACATTCCACGACCGGCAAGTCCCCTTTCGAGGTCGTCTACGGCTTCAACCCATTGTCCCCATTGGACATTCTACCTCTTCCTCTACAAGAGCGCACCAACATCGACGCAAGTGCTCGTGCAAGCTACATCAAGAGGATGCATGAAGATACAAGGCACGCCATCGAGTGCCAAGTACAACGACTAGCGACCAAGCTCCACATCAACAAGCAACCCATGGTATTCAACATTGGCGATCTCGTGTGGCTACATCTTCGCAAGGACCGCTTCCGGACGTCCGACTCCTGAGTGATCGAACCTGCGGGCTGGAGCCCTTGTACCCTTCGTTTTGACTTCCATTTGCACTAAGACTATAAATAGGACGCCCCCATCTCCTTTCTAGGGCAGCATAGGTTTAGCTCATATTTTGTGTGAGAGTCTTGCTCATCCACTTGGCTACTTCTCCTCGGAGCTCAGGACCTCTTCGGAGAAGATCCCCCAAGCGGATTCAAGACCCCTTTCGAGGGAAGACCATCAAGACCTCCATACGGAGAAGAACTGTTCCTATGTATCCTTACCTTAGTTGATCGTGGATCTTATGTTACTCTATGTTGTCGGTGATCTAGCACTCGTGTGATTGATTCTATGTCGGTTTAGTGATTCTTCCTCCCGTTTTCCCCATGTTTCCCCTTTGGGCTTCCGTGTGTTCTTCGTGATTTCCCCGTAGGATCCCTCCAAACGTGAAAGATCGTCCACATAGGGTTCCACCCTACATCATACTCCCATCGCTAGCCAGGCCATCCCTCTACTCACCCACACCCCTTGTTATTCTGCGGCGATGGCAGCCTTACACCGCAGCCGAACCAGTCAACCCTCGTACTCCTCTCCGCATGGGCATCCACTGTCGCGTCTTCCCCGGCTCCGCATCGTCCCCTTCCTAGGCCTCACCGTCGTCCACCGCCCTGTTGCTCTCAGCATGGCGTGGTCAATGTGGTCAAGGAACGACTTCCATCGGAAGAGTACTGTACGTGGAGAGGCTGACAGTTGGTTTCATAGCCGCGGCAAGGAAGTGCATCCTTATTATGCGTAAAATAATTATTCCTCCACCTGACAGCGGGGACCCACCGGACGGGCCACCGTATTTCGTGAAAAAACATTTCCTCCCTGACTGCTGGGACCCACCAGCTACATCTTCGCACGCAAGGAAGTGCGGCCATATTACGGGCAAAAAAATTATTCTCCCCCAGACAGCTGGGACCCACCAGCAATAACTTTGCACGCAAGGAAGTGCCTTCTTATCCTCCCTGACAGTCGGGATCCACCTGGTCGAAGCGTATGTAGCGTTGTCATTCTGCTCGCGAACGTGTCCATACATATTGGTCGATCGGTCTGTCTGCAGGCTGCAGCGATGAACCGTGGCCTAGTAAGGAAGGGCACGTGTCGTAGTAGAGGAGCGGACGTAGCATGTCACATAGTCCCGTCAATATCGTGTACACGTACGTACAGCCAGGGTGCAAGTAAGTAAATACGGACACGTACATACATACAGGCGGGGTCTCGAACGCCTACTCGCGCATACGTACGGCTAGGGCTCATGTACATGGAGAGGCAGCGGAGAGCAGCGACGGCGTCCTGTTCATTGGCAGCCAACCGGCTGGGTCAAAACGGAGAAACTGCGTCGTCCTGTTCATCGAGAGGCAACGAAATGCGTCATGTTCTTCGGGAGCCAACCGGCTTGGAGGAACAGCCAAAACGAAGCCTGGCGTACTGCAGAATGGAGGAATCGGCCTTCTGTTCGACCGCCTATGGTCGAAACGCGATCCTGTTCACCGGGAGGGGTGTGGCGTACCGCAAAATGGAAGAAACGGACTTCTCTTCGACCTCCTACGGTCGAAACAGGGTCCTATTGATCGGGAGGGGTGTGGCGTATCGCAAAACAGAGGAAACAGACTTCTCTTCGACCTCCTATGGTCGAAACGGGGGTCATGTTCATCAAAAGGGTTGTGGCATACTGCAAAACGGGACTCCACGGGCTACTATTCATCCACCGTCTATCGCCTCGCTCCAGCCTCCACGAGCTACTGTTCATCCACCGTCGACCTCCTCCCGCCTCCACCTACGACTGTTCATCAATGGCATCTCCCTCCTGCCTCCACCAGCTACTGTTCATCATGGGTTCTTGTTCATCCAGCCTCCACCGGCTACTGTTCAACCACCCCTCCACGGGATACTGTTCATCCAGCCCTCCACCGGCAACTGTTCAACCAGTACTCCATAGGGTCATGTTCATCCACCCGCAACCGGCTCGATCAGGGTCATGTTCATCCAGCGGCAACGACCTCTACTACCACGGGGTCTTGTTCATCCAACCCCCACCGGGAACTGTTCATCCAACCCCCAACAACACTCACTGTTCATCAAGAGGCAGCAGGTTCGATCGGCTTCTGTTAGCAGTAGTGAAGGAATCGCTCGATCGGGTTCAGTTAACAACCAGGGATCGATTGATCGCTCGGGTTCAGTAACGTGTAGCCAATGCAATCGCTCGGGTTCAGTAGGCGAACGCCTCGCTCGGGTTCAGTTAGAGCCCAACACCTCGCACCCACACGAGTACGTGTACGAGAAAAACATGCAATCCCTTCGTGCATCGCTCGACCCCGACCATCCACCGTAACCGGGAACTCCCTGATGTTTTCCTCGCCCTCGCTTCTACCACAGTTTTTTCTGTCATGGACGGCCCAAAGAATGTCATACAGCAGGGTCTTCGTCCTGCCTAGGACGAAAAGCCCATTTTCTATCATGATTTTTTGTCATAGAAGTAGGAGCCCACCACATCTATGATGATACCAGGTTTTGTCACAATTATCGTCACAGAAGTGTCATAAGCATGACAGGAAAAAGTTTGTTCGGCCCAAAATGTCACGGATGTGTCTTTTTTTTGTAGTGCACACGGTTGGTAAAACACAAACAATTGTGATATACACCATAATTTGACGCGGTTCACAGAGAGGAAACATGTGCAAGCATGCACACAGTTGCCGTTTACAAAGCGTGTGCGATGTCAGACAATATCACAAACGGTGCAGGCAAACTAAACGTTTGTGATAGTTGCCTTGCCGTACATGATTCGCAACCAAGAATTGCTTCTGATGAAGTATGCATCGTAAACGTTGCAACACAGAATAGTGTGTGCGATAATTGCCGTGTACGACGATGTTGCAACGGTCCGACGTTTCGTAATCCTGTCCGACACTCGTACGACGATTAGCTAATCTTCTTAATTAGTTATCGCATACGGTTTGGGAAAAGCAAATGTGTGTGATTGTATGCTTATCATACACGTTCTATAATAGTGAACCATTTGTGTTGGGCCGCGCATCGTAAATGTAGCACCACAGAATACCGACTGTGATGGCAATGCGAGCACAACGAGTAGGAGTACTGTATATGCATCTTGGCTCCCTATCCCCGACGGTTTCTGGGTCATGTGGGAAGGACCCCCCCCCCTATCGCCCACACTCACTTGGCGACGGTTCCAAATGTCGTCGCGAAAAGGGGTTAAAAACCGTTTGTATAGCACTGATGTGTACCAGTGAATGTGCCATTGAAGCTGGCTGTGTGAAGTGCTACATGACTGAAGTGAAGCCTGGATTCAATGTATTTGCCTTGAAGAATGTCCTAGGAGACTTTGATGAGCAAAGGACCTTGGGAGAAACATTGTTACATCACATCCAGTGGCCACGAAAGTAAGTAGAGTTCATCGATGAGATCCCTGAAGCCCCGCCAAGAGCAACGAATGTCACCCCTCAACCAGTGATGCTCTCCTTGCCATAGCAGCTCTCACGTGCTTCCCCCAAAGAACCTAATACTCGTAATCCGATGGCTGATGCATCAACCTGTGATCAGCCGGCCCGACTTTATGCCGTACATGCCATGTCATCATCCGTCCCAGAGCAGCCAGTGGCAAGGCCTACAACTACTGAAGACGCACCACCGGTTCATATGCCGGCCGCCGAAGCAGTGGGGGGAGACCCGGCTGTAGCACATGTCAGCAGACCAACCTGGTGGAACGGACTGCTGAGCAGTCTGATGCTTCAGAACCGCCTACTAAGCAGTCTATAGGTCCAGAACCGACTGCTCATCAGTTCGTCGGTCCGCAGCTGCGTGATCAGCATACCAATGCGTCAGCACTTCCTGCTCAGCAAACCAACGCGTTGGCACGGCCTCCTCAACACACCTACAAGTTGGCACCACCTGCGCAGAAACCTGACATAGCTTCAACACATGGTCAGCAGTCCGATGCCTCTGCTCCTATAGCCCAGCAGTCCATCATAGCAGCACCGCCAGCTCAGCGGTCCGGCATAGCTAAACTGTCAGCTAAGCAGTCCATCGAAGCTTCACCATCTGCTCGGCAGTCTACCTTTAAGCCAGCCAAATGTTCTACCAGAAATGCTTCAAGTACCAAGAAGGAAGCGGCAAAAAAGGCTGCACCCGCGAGGAAGTGCGTCGGGAGAGCGAAGAGGAAAGAGAACGATTGCCTCTTACTTAAAGCACTCATCGCTCGGAACCAAATTAACAGCAAGTTGTTCGAACCGGAGAGTAATATTATTTCTGACAGCATGAATGATGCAGAAATAGATTTGGTGCTTGCTAAAAATAAAGCAGACGTACTTGAAGCACGCAATTACGTCCATGGCCAGCCATTTCTTGTTGACGAATACTTCGGTGAGTGCAGCTCCAGTTGCCTCGAGTTACATGAATATTGCATGGATCAAATGTCAGCAGGTCATCATGTTCTGCTAGTCCACTACAACAGAGATCATTTCCGACACATTGTTGGTTCCATCAATGTGAGTTTCGAGGACTTACATCTCTTCTTCAACTTCAACGAGCTTGATACCACTCTTGTTAGATGCCTGATTTTGTAAGTACTTAACAAACTCTGATCAACTTATCCATACAAGGCTGTAAATGATAAACAGCTAACTGCATTTTATTCCTCTCAGGGGATTGAACGCGCAGAGAAGAAAAAGGGAGAGTGTGTATTTCATAGATCCTGCATTAGCAAATGGCATGACATTAGATGGTAAGGACCTATGGGACTGGGCCATTAACACGGTCGTCTATATATTCGAAAACACGTCCCATGCAGAATCATTTCTCTGGGCATATCATGAATGGTAAGTCAAGTAAACAACCATGCATACACTGAATGCAAATTAATTTCAACATCATAGAGTTCAATACATATCCATGAATTGCTGAAGATGCGTTAGATCCTGAGTGTTTGTTAACTCTCTGAGAGAATCCATGTAGTAAACTGTGTTCTTGTTTGGAACAATGAATACCAATATCCAGTGATTGCTACATATTAAGAAAGCCATGAACTTACGAATTATGTCAAAATCTGAAAGACAATCATATCTGGTTCAATAATTGATGTTGTCAAAATTCATCTTCATTTGCAGTGTGCTCGCATTGTGGAAAACTAAACCAGGGAACCTATTCAAGAGGGAACTACCTCTGTAGCACGAGATCGTTTCTCCGGTAACACACCAAAATCCGTTATTTTTGGAAAATTTATCCAATAGTCTGCAAATACCTTTTCTTACGCTAGTCAAATGTTCAAGCTTCTAAATAAACCTCTTTCTATTTCTGTCCAAAGAAAAAAAATACATCTAACACCGGTTAGGTTGTTCCTAACAGGACAAATACATGACTAATTCTGTACAAAAAAATTAGTGTCCTCAGCAACAAGCAGGGACCAACCTTTGTGGATACTATGTTTGCACACACATGATCTCCATCTGCAAATCTGCTGATAGTTGTGAAGATCCTCGCGAATTAGTACAAGTCTATCTTAATTAATATCTTCTACTCCACTCATATGGCACATTGTGATCTTAAAAATATTGCAGCTCATCTTAGAACCGAGGACCCCTGAACCGCTCCCCGTTGGTGAATTGCTGATGGTTCGGAGATTTATCAGTGACTTCTTCTTGAATCACTACATCAATCCCACTGGTGATAATGAAGATTTCAGCATGCCTTCTCCTGAAACATTGAGTAAGAGTTAGCCGCTAAACATATACGCATGGATCCATTGTTTTCCATTTGATGGGGTCTTCGTATTTCGTACACTATGATTAATTATGTAATGCATATATATGTCGACAGATCATTGGAATTTAGCTACCATATGTTCAATTGCAATTGTTGCGAAATCGGATGAATGTTCTTCCTGTGGACACTATTTGTTCAATTGAATATTGTGGCAAAATTGCTTTTTGCATGCCGATTCACAATGGGATATTTGTGTTTTAACTTGGCAATTGCTCCGCACACGGTTCAACTAAATGAGTGTGTGCGATCCACATCGGAAAGCATACGTCGATCGTAGCGCAACCGTCGGTGATACACAGCAGATCGCAAACGATTTGCAACACTACTACGTGTGCGTAGGGTCTCTGGATCCATTTGTGATATCACGTTATCGCACACGAGAGCTCGAAGTAAACCATGCCCAATGTAAAATACAATCCCAGTCGTAAATTTTTCAGGAAACGTGTGGGATCCCAAACGAAAAGCACAAGTCACCCTTGCCGCAACCGTCAGTGATACACAAAAAATCACAAATGGTCTGCAACACTTGTATGTGTACGAACGGGCTCCTAGACCGTTTATGATAGAACATTATCGCACACGGTAATTGTTGGGAAATGTGTATGATGGAGTCTTGCATGGCAGACGGGTTCCGTGGAAAACTCGTGTGCGATGGGGCACATATCGCATACAGTTCATATGTTGGCCCGTGTGCCTTACATATTGTTTCCCAAGCGGTTCATTACGACACACCGTTTGGTTTCACTACGTCATTAGAAATGTTTAATCACCGATCCCACACATGCGAAAGAATTTAGTGTGCGATGCATCGCACATGATTACATTTTTGCAAGGCCTCCGGATCATGGCTCCATATCCCTGACGGTTTCTGGGTCGTGTGGGAAGGACCCCCCCCCTTTCGCCCACACTCACTTGGCGACGGTTCCAAATGCCATCACAGAAAGGGGTTAAAAACAATTTGTATAGCACCTCGTTGTACCAGTGACATATGTCTCATTAAACTAATATCCATTGAAGTTCAAGATTTCAGGACGTTCAATGATTGGCATGGCAAGGACTAGTGATTGTGGACCCCTCAAAATGCGAAGGAGATGGATTGGCAAAAACTCAAGACTCTACATTTTTGGTTAAGTGATCCAAGATCACAAATTGAGTCCATAGGAAAGCCAATACTATTAAAAGGGGATGAGGTTTTGATTATGATCTATTTGCTCAAGTGCTTAGTGATATTGCTCCAAAACCCTCAACCACTTTATCCATCCAAATGTGTCCAAAACCCTACATTCCAACTCGGCCCCCATCGAAATTTCTCCATACGGACCCACCGAGTTCATCTAGACACTGCCTCTGCCAAAACCCTAACAAATCGGAGTCAATGATATGCTTCTTGATCCCACCGGTTTGGCCTGCCCAACCTTCTGTAACGAGTTGCAATTATTTTGTTCTCGCCGAGTATTGCGATCGGTCCCACCAAGATGGCTTGACAAACCTTCTATAACTTGTTGCAATTATTTTGGTTCCATTGAGTTTTGCAATCAGTCCAACCAAGATGGTGTGCCAACCTATATCTTGCCTTATTTCTTCACTTTGATCCTACCGAGTTGATGCAATTGGTGCCACCGAAACGAGGTTTGCCCTAACCATTGCACATCAGTTCTTCTGAGTTGTTCCCTGTCGGTCCCACCGAGACCTCCACCGTTCATATCTTTTACATAGGTCGGTGCCACCAAGTTGGGTCCAAAGTGTGTAGCGGTTGGATTTCATGTGAGGCTATGTATACCCCTCCACCCCCTCTTACTAAGTAAGAGAGATATTAGAACATGCCTACACTTCCATTACTCGTTTTCTCATAGAGAACCACCTACTCATGTGTTGAGATCAAAAGATTCCATTCCTACCATTTGAACCTTGATTTCTAGCCTTTCCCAAGTTGCTTTCCACTCAAATCCTTCTTCCAGCATAGCCAAATATGTGAGAGAGTTGAGTGTTGGGGAGACTATCATTTGAAGCACAAGAGCAAGGAGTTCATCATCAACACACCTTCTATTACCTTTTGGAGAGTGGTGTCTCCTAGATTGGTTATGTGTCGCTTGGGATCCTCTGACATGATGTGGAGTTGAACCAAGAAGTTTGTAAGGGCAAGGAGATCGCCTACTTCGTGAATATCTACCCGAGTGAGGCAAGTCCTTCATGGACGATGGCCATGGTGGGATGGACAAGGTTGCTTCTTCGTGGACCCTTCGTGGGTGGAGCCCTCCATGGACTTGCACAGCCGTTATCCTTCGTGGGTTGAAGCCTCCATCAATGTGGACGTACGATAGCACCACCTATCAGAACCACGCCAAAAATCATCATGTCCCCATTGTGTTTGCCTTCTTCAAACCCTTCCCTTTACTTGCATGTGCAATGCCTTACTTTCCACTGCTATACTCTTATAATTGCATATGTAGGGTGTTGCTTGACTTGTCATAATTGCTAAAATCTGTCTACAACTAAAATTGGGAAAATGTTAGGTTTTATTTGGTCAAGTAGTCTAACCCCCCACCCCACCCCCACCCCTCTAGACATACTTTTGATCCAAAAATCCTCTAATTTACATGACGATATGGCTCATTTTCTTCTATTTTATTTTTGAGTCTTTTATTTTATATTGAGTGGCACGATAGAAATTCATCATGGATTTTTATCCATGCATTCGGTAATTCACTATTTTGTTTTATCATTTTATGTAAATGATTTTGTTTGAATAATATCTAAGCAATGTATTTTAGTTTTGGTCGAAATCGGTGTCAACAGCCTACATGTCACATGAAAAAGGAAACGTAAGATGGGTGAATAAACATGCTTCCAGATTAAAACATGAAAATTGATATTCAAGTATTTTTGATAAAGTTCAGGTCCCCTTGCTATTTGCTCGGTTCATCCACTAAGGACATGTTTGGTAGCCTTCTCGCTGTAGCCTGGCCCGTGGAGCCTGTTTAAGGGTATTCAGGCAAAAAACCAACATATGCACCTAGTTTGATTGCCTTCGTACCCTCTAGCCTGTTTGGTTGTGATAGAGGCAGGGTGTCCCGATCTTTCGATGAGATGATAACTATCGATTTGGTGAAGATGACTTTGACGATCCGACTACAAACGTGCACGACCTTGCGCCTTGGCAATCGCTAAACCAACTCCGAGAGGTTATTGACCACGCTGGAGCACAATCAACCTGACCACGAAGGTCTATTCTTGCAAGTAATCGAAGAACAAGCAAGAATATGATAAAAGCAATTTGAATATTGTGAGTATATATGAAGTATTGATAAAGGTGGGGATCCGTAAGCGGTCTTGGTCTGGTCGTTGGACACAAACGAAGTACACGAAGTTGCAATGGCTAACTTTTAACTAAACAAATCCCCAGCGAAAAGCTACTAGATGGATCTACTTATATAGGAGCAAGGGGTGGCGGCCAAGGAGGTGGGAGAACGTCCCAAGGCAGCCTAAAACCAACCCTAGGTCATACAAGGCTCATGGGCCCAAGTGGAGGTGATGCAACACCTTTGGACTTGTAGTTTGACTCGGATTTTGGTGCAACATCAGATTGTTTCATCCATAACTCAACGCTCTAGATGAATTTGAAGGTGAATCCAATTGTGTTGGAAAGTTCACGAAATCTACTTTCCAACAAAAAAAGAATCATCCAATTTGGAGTCCGTATGAAAGAGTTATTGGCATTTTGAGTCAGGTATGTCTGTGCAGTCCGAATCTGAATCCAGAACGTGAGAGACTTGGACTCTATCTTGGCCCAAAAGTGACGTGAGAGGACTTTTTGAACAGCACATAAACTTCTTTTTCCCCTTATCTTCATATGTGGATTGAACAAATGTCCCATACACCTACAATTAGACATGGCACAAAAGTCTGTGAAGTATTTTTGTCCTGGATGACATAAATAAATTATTGCATAGTTTGCATTAGAAATCACCTCACAAATATATATATGTATGCAATATTTTTGGTCGTATCCAAGGTAGTCATGTCCTCATCAGGTTGCCCGCTTGTGTAGGCGCAAACACAAGGCATGGTGTTTGGTTCCATGCAACAGTTGTTGTCTAGTAACCTCTTCCGCGAGGTGGTGAGGTTACCAGCACACATCAGCGTGAAGAATAAATCATACAAATACAACAAAAGATAGTTGTAAACCATAACAAATTCGTAGATTTAAACATAGTGCCACACTTAAACATATCAGTTCAAAAGCAAAATAGTATGATAAGAAACTAAACCAACTAGAGCACAGGAAGGGTTGTCCTAGCGTTCACGACGAAGGCGTTGTCGTGCTTCCGGCACTTGGTCACCACTTCAATGTCGTTGTCGTTGAAGAAAATGACCTTGAGCGTGTCGGGAGTCAACAGATTGAACGTCACCATGTAGCTGATCTTGATCTGATGAACAGCGGTGAAGGGGCCAACCCTGATCGAGGGTCACCTTGTCGTCCATCGGTCGGATAGTGACCCTCCATGAGCAGTCGGTGTTCTTATCAGTTTGAAGTCTTGCGGCACAGCCGGAAAGTGCTTGCTGAAGTCCAGGGGCATCAGGATGCACTCAAGCTGAGGGGCAAGGATCACTTTGCAGAAGTGGGTTGGACCCTCCTCATGGTAGTGCTTGTAGTTCCAGTGCTTCCCGCTAGGGGGCTCCTCTGACACCACGTAGTCATCCGTGGCCACCTCCTCAGGCATGGTTGGCACAACCTCCATGGGCGGCACCACCTCTTTGTCCTTCACCATGGGTGGCACCACCTCCTTGCCCTTGTTCCCTGTGTCGATCTCCATTACGAAGAGCATGCATTATGAAGAGTACAACGTATTTATCCATCCTTGTGACGCCCCCGATTCAATCGTACACTAATCATACACGCAAACGTGTACGATCAAGATCAGGGACTCATGGGAAGATATCACAACACAACTCTAGACACAAATAAAATAATACAAGCTTTATATTACAAGCCAGGGCCTCGAGGGCTCGAATACAAAAAGCTGGATAGACAAGAGTCAGCGGAAGCAACAATATCTGAGTACAGACATAAGTTAAACAGGGATGCCTTAAGAAGGCTAGCACAAAAGCAACACGATCAAAGAGGCAAGGCCTCCTGCCTGGGACCTCCTAACTACTCCTGGTGTTCGGCGGCCTCCATGTAGTAGTATACGTCGGCGGTGGCATCAGGCTCTAAGGATCCACCATCTGGTTGCATCAACCGGAAAGAAGAAGGAAGGAGGAAAAGGGGGAGCAAAGCAACCGTGAGTACTCATCCAAAGTACTCGCAAGCATCAGATCTATACTAAGTATGCATTTGTATCAAATGGAAGGGTTGTATCTGTGGACTGGACTGCAGAATGCCAGAATAGAGGGGGAAAGCCTAGCCTATCAAAGACTAGCATCTTCACGCAGCTCCGAGCATCTTGCAGCATGTAGAAGAGTAAAGAATAGCAGTTTATAATTAACAAGCATGTTGTAGCATTAACGCCCAGAGATCCTTCCTCGACTCCCTGCGAGAAAGCAATCCCGGAGCCACATATCCATCACATATCAAGTATCCATTTCTAGTTGTATAAGATCAGGATACAAGTCTGAACGTCCATTACCGTGGACACGGTATTCGAATATATGTCTTCCCTGCAAGGGTGCACCACATTACCCAACACGCTCGATCACTCTGGCCGGACACACCTTTCTGGGGTCAATGCCCGCCCTCGAAAGATCAACACATCGCAGCCCTACCTAGGCTCAGCAGAGAGGTCCCCGCCGGTCTACATCCTAAGCACTCCCGGGTCTTGGGCCCATCGCCCGCAGCACTCCGGGTCGTTGTGTGCAGGGTGGATACCAGCACCGCCTCGGATGGCCAACACGATCCGACCGTGCCACAATGCTAAACTGGACGTCTGACAAAGCTTCGGCTGATACTGCGACATCGAGGCCCATAACTATTCTCGCGTGGTGGTTAGTGCGTAAAGGCCAAAGGCAAACTCAGAACAAATACCCAAACCTGTTAGTGCATTATTAAAAGGAGTAACGGCTGTCGGGACAAGTCCGGAGCTATCACCCCTTCCCCGGTGATACCGCTAAACAGCCAGCCGCCACTGTCACATCGCACGGGTGCTCTTCGGGCCTGCCCGGCTATCACAACGGTCTCCAGTAAAGTCAAGGTAACTGTGTGTCCAGACATCAAGGGGAAAACCCGAGGAATCACCCCCGGAGGATTCCACTCAATGTAATCATCAAGGTGAACGTAAGAGGGACCACCCTCGAGGTTCACACTTGAGGTGTTGAATGACAGCCGTATCGGGAATGGTGAAAGAGGAAATCACCCTCGATGACCACGACCGAATAGCTACACTACAGAATTACCATCAGGAGTGCGTTATGAGGGATCACCCTCGACACTCGATAGTAGCTCTGCAGAGTCAAGCAACTAAAGGGGCGTGATGTGAGGTGAGGTGTCGGGCTTTGGTCGTCGATCATGTCGATCGAGGCATCGATGATGAAGCAGGGGCAACAAGGAGAAGTGAGGGTCACTGATGGATCACTAGCCAACCTATACTAAGCAGTTTAGGAGCAGGTAGGTAACAATAAGCAGGTACAAAAGCAGGCTATGCATCAGAATAGGAGCAATCAAATACAGTAGCAAAATCTAATGCAAGCATGAGAGTATAGAATGGGCGATATCGGGATGATCAAAGGGGGGGCTTGCCTAGTTGCTCAGGCGAGAAGGAGGGGTCGTCGTCGACGTAGTCGATCACAGGGGCATCAGCTGCGGCCTCGGGGTCTACCGGGAAGAAGAGGGGGGAAGAAACAGTAAATACATAGCAAGCAAGAGCATAACAGGACAACAGGCAGAGCTAGACGTGTTCTAACGCGGTGCTACACGATACCGGCAAAGGGGAATAACATCCGGGAAAGTTTTCCCGAAGTTAGGCATTTTCGGACAGATGAAACGGCGGGGAAAAGTTGCATGTTCAGGTAGTTAGGGGCACGTGGCAAACGAACAGATCGCGTATTTGGATTTGTCTCGTTGTTCTGAGCAACTTTCATGTAGAAAACTTTTTCATCCGCGTTACAGATTAATTTATATGATTTTCCAAAGATTTAAACAATATTCTAAAATTATTATTAATTCGGGATAAAAGGTGAAATTGCTATGTGCACCCGGCAGAGTGTACACAGCAGGGCCACTAGAGGCTGGCAGAGGGTCCAGGGGGTCCCAGTTGACTCAGTCAACAGTGCAGTCAACAGTCAACAGTTTGACTGTTGACTGGTCAAAATTGTAGATGGGGCCTAGGTGTCATTCACACATATCTTGCATTTTCTTTTTAAGTGGATATTTATAGGGGGTCCACCTGTCATTTGCACTATACCTAACCACTGATTAGACTAACAAGTAGGAGTACTAATTAGCTAACGGAGAGTCGGCCGGCCACCACACACACAGAATACACACACGCACACACAATTCTGTTTTCTGCTAACAAAAGATAGCATTTTGTGATTTTTCATAGGATTTATTCCATGCATCAAATGGATTTGGTCCAGTGGACACATTTAAGCATTATCAAGTGTACTTTCTACTAATATTATTTTTAGCCTTGTTAACAGTTGTTTAACCAAAGTTTAGGGGCTATTTAGGGGGTTACTCAGTGTAAAAACTAAAAAGCTAGCTAGTAGCTATAGTTGCTATCATCAGTTAGCATCAGTAGCAGTATACGAGTAGCAAGCGGCAGCAGCAGTGGGCAACCAGAAGCGGTAGGCGTTGGTAGCAGCAGGCACGCACGCCGGCGCGTGCGCACGCGCAAGGCACGACCAGCGCGGGAAGCAGCGAGTAGCGGCGGGCGTGCAAGGAAGCGCGCGTGCCCGTAATTGGAGGCGCGGGCGGACGAGCAGGGCTGTGGCCCGGGCGTAGTAGGGGATCCCGGCGAGCGCGTACAGGGGAGGAACGGGCGCGCGGAGGTTCGGGCGAGTCGGTCGCAGCATCCTACGGCGTCAAATCGAAGAGGAGAAGGGGAGTTTGGACGTGGTGCTCACCTAGGAGCACACGGCGGCTCGGTGGGAGGTTTAGGAGCAGCAGGCGGTCAAAGTGGAGGAAGCCTGCCGTCGTAGTAGAGGAGGCAGACGGCGCGGTGGCGTTCCAAGGTGGTCGAAGGGGTCGGGGCGGTGCTGCGGGGCCGTCCCGGTCCGATCTCGTCTACGAGGAGGAGGAAGGCGTCCGCGATGGAGCTGTCGGACAGCTTAGAACGGAGAGGGGAGGCTGGTGGCTGCGTCCATGGCGACGGCGAGCCCTCGGGACGGCGTCGGGGCGAGGTGGCGTCGGCGTCAAGGCGCCGCGGATGGAGCGGATCTGGCGAGA
The DNA here is from genome assembly GCF_002162155.2 of Triticum dicoccoides. Lineage (NCBI taxonomy): Eukaryota > Viridiplantae > Streptophyta > Magnoliopsida > Poales > Poaceae > Triticum > Triticum dicoccoides. Next base: position 305,389,764 of record NC_041393.1, on the reverse strand, counting down.
GGGGGGAGGAGGAACCGAGGCGGAGAGGGGGAAGTGGAGCGGGGAGACGAGGGGAAGGCGGCCTTATCCCCTCCCCGTCGGCGTCGGCGAGACGGTCGGGGGCAACCATGCCCCTGTTGCGACCGCGCCAGGGGAACAGGAAGGGAGGGCGACTGTGGGGGTTTGGTGGGTTTGCTGGGCCTGTCCAGTGGCCAAGGCCCAGGGGAATTAGTGGGGCTCTTTTCTTTCTCATTTACTTTTACCCTTTTTGTTGTTTTGTTTTGATTTTTAATCATTAGAGTTTTATAAAACATAGAATTTTTCCTAAATTAGTATTTCTATTTATACCACTGCCACAACAGTTTTGAGGTTTAAATAAAATAGTTTAGCATTTTTATAAATTTTAAAAGCATTTAACTTATTATTTTAGCCAATGATTATTTAGTTTAGTGCAATTAATCACTTTATAAAAATGTTGGGTCACCACTATAATTAGCTATGGAATATTTTCCACACTTTGAACATTTATTTTGCGTGTTTGAGAAATTTGAATCTTGGACTTTTATTTTAAATTTGAATTTGGATTGTGACTTGGATCAACCGAGGATTAGCAACGGTAATGTGATGACATGGCACCATTAACAAGGGTTTACTGTAGCTTAATTATCCGGGCGTTACAAATCTCCTCCACTACAAGAAATCTCGTCCCGAGATTTTAGGCGATACAAGGAAACAAAGCGGGGTATTCATTAGGATTACGATCCTCGTGTTCCCTAGTGGCTTCATCTTCAGAATGATTTGACCACTGAACTTTCAGATATTTGATAGCCCTCTGACGGTTGCGACGTTCAGCTTGAACGAGAACGCGGATCGGATGCTCTCTGTAAGCGAGATCATCTTGTAGGGGTTAAGCTTTATAGGCCATGTGGTTGTTGCAATAAGACTTGCGACTCAAGGCATCGGCCATGTCACTAGCCTTGCCAAGGGTATAAGAAATACCGTAGTCATAGTCTGAAATTGTTTTCTATACATCGTTGCTGATGGAGATCCAGATCTAGCTGAGTAAACAATTACTTCAGACTTTGATGATTGGTAAAGATCTCGCAATGATTACCAAGAAGGAAATGTTGCCACAACTTCAGTGCAAACTTAACTGCAACAAGTTCAAGGTCATGGACTAGGTAGTTCTGCTGAAAAGACACCTTGGAATTCACAAACGACTGTAGCGTTTTCAATTCTCACAAGAGGAGAAGCGTTTACGCGTTCAAGGAATTACTCTGTGCTTCGGCATTACCAACAAGATGAGCATGGTAGCTTACAATCTCATTTGATGGGTGTAGTAGATGGACAGTCTTAGTGGCGCACAAGATAAAAGCGGTATGTGTTTTCAACCACTCTATCTCCAGAATGAGGTCGATATTGAACGACTTCAAAACAATGGGGGAAACATGAAATTCCAACCCTTCAAATTCAACTGGGACGTTGTGACTAACCATGGTGGTTCGACATTGGCCCATGGAATGCAGCTTGGAATTTCGGTCAAGTGATGACGATTCAAACAGGTAAGGAACAATTGTGGCTGTCCTACCATTGAGCATCAGAACCTTTCGGGTAATAAGTCGTGAAGGTGACATAGTTGGTTGGGGCTACATCAACAGACTCTAGCTCGAAAGTGATGTCACGTAGCCAGTCGTCAACATCAAGTGGCTGAGTTGAGCTGCGGTAGATGCTTGGGTTGAGATGTGCAAAGTCGTTCAGTGTCACAGTTGCTGGCTGCGGGTTCAAGTTGGGGCAAGGAAACTGAGCTATCACTCCTTTCATGAACTGGCGGTTCAGCTCAAACTGTTTGATCATACCAGCCATGTATTCAGAAGGTGGTGGGGCGTTGCCACCACGACCACGACCAGCGGGTCTAACCATCCTGCTTAAATGCAACAGGGGGTAGTTTAGCAAAGGGATGGAGCTAGTGTATGGAGTCATTCATGAGGTAAACTGAACAGTGAGCAAGGGCACAGTATGCACAAGGCAATAGTCATTGAGGACATACCGATACATATATAGAGCTAGTTACACATTGTTCAAGTGAGTTCGGACAAGAGAAACATCGCGGACATACTAGGCGGCACGCGATGGAGGGATACAACAACGGGACATAGCAAAGGCTACATAAGCGTCGGAGAAAAATCACTAGAGCGAGAGAATTGCAAATCATGACGCAAGGTGCCCTCGATAAGAGGATCCTGCGGTTAGTGAATATTGTGAAGCAGAACTTGGCTCCCAATTCAAGAAAGGTATGATACAAATCTCTGGATGGATGTGATCACGAAAACCTAGGGTAGAGTTAGCAAAACCATTTAACCCGAATAGAAGAGGGATTAGAGTCCCAGAGTAAAGGTCGAGGAGTAAAAGATCCTAATATCACCCAATGACGACTTGGGCCCGTAAGCCACACAGCCATGTTAGTAAAACAGTTCTTTTAAAGACTAGACTCAACTTCGGCCAAGGAGTTGGAAAGGGGGATCCTACAGGCAGTCGGCTCTGATACCAACTTGTGACGCTCCGATTCAATCGTACACTAATCATACACGTAAACGTGTACGATCAAGATCAGGGACTCTGGGAAAGATATCACAACACAACTCTAGACACAAATAAAATAATGCAAGCTTTATATTACAAGCCAGGGGCCTCGAGGGCTCGAATACAAAAAGCTGGATAGACAAGAGTCAGCGGAAGCAACAATATCTGAGTACAGACATAAGTTAAACAGGGATGCCTTAAGAAGGCTAGCACAAAAGCAACACGATCAAAGAGGCAAGGCCTCCTGCCTGGGACCTCCTAACTACTCCTAGTCTTCGGCGGCCTCCATGTAGTAGTATCCATCGGCGGTGGCATCTGGCTCCAAGGATCCACCATCCGGTTGCATCAACCGGAAAGAAGAAGGAAGGGGGAAAAGGGGGAGCAAAGCAACCGTGGGTACTCATCCAAAGTACTCGCAAGCATCAGATCTATACTAAGTATGCATTTGCATCAAATGGAAGGGTTGTATCGATGGACTGAACTGCAGAATGCAAGAACAGAGGGGGAAAGCCCTAGCCTATCGAAGACTAGCATCTTCACACAGCTCCGAGCATCTTGCAGCATGTAGAAGAGTAAAGAATAGCAGTTTACAATTAACAAGCATGTTGTAGCATTAACGCTCAGAGATCCTTTCTCGACTCCCTGCGAGAAAGCAATCCCGGAGCCACATATCCATCACATATCAAGTATCCATTTCTAGTTGTATAAGATCAGGATACAAGTCTGAACGTCCATTACCGTGGACACGGTATTCGAATATATGTCTTCCCTGCAGGGGTGCACCACATTACCCAACACGCCCGATCACTCTGGCCGGACACACCTTTCTGGGGTCAATGCCCGCCCTCGGAAGATCAACACGTCGCGGCCCTACCTAGGCTCAGCAGAGAGGTCTCCGCCGGTCTACATCCTAAGCACTCCGGGGTCTTGGGCCCATCGCCCGCAACACTCCGGGTCGTTGTGTGCAGGGTGGATACCAGCACCGCCTCGGATGGCCAGCACGATCCGACCGTGCCACAATGCTGAACTGGACGTCTGACAAAGCTTCGGCTGATACTGCGACTTCGAGGCCCATAACTATTCTCGCGTGGTGGTTAGTGCGTAAAGGCCAAAGGCCAACTCAAGACAAATACCCAAACATGTTAGTACATTATTAAAAGGAGTGACGGCTGTCGGGACAAGTCCGGAGCTATCACCCCTTCCCGGGTGATACCGCTAAACAGCCAGCCGCCACTGTTACATCGCACGGGTGCTCTCCCGGCCCGCCCGGCTATCACAACGGTCTCCAGTAAAGTCAAGATAACTGTGTGTCCAGACATCAAGGGGAAAACCCGAGGAATCACCCCCGGAGGATTCCACTCAATGTAATCATCAAGGTGAACGTAAGAGGGACCACCCTCGAGGTTCACACTTGAGGTGTTGAACGACAGAGCCGTATCGGGAATGGTGAAAGAGGAAATCACCCTCGATGACCACGACCGAATAGCTACACTACAGAATTATCATCAGGAGTGCGTTATGAGGGATCACCCTCGACACTCGATAGTAGCTCTGCAGAGTCGAGCAACTAAAGGGGCGTAATGTGAGGTGAGGTGTCAGGCTCTGGTCGTCGATCATGTCGATCGAGGCGTGGATGATGAAGCAAGGGCAACAAGGAGAAGTAGGGGTCACTGATGGAACACTAGCCAACCTATACTAAGCAGTTTAGGATAAGCAGGTAGGTAACAATAAGCAGGTACAAAAGCAGGCTATGCATCAGAATAGGAGCAATCAAATACAATAGCAAAATCTAATGCAAGCATGAGAGTATAGAATGGACGATATCAGGATGATCAAAGGGGGGGCTTGCCTGGTTGCTCAGGCGAGAAGGAGGGGTCGTCGTCGACGTAGTCGATCACAGGGGCATCAGCTGCGGCCTCGGGGTCTACCGGGAAGAAGAGGGGGGAAGAAACAGTAAATACAGAGCAAGCAAGAGCATAACAGGACAACAGGCAAAGCTAGACGTGTTCTAACGCGGTGCTACACGATACCGACAAAGGGGAATAACATCCGGGAAAGTTTTCCCGGAGTTAGGCATTTTCGGACAGATGAAACGAAGAAGAAAAGTTGCATGTTCAGGTAGTTAGGGGCACGTGGCAGACGAACAGCTCGCTTATTTAGATTCGTCTCGTCGTTCTGAGCAACTTTCATGTAGAAAACTTTTTCGTCCGCGTTACGAATTAATTTATATGATATTCCAAATATTTAAACAATATTCTAAAATAATTCGGGATAAAAGGTGAAATTGCTATGTGCACCCGGCAGAGTGTACACAGCAGGGCCACTCGAGGCTGACAGTGCGTCCAAGGGGTCCCAGTTGACTCAGTCAACAATGCAGTCAACAGTCAACAGTTTAACTGTTCAAAATTGTAGATGGGGCCTAGGTGTCATTCACACATATCTTGCATTTTCTTTTTAAGTGGATATTTAGAGGGGGGATCCACCTGTCATTTGCACTATACCTAACCACTGATTAGACTAACAAGTAGGAGTACTAATTAGCTAACGGAGAGTCGGCCGGCCACCACACACACAGAATACAGACGCACACACAGTTCTGTTTTCTGCTAACAAAAGATAGCATTTTGTGATTTTCATAGGATTTATTCTATGCATCAAATGGATTTGGTCCAGTGGACACATTTAAGCATTGTCAAGTGTACTTTCTACTAATATTATTTTTAGCCTTGTTAACAGTTGTTTAACCAAAGTTTAGGGGCTGTTTAGGGGGTTACTCAATGTAAAAACTAAAAAGCTAGCTAGTAGCTACAGTTGCTATCATCAGTTAGCATCAGTAGCAGTAGACGAGTAGCAAGCGGCAGCAGCAGTGGGCAACCAGAAGCAGTAGGCGCTGGTAGCAGCAGGCACGCACGCCGGCGCGTGCGCACGCGCAAGGCACGACCAGCGCGGGGAGCAGCGAGTAGCGCCGGGCTTGCAGGGGAGCGTGCGTGCTCGTAATTGGAGGCGCGGGCGGACGAGCAGGGCTGTGGCCCGGGCATAGTAGGGGATCCCGGCGAGCGCGTACAGGGGAGGAACGGGCGCGCGGAGCTTCGGGCGAGTTGGTCGCAGCATCCTACGGCGTCAAATCGAAGAGGAGAAGGGGAGTTTGGACGTGGTGCTCACCTAGGAGCACACGGAGGCTCGGCGGGAGGTTTAGGAGCAGCAGGCGGTCGAAGTGGAGGAAGCCCGCCGTCGTAGTAGAGGAGGCAGACGGCGCGGTGGCGTTCCGAGGTGGTCGAAGGGGTCGGGGCGGTGCTGCGGGGCCGTCCCGGTCCGATCTCGTCTAGGAGGAGGAGGAAGGCGTCCGCGATGGAGCTGTCGGACAGCTCAGAACGGAGAGGGGAGGCTGGTGGCTGCGTCCATGGCGACGGCGAGCCCTCGGGACGGCGTCGGCGTCGAGGCGCCGCGGATGGAGCGGATCTGGCGAGAGGGGGGGAGGAGGAACCGAGGAGGAGAGGGGGAAGTGGAGCGGGGAGACGAGGGGACCGAGGGGAAGGCGGCCTTATCCCCTCCCTGTCGGCGTCGGCGAGACGGTCGGGGGCAACCATGCCCCTGTTGCGACCGCGCCAGGGGAACAGGAAGGGAGGGGCGACCGTGGGGGTTTGGTGGGTTTACTGGGCCTGTCCAGTGGCCAAGGCCCAGGGAAATTAGTGGGGCTCTTTTCTTTCTCATTTACTTTTACCCTTTTTGTTGTTTTGTTTTGATTTTTAATTCATTAGAGTTTTATAAAACATAGAAGTTTTTTCTAAATTAGTATTTCTATTTATACCACTGCCACAACAGGTTTGAGGGTTAAATAAAATAGTTTAGCATTTTATAAATTTTAAAAGCATTTAACTTATTATTTTAGCCAATGATTATTTAGTTTAGTGTAATTAATCACTTTGTAAAAATGTGGGGTCACCACTATAATTAGCTATGGAATATTTTCCACACTTTGAACATTTATTTTGCGTGTTTGAGAAATTTGAATCTTGGACTTTTATTTTAAATTTGAATTTGGATTGTGACTTGGATCAACCGAGGATTAGCAATAGTAATGTGATGACATGGCACCATTAATGAGGGTTTACTGTAGCTTAATTATCCGGGCGTTACAATCCTCACGGTCACTATTTGCCCACCATCTCACTCGGCTATCTCTGTCTCTCACTGTTCCTCCTATCCATCGCCATGAACTCGAGCAGCAGCAGCTCCAACCCCTTCCCTAGGGGCATTGGATTGAGGGCTTTCTTCCTAGAGTGCTCGTTCGGTGACCGCACCAAGTTCGAGAACACCATGGAAGTCTGCTCGAACTTCAGCAACATGGCAGACATGCAGAAAGAGTTAGGCACTATGGTGAAGAAGGCGACGTCGGAGGAGTGGAAAACGCTGATTCCTGACCCAGCGGAGGACGCTATGTTAGTTAACATCCTTCGTTTGGCCATGAATCAAGTCGAGTCCGGCGATGCTAGACAGAGGGCAAGGTGGGCCAAGTACAGAGAGTACAGGTGATGCGGAGCATCCTACGGACATCACCATGTCAAGAGTTCATTTGGCAAGTGACACGTGCGACCTCTACTTCTCATACATAAAGGTGAATCTTCTCCTTTACACGTGTTCACTTGACCCCTTCGAGGATGGTATACTACTTGACACTTCTCCCGTGTGCATGCATAGGTATTGTCGAAGCTTCACGGATGTCGAGGAGGAGTGCAAGCGCCAAGGACCGACTACACCGCCCTCAAAGGAAGCGTGGAAGAGAAGACGGAAGAAAGGAGAAGAAGACGGAGCGGCTACTCGACCGGATCATTCGGACCCAGCCGGATCATCCGGACCTCCCCCCGGATCATCCGGATAACTACGCCCACGACACCTGAAGCTTCACCATGAAGCCGGATCATTCGGACCTTCTCGCGGATCATCCGGCCCGACACCCGGATCATCCGAACCCTCACCCGGATCATCCGGCCCTTGCCTGCGCGCTTGACTTGGGCCGAGGCCCATGAACCCATTCGCCCCCTCACTTACCCCTTCACCCCTTGGGCTATAAGTAGACCTCCTCCACCTCCTTTCTAGGGAAAAGCATAGGTTTAGCTCATTTGAGATAGAGCTTTGCTCATCCATACGGATCTACTCCTCGTGAGAGACCGCGGCCTCTTTGGAGAAGATCCACCTTGGATTCAAGACCCCCTCATGGGAAGATCCGTCTAGGATACCATCAAGACCTCCTCTTGGAGATGAACTCTACCTTGTATCTTTCTCTTTGTTGTTCATGTACCTTGTGGATCTTGTGTGTTTGATTATCTAGTGGATGTGTGATTGGACTTGTTCTTGAGTGTTTCCCCTTGTGATTTCTCTCTGTTCTTCCCCGTGTTCTTCGTGTTCCTCGTAGGGATCCGCTCCAATCGTGAAAGATCGGCCTCTAGGGTTCTACCCTACATCATCTTGGTATCATGAGCCACGTTGATCACGTTTTTGGAGCCCCTACCCTTTGTTTTCTAGCTTGATTTTGGTCGATTTCGTCCTAAATTTGAAAATCCCCACCAAAAGTAGCCTAAAAAGTTTTTGTGATTTGTTGGTTTTGATAATGTTTTGTTGATTTTGATCTGTGGGTTTGCTTGGTTTCAAGTGGATCTAGCATCTCCCCAAGTTTCCCCACCTTCCATCCACGAAATCTCCGCAATTTTTGCCCCAAAATCATCCATTTCCGGCCAAAAATTCGCCCCCGAGACAAAATCCTGAGCAGAGTTGACCTGCCTGGATCATCCGGACGTGCTCCCAGATCATCCAGACATCCACCTGATCAGCTGGACGCCCCCCGGACGTCCGGATAACCCCCGCACCCGAATACCTGTACCCAAGTTGACGAACCCCGATCATCCGGAAGTGCTCCCAGATCATCCGGGCCAAGCCCGGATCATCCGGACCTCCTACCGGATGCCCGGCTAACCCTGAAACTGACACGGCTGAATTTTTGTTTTGGTCATAACTAATTCATCCGGAGTCCGTTTTTGATGTTCTTTAGCTCGTTTTGAAGCTATTGACATCCCCCATCCCACAAGAATATCACCAACATCATTTGACTCCATCAAATTTTCGGAACTTTGGCATCTTTGCCTAGGTCCACCTCCATATCATCTGCATTACCTCCACCGACTTCCGCAACCTAACACATTTTGTTCCCCATAGCATTAGTGGTTGCTTGAGTAGTGATTCAAGTCTCCTAAGGTGTTTCGGCTACTTAGGGACGGTTGCTTCTTCATCGACCACCACCACCACTTCCAAATAACCTTGCCCACCCAACTTAATTGTTTGAGCTTGTTTGAGTTGCAGCTTGTGTCTCCTAAGGTGTTTCGGCTACTTAGGGACGGCAACTTCAACTCCAACATGTGTATAGCCCGTCACTCCACTTCCGCATTGCCAAGTGCAAACCACCACTGCATTCCGCCACCGCCATTTGATATTTGCCTTTGGAGATTTTGAGTTTGCGGTTTTTCCGTTTCCTAGGGTGTTTCGGCTAACTAGGAACAGGTCGACTTCGGAAACACCGCCCCTCATCATCGCCAAGGACGGTAACCTCGATGACATCATTGTATATTCCCCTTGCAATTGCATTGATAACCCCTTGCCCATTTTGCGTCACTTGCCTATTAAGACTAGCCATTGAGTATTGTCGGCAATGTTACTTGTGCACATTAGTGACCTACACCTTCCATTGCATACATACCATATCATCTTGGTATCATCATATCATCCCTTGTGTCACAAGATTGTTCCCGCATATACATAATTGCTATCTTGGTTTGTGCATTTCGCATTGTGGCCATATAAAAAAAAGAATAAGCTTTTAAGCAAAAGAGAAAGAGCAAAGAAGCTTGTAAGCAAGTGCCATAGCATCATATCACATTGCATATATGATTGTCATATCCGATCATCTTGGATCATCTTGAAAGAAACATCGGGAACCATACATACATAGCATACTTGGGATATAAGTTGCAACATTTTGCATCTTATAGGTTGTGCACAAGTGTCGTATCCGCCTATTGAGCAATTGTGCTAGCGTCTCTCTTGAGTTGTGCAACACGAGCGTTTTTCGTGGACTCCACATTTTATGCTCATTCCTTGGTTGCATGGCCCCATTTATCTATACGTGCGTGTGTTTCCCACATATTGCTATTGGTCTACTTGTTTCACTTGCGAATTTGTGAATCTCTTTCAATTATTGACTCTTGCTAACATTTTGCATTAAATTTTTGTGCCACTATCCTCACCGAGCTACTCCATAAGCTTCACTTGATAGGGTGAGTGAACAAGTCCGGTACCAATTCCACTATTCTTTCATTCACATTGAGTGAAACGGGATACATCCTCGACTTTGGGAAAAGGTAACTTGGTATTATTTATCTCATTTTCTACTCACCTCTACTCGAGTCATGTGATGGATAGACACGGCATTTCACCTTCGGTCTACAACAACAACAACGAGTTCGATGCCACGAAAAACAACTCCGACGCCAAGATGCAAGCTCAAATGGAGGAGATCAAAGCCCTCATCAAGTCCTACAAGCGATCTTCCTCATCTTCTAGAAGACGCTCAAGAGCACATGCTTCCGAGCTACCATCTCCGGCAAGGTCACATCGGCATCGACACCATCACCAACAAGAACGTGAAGGTCAAGAGCTCAACACAAACAACCGCTCAATGAATTCACCATCTCCCTTGGCATCTTCGCCAAGCGACTTCAAGGCATCTTCGCCTATGGACATACGACGTCTTTGCCAACAAGCACCCCAAGACTACACTCAAGAGAAGCTCCCCAAGCTCAAGTCCGCGACTTCCATGAGCTACTGCGACCTCTACATCGACCATGCAATTCCTTTCTATAGGACTCAAGAACCCGAGGAGTATCTCGAATGGGAGCGCTTGATGGACGACTACCTCAAGCTACACCAAGTCCCTTCAGAAGATCAAGTGAAGTGCGCCACAAGAAACTTCCACGACTACGCATCAACATGGTGGCTTCACACACCTTCGGAGAGCTACGAGATGAGTTGGCCCAAGACGAAGAGAGCTATGCAGCGAGAGTTCGTGCCTCCAACCTACACAGAACAACTTCGACGCCAATTGGAGAACACCATCCAAGGATCCAAGTCCATTGACAAGTACTTCAAGGAGATGAGGATTGCCTTGCAACGAGCCGGCGTGGACGACCCCATTTCGTTAAAGTTCCACTTCATGATGGGATTGAACAATGACATCTCCAAGACTATCTTCCTCGAGAACTACAAGTCCCTCGACGACTACTGCATTGGTGCTCTCAAGGCAGAACAAGAACTCATGAAGGCCAAGGGTTCTCCACCCCAAGCACACTTCGCGGCAACCAAGCTCTACGACAAGCATGAGGCTAGTACCACCACGATGTCCAAGCCCGACGAGTTCCAAGATGATGCTCCCAAGTTTGACTTCATCGCCATCCCTCTTTGTGGCATTGATGATGCCGAGTCTACTTCGACTCTTTTTCAAGACGGTGCAGCGACGAGTACGACTACGAAGACCTTCAAGGACCAAACTTGAGGCGAGCGACAAGGTGGCGAGCAAGGATGATGTTTCCATCTTAGGAGGCGAGAGTGATGATGTGCCATCTTCGGCCTTCATCCACAGTGAGGGCGACGATATGGTTGAGCATGGGACTTTCCCTTCGACCACGATGACGTATGATGACTTGAGTGACTTGTGCCACCATATTGAGAGTGAGAGTGACTTCACCACTAGCCCCATATATGACGAGTTGCCCCACTTTCCATGTGAGGAGAGCCACAACCCCCACCACTTGAGTGAGATGAGTGACTCCACCATATGTGAGATTGAGTGCACCTACTTTGAGGGAGGGAGTGAACCACCGCATAGAGAGAGTGAGATAGTTGATAGGTCTCGTGAGGCCATTTGCATTTCTAACAACTTGACCTCTACCTCTATTGTGTATTCTCATTTGGTGGTAGGTCCCATTTATGATGATGCACCGATCCTCGACGACTTCGTCCTCCCTTTGGACAAGACGATGGCCATGGTGGAATATGATGCACCCCCACATGGTTCCATCAAGATGAAGATGACCACCATTTGGTCTTTCCCACCTCACCTACACCACATGAGTGGAATGACAAAGGTAACAAAGGTGACGGTGATGCGCTAGTCCCACTAGTGGACATTCTTGACATTGCTTGCTTGCATGATGTTGATCCACCTAGTACCATGCTTCATGCTAGTATGATTTCCCCATACGATGATTTGCCCATTTATGATGAGTATGATAATTCTCATGTGGAGTCTATTAGTTGTGATGCCATGTTACATAGGATTTCTTGTGACAATTCTTTAGGTCACATCATGTTTGATAATCCGCTTGACTTGCCATATGCTATGCATGAGATCAACCATGTGTCTTATTTGCAATCTTTTCATAGTGACTATGCATATGCCATTAAAATAAACCCAATTTGTACATATGGCATAGATGATAAGCCCATCGTTATTGGCATTTGTTTCTCTTGTGATGATATTGACATGCTACCTTTGCATCATTTATCTCATATGCCATGCCATGACCAAATAGCTTCGGATATGCATTGTTTTGGATGTTGTCCATTTTCTCCATATGATATTTCCGATATTGCTCGTGAGAAGACCCCCATAGTTTCCTCATACATTTTAGGAGGTTCTGATCCATCCCATTCATTGCATGATCCAATAATTGTGTGCACAATATGCTCCCCATGCATGAACATGCTATTGATGTGCCATATACTTGCATTCTCAATTCGTGTCCCCATCGTGTCATACATAACAACTATTCCTTCATGATGGATGACATGTTCTTATACCATGCATCAAATTTCTTTGAGCGATGCTTATCTTGTGCTAACTCACACATGCACATACACATCATGATGGATGATGTGTACATTTACCACGCGCACAATTTCTTTGGTTTGTGTCTCTTTTGTGTAGGTACCCATGCTTACTTGTCAACCTCACAATCCCATGAGTTGACAAAACGAGCTCTAGAGAGCAACGATGACTTGGGATCCCGTGGATTGTCCTTACCACCGTTCTCTTCGTGCAAAGACTTCGCGCATTTCTTTTACATGGCCCTCACTTGGTTATGGGTTTTGTCCATTATATATCCTTTGCCCATATTGCCATCTTCACTTTGCATGATATGCCCATTCCTATGCCTTTGCCATGCATTTGTGACCCATGCTTTGCTTTACACATGATGATTGATTCTCATACTTTTATGTGTATTTGCAAGCTTGGTGGAGATATCTCTTGTTATTGCCATTCCAATAATGATACTTTCATCTTGCTTTGTGCTCGTGCTTGCGACATGTCATGTGCATTGTCTATGCCTATTATTTGATCACATGACATGATTGCCATGATTTACTCTAGTGTGTTGCATCTTCGCTTGATAGTTTGCACGACTTGACCACTATGCTTGCTTGCGTTGTTGCATCACCAATGATTCATACTTGCTCATTTCATGCGGTTGATGGCATCCATTTCCATGCTTTGCACATGATTGCTATTACATGTTATCATATGTCTCCATATGTTGCCTCTCTTATGCTAGATGACTTGCCATGTATTGAGGGCAACAATGTTCTTAGTCTTGCTAATGAGATTGCCCCCATAGCATTCTTGCATATATTTGGAGATTTTGACATACTCCTTGTGAAGCTTGCTTGTCTTACTTCTTTGCACCATATATCTAGTGCCATGAATATAGCCATTGTTGCATCATATTGTTCATGCACTTGTTCTTCTAATGGTTATGTGCAAAAAAAGAGAACCATCATGATGGATGGTGTGTTTATCTACCATGTGCATATGTTTTTTGTTTTGTTGTGTTCATGTGTAGGATACTTGGACTTCGTGGTGTCGACTTCCACTTCACGTGAGTTGACCATTCCAGCTCTTGCGAGCGAGCCTCTTACATTCTACCACGACTCGCTTCTACACCACAATTCCTACCACTTCGGCACTGTGAAGAATGCACAAGGTCATGCCTTCAAGGTGACATCTTTCTTGAGCTTGGATATTGTGGATCATACTTCATGTGTTGCTTGCACCATTTGCACGCATGTTCGCGATATTGCTTTCACCCATGATTGCCACATTTCTATGCTTCATGACATATGCACCTTGTGTGTTGCATCCAATTCTTGGACTACTTGCTACTATCATATGGTTGGTTGCACCAATATCCTTGCTTCACATATGCCATGTCCCATTGTTTGTCACATGATTCACTTGATTGCCTCACACATGAAGAACAATTGCTCTTTCTATTGTGTTGAGTGCCACACTATTTTCACTACACCCTATGCACGTTATGTTTGGATTGTCTTGCACTTGACTCATGTGTTTAGACACTTCATTTTATTTGGTGTTGTGAATGATTCCTATGCCTACCATAGACCTTTCATTGAGCGCTTTGTGAATGCTTGCTATCAACTTGAGGTAGATGCTTATTCTCTTCTCACACATATTTGCATCACTACCTCACATTTGCATACTTGTCCCCATGATATCTTTGCTTGTGCTCGATTGATATGCTTACATGCCATGTCACAATCCTTTGTCAAACCATATGCTATGCTTGATGACGATACTTGTTTGGTGAATCACCACTTGAATGCTTGGTTTTGCACTAATGCTAACCACATTTGTTTTTCCAAGTGTTTGTTTTCCTTGCTCGTTTTGAAGGAATCCCAAGACGGTGCAACATTGGAGAGTGCCCATTGCGAGCTTGAAGGTGATGAGTACTTGGTGAACGTCCACTTCTTCACGGCGAAGCCATCTCTTTCCCATGGTGATTTGGTTTTCGATCCAAGGTCGGATCTTTCCCAAGGGGGGGGGATGATGCAGAGCATCCTACGGACATCACCATGTCAAGAGTTCGTTTGGCAAGTGACACGTGCGACCTCTACTTCTCATACATAAAGGTGAATCTTCTCCTTTACACGTGTTCACTTGACCCCTTCGAGGATGGTATACTACTTGACACTTCTCCCGTGTGCATGCATAGGTATTGTCGAAGCTTCACGGATGTCGAGGAGGAGTGCAAGCGCCAAGGACCGACTACACCGCCCTCAAAGGAAGCGTGGAAGAGAAGACGGAAGAAAGGAGAAGAAGACGGAGCGGCTACTCGAGTCAGGCCGGACGTCCATCCGGATCATCCGGACCCAGCCGGATCATCCGGACCTCCCCCCGGATCATCCGGATAACTGCGCCCATGACAACCGAAGCTTCACCATGAAGCCGGGTCATCCGGACCTTCTCCTGGATCATCCGGACCCTCACCCGGATCATCCGGCCCTTGCCTGCGCACATGACTTGGGCCGAGGCCCGTGTACCCATTCGCCCCCTCCCTTACCCATTTGCCCCTTGGGCTATAAGTAGACCTCCTCCACCTCCTTTCTAGGAAAAAGCACAGGTTTAGCTCATTTGAGATAGAGCTTTGCTCATCCATACGGATCTACTCCTCGTGAGAGACCGCAGCCTCTTCGGAGAAGATCCATCTTGGATTCAAGACCCCCTCGTGGGAAGATCCGTCTAGGATACCATCAAGACCTCCTCTTGGAGATGAACTCTACCTTCTATCTTTCTCTTTGTTGTTCATGTACCTTGTGGATCTTGTGTGTTTGATTGTCTAGTGGATGTGTGATTGGACTTGTTCTTGAGTGTTTCCCCTTGTGATTTCTCTCCGTTCTTCCCCGTGTTCTTCGTGTTCCTCGTAGGGATCCGCTCCAATCATGAAAGATCGGCCTCTAGGGTTCTACCCTACATCAACAGGCATCCTCATGACCATCGTGTCGCATCGTACTTCACGACAAGGACTGTGGTGGCAGTGGAGGAGGAACAAGAAGCGGTGGAGACGGAGGTCGAAGAAGATGCGGTGGCGATGGTTGTAAGGGCGCCAGAACCAGGACACGAAAGCATGCCAATCGAGCTGGACTCCGGCGAGGAAGAAGAGACGGTCGTGCAGTTCGAGGAGAAGAACAAGGCCAAGGGCACACCTGCCGCTCCAACCGCCTCCAGGGTTACCAAGGCTAAGATCTAAGACTATTGTGTAAGATTTACCCCCAATCCTCGTTACCCTTGTACTCAATCTAGATTGGGAACCTCAAATCCATCAGCCGAAGGTGATGATGCGAATGCCAATGAAGGGGCCGAAGGTCACCTTGCTGTTCTCTGATCTGCTGAATGTCGCCGCCGCTGTCGATGAGAGTGGGGAGAGGGGAGAGGAAGCGGCGAGGGTAATAACAGTCGGCGCTTCGGAAAGCAACCCGACTTCCCAAGCATGGCTCCTCGCATGCAGGCCCCGCCGCCCACGTGCATCGTGTGGGCCTGCTATGGAGAAACTGCCAATTCCAGCGTTCCTAGGAGACAAACCAAAGGTGCTTTGAGTTTCGTGCTATGCAGGCCCAACAGAGAACACATGCAACCAAACGGGCCACAATCTTTTCACGCGGACTTGATTGCCCTATATGAAGACAACCGAACACGTCATAATTAAATCAAATCTTGTATATTCACAAACACATTAGTGCGTTAAACATTTTTTTCATTTATCATCCAAAACCCACACATGAGACACTATATGCACTTACAAGACTTTGTTTACAGATTTGATACTTAATATGTGCAATGCTCATGCTTTGCATATATAAAGTAAAGGATTTTGTGAACAAGGGGATCTTTTTTATTGTCAAATCAATGTTGGAAGTCAAGTTAAAATACATTTTGTTAATGTGACATCCCTGTAAACAAAAACTTTCTAAACACATGATGAAACTTTTGTCATGGGTATAAATGGAGACTAGTGTTGGGACTTTTAAAAGGTTCAATATTCAAAACAAAAAACTTTGTACATTCAGAATTTTTTGCAAAAAGCTATGCTCTTTGTTACATGAATATGGCGGTATGGTACCTTTAATTATCAATAATCTAAACTGGTGCCAATTATATAATCACAATAGTTCATAGGATGTCACCCCTCTAGTTGAACTTCAAACAAAATAAGCAAAAGGAGACGGCCACCCGCACCCTCACTCGCTGCCAGCTTCTGTGCCAAAACTACAGATGGACACCTGAGACAGCATCCGCCCAACGCACAAAAAGTTTACGCTGATACTTGTCCACGTTGTTACTGTTCACTGCTTATACTCTTGATATTGTACTTACTTCAAAGGGCTATCCCACTTAAACAAAACGTGTTGTATCATAAAACGTGAGTCACACCATACAGCAAGCCGACCATGTTGCAGCCAGAGGTTTGTACCTATCCATATTCATCTCACACATGGTCCGCATAAAACTAATATTCATGACATACCAACAAAACCAAACATCAGGTTTATAGAAGATTCAGTCTCCATATGAACAAAACCACACATGGACAAATAATAGAATAAAGCTGATATGAACCTTCCTCGCTTGCATAACTATCTATCCGCATCACTTATGCAGGCTTAAGCCTACCTCTCCATCTGCACGACCTCTATGGACTAGCCTACCTCCATCAGCATCATGAGCTCCTCTTAGCGAATTAACTGCAACAACTTAGGTGTGTAACCATCTGCTACTAAAAAAAAGAGGCTTTCTCTCTCTCTCAAAAAAAAGAGAGGCTTCCAGCACTTTCAATTTTATGGACACTGGCGGCTACTCTCAGCTAGGAGCAAAATACAATACCAAAAAGGTCAATTAAGTTAATCAGCAACTGATGCTGGCATGCTTCTTGGGACAGAGTGTTCCGGAGTTCATCAAATGAGTAATGCCATGTCATGATGCCTACTAACTGTGCTCCTTCATGAACATGCATGACAAATAATGATCTGAACCATCCCAACATCCCTCAACACTGAATTGTCAGCAAGCCAAATAAATCGGTTATACCATTACAGCATGTCCAGATCATAATGTGGCAATGCCATTACCACATGAAATGTTGCAACTGCACACTGGAAAAACTACATAACACTACAAAATATTCATGACAGATGCCAAATGCATGTCTAGGAGACATTCAGAGTGGCCTTCTCAAACCACAATAGCTAATTTAAAAAAGTTGAAACCGCCAACAATGAAAATAGTGACAATGCAATGTCTATCAAATGATGATGATATCCCAGAAACTCCACTTAATGAAGATGATGATCATGCCCCAGAAACTCCACCCAATGAAGATGCTGATGTCACACATGACAGGAACAGATTTGGCTAAAACAATGCAGATGATAATTCAAGATGTCATGCTAAAGTTCAAGATACATCCCCTCAAACAGGAGCACCATTCAGAGTGCCGACCATGCCACCAACTAAGTCCTTCCTTCGCCCGAAGGGATTTTTTGAAAACGTTCAAACGTTAAGGACTACAAAAAGGTCACTATAAACCATATACAGTCAAGCAAATGGAGGCACAATACAGCAAGCTAATGCAAGGCAATCATAAAAATGATTAATTAACTAAATGAAGTTAATTACTTGATACATGAAACCAAATTATAAACTAACAAAGGATATTGGATTCGCATCCCACCGCGGCCAGAACTGGGAACAACGGCACCCTGTAAAGTATGGTGCACAGCAGAAGCAGCGCTCACATCCTGCAAATCGCAGAAGTTTGAGAGATAAGAAAATAATAGCGGCATGCACATAAATAATTAAACCATCACAACCACTTACATCGAACTCAATAAAACAGACGGTGTTCCTGTCTTGACGCAACACTTTCATTTGTTTGAAACCAGGTTGTCTGTCATTTTTTGAAAAATATCAGATATGGTTAGTGCCAGTGTGCCACAACTGAAACCAAAGTGGGCTGCAGCAATGCACCCAATAAGCAGACAAATATCTACTTGAATTTTATACTTGAAAGGGTTGATTCTTACAGACTGAAGAGGCCCCGCAATTCCTCTTCAACAACAGTTTCACCAAGATTTCCAATGAAAAGGGTATTACAGGGAGGGTTATCTTTCATGTTCTGCAAAGCAAATTAGAAGGTTCAATCAACAATCTTATTTTCCAAAATCTTGAACAGTGAGAAAAGAGTGAAGAATGAAGATAGACTCGGACAATATTCTAATCAAGTACTGCGGCACATTTCTCATTTATCCCATGTGACATCTCGTCCATTCATCAAGTATCTAACGATCTTGATTTGGAATTTCATATGCCCACTAGATTGGCATTCACCAGAGACAGGCCAAGTCAGAATCATCTACAGAGAAGTATCGTATAATGTAACAGCAACTACGTCTTTACTGCACTATTCAAAACTGAAGAGTCTTATCCCAACTGTCATTTCACTAGACCTAAATAATTTGTAAGTGACAAAGAAGACACTAAAATATACCACGGCACACATATAAATAGGTCATGACAAGATATAAGACCATAGAGTAGCAATACGTTAAATTCACCAAACAAATGTCGATAACGTGCGAGACCATCATGAAATATCTTAATAGTATTTCAAAACATAAGTACATACACTATTTGTAAATGTTTCATTCACTTCTCGACAGTTGAACTTCCCCTACAAGTCTGAGACCAGTGCAAGGGATCCAGTATTAATAAGATCAAGTGGGTGTAGGAGATTCCAGGAAACATGAACTATATAAGTCCATTAAAATCTTAGGAAGGTACTCAAGTGCATTGTTTTTAAGGCGTCCCTAAGATAGGAGCTCTCTCTGCTCTCTTCCTCTGGCGGCTGATGACTGGCTCCTCCACAGTCCCAACAGCTCAACAGCCGTCTATACCTCCAGTCAGAATGTGACTCTCGGTCTCTCCTCCCCTGCCCTCTTGTGCACTTGTGCTCCTTCGATTTAGGAATTCCTAGTGCCCTGCTTCGATCTGTGACTGGTTTTGTGTGCTTCGATTTGTAGTGCTATGCTGTGATTTATTGTGCTATGCATATGCTCTGCCATGTCTAAGACGCCGCCTTGCATTGCGCCTTAAGTGCTTAAAAGTGAGTGTTGTTTAGTACTGCAGGGACATGAGCCATGATTATCTGACTATTCTATGCAAGAAACAGTATCTCTTATTGGTAGGACTAGGGTTCCTACCGGGCCTTCGGCGTAGATTGTATGGGCAGGGAGGAGGGAGACGAGGGCGGGAGCTGGCGCGCCGGCGATGAGGCGCCGTCGCGGCTAGGGTTTAGGTGCGGCGGCGGTTGGCTGGTGGCGGCTAGGGTTCCGGCTCCTCAGGGAGCCGGGCAACAGAAGATGATAATATCTTTATTGCTTTCTCAAACGATGTCTTACAACTAGTATTTATAACTTTAGCCTAAGATAACTTTCCTAAAATAACTTGCCTAAGATAACTTGTGGGTCAAGCCCCTAATACTAATGCCCGGTGGGCCTCTTTCGGTTGTAGACCAAACCGGTCATAACACTTATGCAAAAAGCAAACTATACAGATTTCAGTAATCTATACTATAAAAAGACCCTAAGGGGTAGGTCCAACTAATCTCGGCCATCAAATCATGCCAATCCAATGATCTAAATTACTCCAATGGTAAGCACTCAACATGTTTAGCATGCAATTAATACCATACCAAATATCAATGTCAACGCAAATCACATAATTAACTCGCGAATAATATCCTACCTAAGATGTGCATGCAATTAATATACTGCCTAATATTAACGTGCATTACCCATATACATTTACTAGTAGACTCAAGAAAACAAGTGTAATAAGGAGAAGCAGCAAAATTATTAGGTCAGTGTACATGCTACAGCATATTAATAGACCTTTTCAGGATAGGGTGACAAAAAAGTCACAATCCAGGATAAACTAAATATCATGGAAAATGCATTTAGGGTGTGTTTGGTACTTTGGTTTTAGCCCAAGTCTGACTTGCCAGAAATTTGGCTAGCCAACTTTGGCCATGGTTTTCCTTGCCCATGGTTTGGCAAAAGTTGGCAAGAAAAATGAACTAGAGTGGGCAAAGGGGCATGGGCATGGCAAAATATAGGGAACGATCCAAACAAACACAAAAATTGTGGTCATTGCCAAAAAATCGGTAACTATATTTTGAATACGGACCAAACAATTGCCTAAATCCAAATTGATTACCTGCACAGGAGCATATGCTGTTGGGCCTGGCAAAGGAGAAGGTGAAGCCATTGGTACCGTCGGCACAGGATAGCCAGCATAATGATTATAAGGAGGCGGAGCTGCCATATAACTGAAGAAGACCCAAAAACAAGCATTATAGAAGACCAAAAAAATTCATTATAAAAGACCGACGAATGTATATAATTAGTTGGCAGAAAGAGCATAAACATACAAAAATTACCCTGCAGTTCCCCACATGGAAACAGCTGGTGGGGGTGGGTGGAATGGAGGAGGAGCATGCGCAGAATGAGTATAGTCTTCACCAGTTCGCAAGCGTTTACTTTGGTCCATAGCATTTGCATCAGTTCCCACACCTAACATAGGTTTTAATAAAGTGTTTCAACTTTCAACATATTATTCATATGCAAATACCAAAGCCTAGCAGTTGGTGTAACTAACAATTGAGAAAGATAGAATGAACTTAGATGATATCACATTTCTAGCTAAGTTTTTGCATCGAGGTTTAGCCGTGCAATCAGAAACTTCCAAAATCCAACGACCTTATTAGGTACAAAATTCAAAGTGTGTTCCCAACATTTAAAAAAACATGCAAATGGACATATCAAATTGGTATAATGCATTGAAGCTCTAACACTGATCCTGGCTGTGTGAGTTCTTTCTTCCATGATGAACTGTCAGCACCAGTCCTACATTATATCGGTCTTGCTTTTTTAGCGGGGAAATCGCGCTGGGCCGAGGAGAAAGAGGACTCAGCAGTAAGAGGATTGTACCATGAGAGGAGCACGGAGGTCAAGCCGCTTCAAATAATAGGTCGCAATATTAAATGTAGCAACATGAATAAGAAAAGACACAACAGGACATATAATTTAAAAAGAAAACGCAAATGATAAATCCCGAACGTTTGGATTTTAAGCATGGCAACCCGAACCATTTTCATGGCAACTTTAGTTCACACGAGGTTGGCAAACATGGCAATGTTCTGACAAAAGACAAACTGGGACAAAGTTGTCATGTTTTAAAAACTAAAGTTGTCACCTCGTGTCAACTAAAGTTAGACATGAAAAAATGTTCGGGGTGACATGCTCAAAATCCGAACGTTCAGGAATTATCGGGGTCCAAAAAAAATTAGATGCCTGCAAGTGGCCATGATTCCTCATTAGTTCACATGTTCACAGATGATGGGCAGAGTCATCTTCCACCGCACAGCTGTAGCACATAATTCTTGCATGCCAACACACAAAGCATCACTAGTTAGCTCCCACTCTACATTTAAACCACAGTTAGCACATAATGCTACCTCAAATTCACTCTATAGACTCTGACCCAAAAAGCGTACGTCTCCATCTAATGATCGACACATTATGCAACAGCCAGAAGAAAGCGTGAGAGGCATGGACAAAACGCACCTCTTTTGATGAATAGGTTCTTCTTGGCCATCTCGATGTGCAGCGCCGACTTGGTCTCCGCATCGAAGACCAGATCCTGCAGAGAGAACCTCCGGTCACATCCATCCAAAAAAAGGAAATGCGCGGCATCGATATAACAAGCCCATACAAAACCGAACCTGCAGCGCGGCCTTTGCGGCGATGGCGTGGTGCGCGTAGGAGAAGAGTGCGAACCCCATGGGCTGGTCGCCCTTGAAGTTGATCTGGGAAGCCTCGAATCCCGGAAGCCAGCGCAGCAGGTTATGCAGCTCCCGCTCCTTGACGTCCACGGGGAGCCCCATGATGAAGATGGTGCGGACCTCGTCAGAGCCGGGGCGGGCGGCGGCATCGGGTGCGCCTGGTACGGGGGGAGGCGGTGGGACGGCGGGAGGCGCGGGCACCGCCGCTTGGGGCGGCCACTGCTGGTGAAACGGGTGGATGCCGGCGCCTGCCATGGAGACGGCACGAACCCTAAAAGGGGGCGGGGGAGATTGGGTTCTGGAGCTTGGCAGTGCAGAGGAGATGGGACATACGAAGGGACGCGGCTCCTCTACCGTGCCTCTTAGCACGGCACAGGTGCCGTGCCTTCTGCGTACGCGTGCAGACGCATTCACATGGGCCAGAATATGAGAATTCCCAAAAGCTAATCTGCCCAGCCCATTCATTAGATGTATCATAGTATGTCTCAACTGATTAACTTTCTTTTTTGCAGGAACTGATTAACTATATTTGTCTAAAAAACTGATTAACTATACCCCGCTCAAAAAAGAACTGATCAACTATGAACCCCTAAAAAATTAATTAGCTATAAAAAAAGCATTAACTAGTATAATTAATACATGACCAACACTGTCAAATGAAAATGAACTTATATAAGAAAAAATATTTTGCTAAATAGTATTGGTCATATTTTACGCTGACCGGATTTAAATCAATTTGATTGGTACTTTTTTTGTCTTTATTCCATAGTACATGTAACTAGCACATTCGTCGACTACACACAACTATAGTTATATGCCAATCGATCGTGCGCAACTGCAGTGGTACGTCCGTGCAAGGATGTAAGCGGATGATGTCCGTAAGTTCGTGACGGTCCACCACGTGACACATGTGGTAAGCAATCCAAACAATTTCAAAAGTTTGTGACGGTCCACGAACAAAAATATAATTAAACTAACATAATTATTAAAGTAATGAACATTGGTGCAGTTTTTGCTTTGTGGACATTCGGACGACGTCTGCTTCCATCGCTAGTGCACATGCATAGGTCCTAGTCCCTCCGTAAAGAAATATAAGAGTGTTTAAATCACTAAATTTTCTTATATTTCTTTACGGAAGGTGTACTTAACTACCGTTAAAGATTGCTACACTGAATCAAAGCATGCACCAAGCCGTCGCTGAGGATGGCCACCCTGGATCCCTTTGGTCGGCGACCGCTTCACCAATGTCGCCGTCGAGCACCGCCGCCCTAGATCCCTCCGTTCGTCGTCATCGTTGCCTGACCCGCTATCGGAGTTGTCGGAGTCGGGTTTGGGGCGCCGGAAGGTGGTGGCGTCGCGGCAGGGCTTCTCGGCGGCCGCCTGACCAGTCGTTGGAGCACGGCTTAAATAACCGTGACCAGGCCATGCGAAGGGTCGGTCACCCGCTTCAATGCGGTGCAGCAGTCGGAGTTGGTTCCTTGGGAACCTGCCTCCGCATTGAAGCGGCGGCTGCTGATCAGAAGCGGGCTTGGGACCGGTCGGAGTTGGTTCATTTTACAGTGTTGGTCATGTATTAATTGTACTAGTTAATTACCTTTTTATAGTTAATTAGTTTTTTAGGGGTTTATAGTTGATCAGTTTTTTTCGAGCGGGATATAGTTACGTGTGATACATCTCATCTCATGGATGGGCTGAGCAGATTAGCTTTTGGTAATTATGTTGGCCCATGTGAGTACGTCTGCAGGCGTACGCAGGAGGCACGGCACCCTTGCCGTGCTAAGAGGCATGGTAGAGGATCCGCATCCCATACGAAGACGGATCTCGGTTTTTTAGTCCCTCCCAAAATAAGGTTTGGTTTCGGTGATAATCAAATTAATTAAAATTGACGCAAACTTTTTAACAACACATCATATTTTACATATTTTAATTTTCAGTTCAAGGATAGTGAAAGATTGAAATATATTTCATTGTTGTACACTAGCAAAAGAGCCCACTTATTAATTGTTTCTGAATGTTGCTTATTCTTAAGCTTGCCCCTCTCCTTCGTTTATCCATCAGATTCATGCTTGATCCTCCACTTATTAATTTAAAAAAAGCTTGTTCTTCCACAACTTCGTCACATATTTAAATTGATGAGATTCAGTGTTAGAAAGCAATGTGGGACTATTTTTCAATAGGTAAATTAACATGAAAAGGCTGACTAGGAGCCCACTCGGGCCTTGGCAGAACTACATGGATGGGCCGACCCTAATATAGCAATAAGTAAATTAACATGAAAAGGCTCACTAGGAGACTACTTGGGCCTTGGCAGAACTGCATGGATGGGCTCACCCTAATATAGCACTTGTATAGCTTTTTTTTCGGCCTGACTAACCTCTCGCGCGAAATAAAAGCATAACCTCGTACGCCGGCCCATCTAACCCCTAAAGCCCAGGTCGACTACTCTAACCCTAGCCCGATCCCCTTAGTCTCCCGATCCACATCTTCTTCCAGCGTCATCGTGTGCAAAGGCGCACTTTTTCTAGCCCTGAAAAAGGCACATTTTTTCTCCAGAAAATGCATAGGTGCACAGAGGCGGTGACCAGCGCCCCTTGATCCCGCTTGCACCCCCGTTTGCCATTTCGACGAGGCTGCTGCCACTCCGACCACCACTCTCATCCGCCAACTGCCTTCTTCCTTCCATGCTCCCCCTCCTCTCGTTTTCTACCGCCGATCTGCAAACTCTAGCCGCCGCCGCGGATCCAGCTGCCCGGCGGTTCTGCATCGAGCAGTCGTGCGCCCCCCTTGACCCTGCTCCACCTCGCCACGCGGCATAAACCATCTCTGCCACTGGTAAGGGGTGTCGCCCCTCACCCGAGCACACACCCCGGCGTGGCGTCCTCCATCCTCCCGCGCGAGGCACGGCGGCCGCCGGGTGCCATGGGTAAGAGGAGAGGAAGACGCTTTTTCTAAATAAAGGTGATAAAGGCAAAGGTGTCCCGTTTTTTGATGAGATGGTGATTATCGTTTCAGAGGAGTAGAGTTTGACGATCCGACTACGTACGTACGAGGACGTCGCGCCTTAGCAATCGCTAAACCAACTCCGAGAGGTTATTGACCACGCCGGAGCACGATCAACCTGACCACGAAGGTCTATTTTCTGCAAGCAAACGAAGAACAAGCAAAAACTAAGATTGCAATTCGGATACTGCGAGTATAAGATGAAAGCTTCATTGATCTAGGTGGGGTTCTATGACGTCTTTGTCTGGTCGTTGAACACGAACAAAGTACGCGAAGTTGCAACTATGGCGAACTTTTAATCTAAACAAAACACAAAGTCTAAATGACGCCCTAAGGGTTGTATATATGGAGGAAGAGGGGGGAATTTCGTGGCCCTCGGGGGAGGGGTCCGAAACCAATCCTATCTCTTGTTTCCCCCCACACACGGACTCTAAAAATAGCCTATACTTATGTATTTCGAAATTACATGGGCCTGGCCCGATAATAAGGTGACGCAGCACCTATAATAGCCTCTGGAGGAAATTTGTGAAGTGGCATCTTGTATATTTCGTCCAAGACTTCATGCACTCATTACGGTGGTTTCAAAGTACTAAAATAATCACTTGAAACTCCATTCTTGTTTCCCTTGCGCATGTCGTCATCTTCATGCTTGTTCTTGCTCCAATATTCATCCTTCTCCAAGCTAGGCCCTTCATTTGTAAGCAAAACAAATGTATCCAATTTAGGCAGCATCATATTCTCATGAACATTAGAATCATTACCAAGAAACAAAAGTACTGGTAATTTAATTGGCGTGCACGAGCTCTAGTAATTGGTCCAGTATGTATAGCAGCAAGGGTTGTGGGTGTAACAATGGTATTGATGTCCTCATCATCCTCCCCTTCTTGAAATGAAGTCGTCCTTGACGGAAGCTCATCTTCCTCACCCAAATAAGGCTTCAAATCTGCAATGTTAAAAGTGGGACTAACCCTAAAATCTGCAGGCAGCTCAAGTTTATATGCATTATCATTTATTTTCTCTAACACCTTAAAAGGACCATCAACACGTGGCATTAGCTTTGATTTGTGCAAATCAGGAAAACTATCCTTACACAAATGTAACCAAACAAGATCTCTAGGTGCAAACACAACATGTTTTCTACCCTTATCTCCAACAAGTTTATATTTAGCATTCATACGCTCAATGTTTTCCTTAGTTAACTCATGCATTTTTAAAATCAATTCAGCGTGTTGTTTAGCATCAAAATTAACCTTCTCTGAAGATGGAAGAGGCAACAAATCAATATGATAGAGGCAAAGGTGTCCCGTCTTTCGATGAGATGGTGTTTATCGTTTCGGAGGAGTAGACTTTGACGATCCAACTACGTACGTGCGAGGACGTCGTGCCTTAGCAATCGCTAAACCAACTCCAAGAGGTTATTGACCATGCCGGAGCACGATCAACCTGACCACGAGGGTCTATTTCCTGCGAGCAAATGAAGAACAAGCAAGAAACTGAGATTGCAATCTGAATATTGCAAATATAAGAGGAAGGCTTTATTAATGAAGGTGCGGTTATGTGACGTCTTGGTCTGGTCGTTGAACACAAACGAAGTACGCGAAGTTGCAGCTATGGCGAACTTTTAATCTAAACAAAACCCAAAGTCTAAACGGTGCCCTAAGGGTTGTATATATGGAGGAAGAGGGGGGAATTTCGTGGCCCTTGGTGGAGGGGTCCGAAACCAACCCTATCTCTTGTTTCCCCACACATAGGGACTCTAAAAATAGCCTATACTTATGTATTTCGAAATTACATGGGCCTAGCCCAATAATAAGGTGACGCGGCACCTAGAATATGTTGGGGAACGTAGCAGAAATTCAAAATTTTCTACGCATCACCAAGATCAATCTATGGAGAGACTAGCAACGAGAGAGAGAGAGGGAGTGCATCTTCATACCCTTGAAGATCGCTAAGCGGAAGCGTTACAAGAACGCCGTCGGTGGAGTCGTTCACGAAGCGATTCAGATCGCGGTCGAATCCGATCTAAGCACCGAACAACGGTGCCTCCGGGTTCAACACACGTACAACCCGGGGACGTCTCCTCCTTCTTGATCCAGCAAGGGGAGAGGAGAAGTTGAGGGAGAACTCCGACAGCACGACGGCATGGTGGTGATGGAGCTCGTGGTTCTCTGGCAGGGCTTCGCCAAGCACTACGGAGGAGGTGTTGGAGGAGGGAGAGTGTTGTGCCAGGGGAAGGGTGCCGCTGCCCTCTCTTTACCTCACTATATATAGGGGGAAGGGAGGAGGGGGAGGCGCCCTAGGGTTCCCTAGGGGAGGGGCGGCGGCCACAGGGGAAACCCTAGATGGATTGGGGCGCCCCCACCCCCTAGGAAACTTGCCCCCCAAGCCGGGAGGGGCGGCTGCCCTAGGGGTGGCGCCCCCACCTCTCCTGGTTACATGAGATGGGGTGGGAGGGGCGCTCAGCCCCTTAGTGGGCTGATATGCCCTCTCCCCTTGGCCCATAAGGCCCCCCAACGCTTGTCGGGGCCTCCGAAACCCCTTTCGGATACGCTGGTCATCACCTGGTACCCCCGGAACAATTCCGGACTCCAATACCCTTCGTCCAATATACCGATCTTCACCTCCGGACCATTCCGGAGCTCCTCGTCATGTCCGGGATCTCACCCGAGACTCCGAACAACCTTCGGTAACCACATACTATTTCCCATAACAACTCTAGCATCACCGAACCTTAAGTGTGTAGACCCTACGGGTTCGGGAACCATGCAGACATGACCGAGAAGTTCTCCGGTCAATAACCAACAGCGGGATCTGGATACCCATGTTGGCTCCCACGTGTTCCACGGTGATCTCATCGGAACGATGTCAAGGATTCAAGCAATCCCGTATGCAATTCCCTTTGTCAATCGGTATGTTACTTGCCCGAGATTCGATCGTCGGTATCCCAATACCTCGTTCAATCTCGTTACCGGCAAGTCACTTTACTCGTTCCGTAATGCATGATCCCGTGACTAACTACTTAGTCACATTGAGCTCATTATGATGATGCATTACCGAGTGGGCCTAAAGATACCTCTCCGTCATACAGAGTGACAAATCCCAGTCTCGATTCGTGCCAACCCAACAGACACTTTCGGAGATACCTGTAGTGCACCTTTATAACCACCCAGTTACGTTGTGACGTTTGGTACACACAAAGTACTCCTACGGTATCAGGGAGTTACACAATCTCATGGTCTAAGGAAATGATACTTGCCATTAGAAAAGCTTTAGCAAACGAACTACACGATCTTGTGCTATGCTTATGATTGGGTCTTGTCCATCACATCATTCTCCTAATGACGTAATCCCGTTATCAATGACATCAATGTCCATGGTCAGGAAACCATGACCATCTGTTGATCAACGAGCTAGTCAACTAGAGGCTCACTAGGGGCATGTTGTGGTCTATTTATTCACACATGTATTGCGGTTTCCGGTCAATACAATTATAGCATGAATAATAGACAATTATCATGAACAAGGAAATACAATAATAACCATTTTAATATTGCCTCTAGGGCATATTTGCAACAGAATAGCCTCTGAACGAAAGTTATGAAGTAGCATCTTGTATATTTCGTCTAAGGCTTCATGCACTCTGATGAGGACATCAATACCATTGTTACACCCACAACCTCTACTGCTACATATATTGGACCAATTACTAGAGCTCGCGCACGCCAATTAAATTATCAGGTACTTTCGTTTCTTGGTAATGATTCTAATGTTCATGAGAATACGATGCTGCCTAAATTGGATACATTTGTTGCTTACAAATGAAGGGCCTAGCTTGGAGAAGGATGAACATTGAAGCAAGAACAAGCATGGAGATGATGGCATGTGCAAGGGGAACAAGAACGGAGTTACAAGTGATGATTTCAGGACTTTGAAGCCTCCATAATGGGTTCATGAAGTCTTGGACGAAATATACAAGATGCCACTTCATAAATTTCGTCCCGAGGCTATTCTAGGTGCTGTGTCACCTTATTATTGGGCCAGGCCCATGTAATTTCGAAATACATAAGTATAGGCTATTTTTAGAGTTCATATGTGTGGGGAAACAAGAGATAGGGTTGATTTCGGACCCCTCCACCAAGGGCCACGAAATTCCCCCCTCTTCCTCCATATATATAGCCCTTAGGGCACCATTTAGACTTTGGGGTTTTGTTTAGATTAAAGGTCGCCATAGCTGCAACTTCGCGTACTTCATTTGTGTTCAACGACCAGACAAAGGCATCATAAAACCCCACCTTGATCAATAATCTTTCATCTTATATTCGCGATATCCTGATTGCAATCTCAGTTTCTTGCTTGTTCTTTGTTTGCTCGCAGGAAACAGACCCTCGTGGTCAGGTTGATCATGCTCCGACGTGGTCAATAACCTCTCGGAGTTGGTTTAGCGATTGCTAAGGCGTGACGTCCTCGCACGTTCGTAGTTGAATCGTCAAAGTCGACTTCCACCAAAGCCATATCCATCATCTCATCGAAAGACAGGACACCTTTGCCTCTATCAAGTGGTATCAGATTTTCAGGTTGCTCGGTGAGATTTTACAGTTTTTCGTAGTTTAGATCGAGTCTTTTCTTCATACCTATAGTCCACGAAAAAGCCAAAAAAATAGGGTTAGTTCATCCTATCCGAACCAATCTGAGCCTTTGCATAATCTCTTCTGTATTTGCTTTATTGAATTTGTGGTTGCATCGTCGTGTCAAGTTGCTGGTCTTAGCGTCTAGTTTCCCTTAGAGTTTCGAGTTCTGTTCACAAGTTGTCACGCCGCTGCCGCACCATCGTCATCGCTCCTGCCATCTACCACCACTGCTGATCCGTGACCACTCTGAATCCATATCCATATACCACCACCAATCTGTATCCATATACCACCACCGATCCGTATCCATATACCACCACCGCTACCATATACCACCACCGCTGCCATTTCCTACCACCATATATCCACCACCAATCCGAGTTACTTTCATATTAGTTTGTTTTCGAGACCCGTCTAATTTCCGATTCGTGTTTCCTTGCCTGAGTAGGTTTCGGAAAAAAAGTCTGGAAACCACCCTCCGTTTAGGCCCAAAATTTTCCAAAAACGCACTTGACAAAAAAAATCTGGCTATCCTATTTTTAGGTGCTTCCAATCATATTGAGACAGCAGCCGTTATAGAAAGTTTTTTTGACCCGTTTCCAGTTTTTGGGTCCGGGCAGTCAAAAAAAAAATTGGTCAAAAAAAATTCCGTGCCTATCCTGTCAGTTTGACCTGGGGAGAGTTTTGAGACACTCGCCATTATAGTGATTTTTCACAAAAAAAAGAGGAGCGCAAAAAAAATAGAGTGAAATTTTTTTTCAGAGTGTGCTTTTCCCTTGTTTACGTCCAGCACAATGATTTTGTTAGTGTTCTAGGCTCGTGTCTCTAGCACGGTCTAGCCTAGGACCAGCACAGTACCGTTGTTGCGCGTTTATTCAACTTTGCATATCTGAATTGATTATTGCTGACCCTTTTGCTACCATATTATAAGCCTTCCCAGCTCCACATACAGCTACGTCGTGCGTTTGACTCTCCCTGGTAATCGCTCTATCCAAGCTTTGAGAGTTTTGACTACAACGGTTGCTGATCACCGTCTGCTGCTGGGTAAGAACTGGTAAGAATTTGAGTTTTGCTTTGACGGATTTGTGACACCCACCACCACCACTTGTTAGTAGTTTGTAGGATCATATTCTTTTGTGTTTCTATTGCTGCTAACCATGCCAGGATCACAAGCCGACGAGATTGACCGGGAGAACTTAACGAACAAGGATCTTCATGATAAGTTTCAGCAAATGATGACTGAACAGGTGCAAGATGTGCTGAACAATTTTGAAGAGGCCATGGAGAAGATCACTGGCCTTGAGAAGACATTCGAAACAAAGCTCGATAACAGATTTAATGAAATGCTTGCACGTCTTCCACCACTGGCTGCACCTGCCGCACATCTGCAACAACAACAACAACAACTACCTCCACGTCGCGAAACAGCCCTCCGCCGAGCGAGCCGTGTCCTTCTTCAACCTGGCCAAACTGTTGGTGCTGCTATTGATACTTCTATGGCTCCTGCTGCTGATGAGGAGGAGGATTATGCGGGAGATTACGAGGATGAGGTGGATCAAAATCAAAACTACGTGCAACCACCAGCACCACAACCACCAGGTCATCCTCATGCAAATAATCACAATGGTAGGGCTCTCCCTCAGGTACGAGATCATGACCATCTTCCTAAACTGAAATTGAATATTCCACCATTTGAGAGTAGATATGTTCCTGATATATATCTTACTTGGGAGTTAGAAACTGAACAACGATTTACATGTTTACAATATCTTGAGGAGAGACGTGTTCCTGCTGCTGTTTGTGCTTTCACTAGCTTTGCATGTGTTTGGTGGTCTGGACATTGTAGATTATATCCTACTCCAGCTACTTGGGCTGCTTTGAAAACTGATGTGTGTACTCGTTGGGTTCCACCATATTATCAACGTGAATTAATTCAAAAATTGCAACGTTTAAGACAAAGAAAAAATTCCGTAGAAGAATATTATCAGGAATTACAAACTGGCATGATTAGATGTGGTATTGTTGAGGAGAATGAAGCTATGCTTGCACGTTGTATGGGTGGATTAAATATAGAGATTCAGACCATTCTAGAGTATAAGGAGTATACTAATATCACTCATTTTATTCCATCTTGCTTGTAAAGTTGAACGTGAAGTGCAGGATCGACATGCATTGGCGCGAACTAACTTTTCTGTAGGTTGACCTTCATCATGGACAGCGCGTGCATCTTCTACTTCCACTGCACCAGCACCTCCATCAGGTGCCACCTACAGTCGTGATACAAGAAAGCAGGCACAACCACCACTATCTGCCAAGAGCGCACCTGTCGGGCCTGCACAGAGCTCCTCTTCTTCCATGGCATCAACAGGGCACACAAGTGATATTATTTGTCGTCGTTGTAAGGGAAGAGGTCATTATGCGAGAGAATGCAAATCTCAGTGTGTGATGATTGCTACTGAGGATGGTGGGTATGAGTCCGCTAGTGATTATGATGAGGAGACTTTGGCGCTTATTACAAGTGAACATGGTGGAGCTGATTCTGATCATGAGACGCAATGCATGGCTCTTGAAGACGCTGACAGGTATGAATGTTTAGTTGCTCAACGTGTCTTGAGTGTGCAGGTCACACAAGCTGAGCAAAATCAGAGGCACAATTTGTTCCATACAAAGGGAATTGTGAAGGAACGTTCTGTGCACGTCATCATAGACGGAGGGAGCTGCAACAACTTGGCTAGCATGGAGATGGTGGAGAAGCTATCTCTCACCACAAGACCACATCCACATCCTTACTACATCCAATGGTTCAACAACAACGGCAAGGTTAAGGTAACACGTACTGTTCGTGTGCATTTTAGTATCTCTACGTATGTTGATTATGTTGATTGTGATGTGGTACCTATGCAAGCATGTTCCTTATTACTTGGCCGACCATGGCAATTTGATAAAAATTCTGTACACCATGGTAGAAACAATCAGTATACTCTTGTTCATAAGGATAAAAATATTACTTTGCTTCCTATGACTCCTGAGTCCATTTTGAAAGATGATATTAATAGAGCTAATAAATCAAAATAGGAGAAGAATAAGAGTGGAAATCAGATTGTGGCAAAAGAATTTGAGCAACAAATGAAGCCTAATAGTAAACCATCTAGTGTTGTTTCTGAAATTAAATTGAAAAGTACATGTTTACTTGCCACTAAATCTGATATTGATGAGCTAGATTTTAGCAAATCTGTGTGCTATGCTTTTGTGTGCAAAGAGGCACTATTTTCATTCAAGGACGTGCCTTCCTCTTTGCCTCCTGCTGTCACTAACATTTTGCAGGAGTTCGCTGACGTCTTTCCACAAGACGTGCCACCAGGATTACCGCCTATTCGAGGGATTGAACATCAGATTGACTTAATTCCCGGTGCTTCACTGCCAAACCGTGCGCCATACCGTATCAATCCAGAGGAGACGAAGGAGATTATGCGTCAAGTACAAGAGCTTCTCGACAAAGGTTATATACGCGAATCCCTTAGTCCTTGTGTTGTTCCTATTATTCTAGTGCCGAAAAAGGATGGTACATCACGTATGTGTGTTGATTGTAGAGGCATTAATAATATTACTATTCGTTATCGTCATCCTATTCCTAGGCTAGATGATATGCTTGATGAATTGAGTGGCTCTACAATATTCTCCAAAGTTGATTTGCGTAGTGGATACCATCAAATTCGTATGAAATTGGGAGATGAATAAAAAACAGCATTTAAAACTAAGTTTGGATTATATGAGTGGTTAGTCTTGCCTTTTGGGTTAACTAATGCACCTAGTACTTTCATGAGATTAATGAACGAAGTTTTACGTGCTTTCATTAGACGATTTGTGGTAGTTTACTTTGATGATATACTGATTTATAGCAGATCTTTGGAGGAACATTTGGAACATTTACGTGCTGTTTTTATTGCTTTACGTGATGCACGTTTGTTTGGTAACCTTGGGAAGTGCACCTTTTGCACCGACCGAGTATCTTTTCTTGGCTATGTTGTTACTCCATAGGGAATTGATGTTGATAAAGCCAAAATTTAAGCTATTGAGAGTTGGCCGCAGCCAAAACAGTCACACAAGTGAGGAGTTTTCTTAGCCTCGCTGGATTCTATAGGCGTTTTGTGAGAGATTTCAGCACCATTGCTGCACCTCTCAATGAGCTTACAAAGAAAGATGTGCCTTTTCTTTGGGGTACCGCACAGGAAGAAGCCTTCACGGTATTGAAAGATAAGTTGACACATGCTCCTTTACTTCAACTTCCTGATTTTAATAAGACTTTTGAGCTTGAATGTGATGCTAGTGGAATTGGATTAGGAGGTGTGTTATTACAAGATGGCAAACATGTTGCATACTTCTCTGAAAAATTGAGTGGGCCTAGTCTGAATTATTCTACTTATGATAAAGAATTATATGCTCTTGTTCGGACTTTAGAAACATGGCAACATTATTTATGGCCCAAAGAATTTGTTATACACTCTGATCATGAATCTTTGAAACATATTAAAAGTCAAGCTAAACTGAATGGTAGACATGCTAAATGGGTTGAATTCATTGAGACTTCCCCTTATGTCATTAAACACAAGAAGGGTAAAGAAAATGTTATTGCTGATGCATTGTCTCGACGCTATACTATGCTTTCACAACTTGACTTCAAAATATTTGGTTTGGAGACCATCAAAGATCAATATGTACATGATGCTGATTTTAAAGATGTAATGCATAATTGTAAAGAAGGAAGAATGTGGAACAAGTTCGTCGTTAATGATGGATTTATGTTCCGTGCTAACAAGCTATGCATTCCAGCTAGCTCCGTTCGTCTTTTGTTGTTGCAGGAGGCACATGGAGGAGGATTAATGGGACGCTTTGGTGTGAAGAAGACGAAGGACGTACTTGCTACATATTTCTTTTGGCCAAAGATGAGACGGGATGTTGAGCGTTTTATTGCTCGCTGCACTACATGTCAAAAAGCTAAGTCACGACTCAATCCTCATGGTTTATATATGCCTTTGCCTGTACCTAGTGTTCCTTGGGAGGATATATCTATGGACTTTGTTTTAGGTTTACCTCGAACAAAGAAGGGGAGGGATAGCATATTTGTTGTCGTGGATAGATTCTCGAAAATGGCACACTTTATACCATGTCATAAAAGCGATGATGCCGCTAATGTTGCTGATTTGTTCTTTTGTGAAATTATTCGCTTGCATGGTGTGCCAAATACTATTGTTTCAGATCGTGATACTAAATTTCTTAGCCACTTTTGGAGATGTTTATGGGCTAAGTTGGGGACTAAACTGCTTTTTAGTACTACTTGTCACCCCCAAACTGATGGACAAACTAAAGTAGTCAATAGAGCATTGTCTATTATGATTAGGGCTGTTTTGAAGAATAATAAGAAAATGTGGGAGGAATGCTTGCCTCATATTGAATTTGCTTATAATCGTTCATTGCATTCTACTACTAAGATGTGCCCTTTTAAAGTTGTGTATGGTTTCCTACCTCGTGCACCTATTGATTTGTTGCCTCTTCCATCTTCGGAGAAGGTTAATTTTGATGCTAAACAACGTGCTGAATTGTTTTTAAAAATGCATGAGTTAACTAAGGAAAACATTGAGCGCATGAATGCTAAATATAAACTTGCTGGAGATAAGGGTAGAAAACATGTTGTGTTTGCACCTGGAGATCTTGTTTGGTTACATTTGCGTAAGGATAGATTTCCTGATTTGTGAAAATCAAAGCTAATGCCTCGTGCTGATGGTTCTTTTAAGGTGTTGGAGAAAATAAATGATAATGCATATAAACTTGAGCTGCCTGCAGATTTTGGGGTTAGTCCCACTTTTAATATTGTAGATTTGAAGCCTTATTTGGGTGAGGAAGATGAGCTTCCATCGAGGACGACTTCATTTCAAGAAGGGGAGGATGAGGAGGACATCAATACCATTGTTACACCCACAGCCCCTACTGCTACATATACTGGACCAATTACTAGAGCTCGCGCACGCCAATTAAATTATCAGGTACTTTCGTTTCTTGGTAATGATTCTAATGTTCATGAGAATATGATGCTGCCTAAATTGGATACATTTGTTTTGCTTACAAATGAAGGGCCTAGCTTGGAGAAGGATGAACATTGGAGCAAGAACAAGTATGGAGATGATGGCATGCGCAAGGGGAACAAGAATGGAGTTACAAGTGATGATTTCAGGACTTTGAAGCCTCCATAATGGGTGCATGAAGCCTTGGACAAAATATACAAGATGCCACTTCATAAATTTCGTCCTGAGGCTATTCTAGGTGCTGTGTCACCTTATTATTGGGCCAGGCCCATGTAATTTCGAAATACATAAGTATAGGCTATTTTTAGAGTCCGTATGTGTGGGGAAACAAGAGATAGGGTTGATTTCGGACCCCTCCACCAAGGGCCACGAAATCCCCCCCCCTCTTCCTCCATATATACAACCCTTAGGGCACCGTTTAGACTTTGGGGTTTTGTTTAGATTAAAGTTCACCATAGCTGCAACTTCGCGTACTTCGTTTGTGTTCAACGACCAGACAAAGGCGTCACAGAACCCCACCTTGATCAATAAAGCTTTCATCTTATATTCGCGATATCCTGATTGCAATCTCAGTTTCTTGCTTGTTCTTCGTTAGCTCGCAGGAAACAGACCCTCGTGGTCAGGTTGATGGTGCTTTGGCGTGGTCAATAACCTCTCGGAGTTGGTTTAGCGATTGCTAAGGCGCGACATCCTCGCACGTTCGTAGTCGGATCATCAAAGTCAACTTCCACCAAAGCGATATCCATCATCTCATCGAAGGACGGGACACCTTTGCCTCTATCACACTCATTATGGTGGCTTCAATGTCCTGAAATCATCACTTGTAACTCCGTTCTTGTTCCCCTTGCGCATGCCATCATCTCCATGCTTGTTCTTTCTCCAATGTCCATCCTTCTCCAAGCTAGGCCCTTCATTTGTAAGGAAAACAAATGTATCCAATTTAGGCAGCATCATATTCTCATGAACATTAGAATCATTACCAAGAAACAAAAGTACCTCGTAATTTAATTGGCATGCAGAAGCTCTAGTAATTGGTCCAGTATGTATAGCAGCAGGGGCCTGTGAGTGTAACAATGGTATTGATGTCCTCATCATCCTCCTCTTCTTGGAATGAAGTCGTCCTCGACGGAAGATCATCTTCCTCACCCAAATAAGGCTTCAAATCTGCAATGTTAAAAGTGGGACTAACCTAAAAATCTGCAGGCGGCTCAAGTTTATATGCATTATTTATTTTCTCTAACTCCTTAAGAGGACCATCAGCACGTGGCATTAGCTTTGATTTGTGCAAATAAGGAAATCTATCCTTACGCTAATGTAACCAAACAAGATCTCCAGGTGCAAACACAACATGTTTTCTACCCTTATCTCCAGCAAGTTTATATTTAGCATTCATACGCTCAATGTTTTCCTTAGTTAACTCATGCATTTTTAAAATCAATCCAGCACGTTGTTTAGCATCAAAATTAACCTTCTCCGAAGATGAAAGAGGAAACAAATCAATAGGTGCACGAGGTAGGAAACCATACACAATTTTAAAAGGGCACATCTTAGTAGTAGAACACAATGAACGATTAAAAGCAAATTCAATATGAGGCAAACATTCCTGCCACATTTTCTTATTATTCTTCAAAACAACCCTAATCATAGTAGACAATGTTCTATTGACTACTTCAGTTTGTCCATCAGTTTGGGGGTGACAAGTAGTACTAAAAAGCAGCTTAGTCCCCAACTTAGCCCATAAACATCTCCAAAAGTGGCTAAGAAATTTAGTATCACGATCTGAAACGATAGTGTTTGGTACACCATGCAAGCAAATAATTTCACGGAAGAACAAATCAGCAACATTAACAGCATCATCGATTTTATGACATGGTATAAAGTGTGCCATTTTCGAGAACCTATCCACAACAACAAATATGCTATCCCTCCCCTTCTTTGTTCGAGGTAAACCTAAAACAAAGTCCATAGATATATCCTCCCAAGGAACAATAGGTACAGGCAAAGGCATATATAAACCATGAGGATTGAGTCGTGACTTAGCTTTTTGACATGTAGTGCAGCGAGCAACAAAACGCTCAACATTCCATCTCATCTTTGGCCAAAAGAAATGTGTAGCAGGTACATCCTCCATCTTCTTCACGCCAAAGTGTCCCATTAATCCTCCTCCATGCGCCTCCTGCAACAACAAAAGACGAATAGAGATAGCTGGAATGCATAGCTTGTTAGCATGAGACACAAATCCATCATTAACGACGAACTTGTTCCATGTTCTCCCTTCTTTACAATTCTGCAATACATCTTTAAAATCAGCATCATGCACATATTGATCTTTGATGGTCTCCAAACCAAATATCTTGAAGTCAAGTTGTGAAAACATAGTATAGCGACGAGACAAAGCATCATCAATACCATTTTCTTTACCCTTCTTGTGTTTAATGACATAAGGGAAAGTCTCAATGAATTCAACCCATTTAGCATGTCTACAATTCAGTTTGGCTTGACTTTTAATATGTTTCAAAGATTCATGATCAGAATGTATAACAAAATCTTTGGGCAATAAATAATGTTGCCATGTTTCTAAAGTCTAAACAAGAGCATATAATTCTTTATCATAAGTAGAATAATTCAGACTAGGCCCACTCAATTTTTCAGAAAAGTATGCAACAAGTTTGCCATCTTGTAATAACACACCTCCTAATCCAATTCCACTAGCATCACATTCAAGCTCAAAAGTCATATTAAAATCAGGAAGTTGGAGTAAAGGAGCATGTGTCAACTTATCTTTCAAGACCATGAAGGCTTCTTCCTGCGCGGTACCCCAAACAAAGGGCACACCTTTCTTTGTAAGCTCATTGAGAGGTGCAGCAATGGTGCTGAAATCTCTCACAAAACGCCTATAGAATCCAGCTAGGCCAAGAAAACTCCTCACTTGTGTGACCGTTTTCGACTGCGGCCAACTCTCAATAGCTTCAATCTTGGCTTTATCAGCTTCAATTCTATAGCGACCAGACCTCAAACAGTCTGATCTCTGTGCATCAGTGTCATCCCTGGATCGGTAATGCTGACACGCACAATACTTGAAGGATTTATAACATAGTAGCAATCACACACTTATTACATCGATTGTCTCAAAGGAGAACTTATTACAATAAATATGGCTTAAGGCCATCTAATAACGATAACAACGGAAGGCTTGGAAGATAAAGTGAGTCCATCAACTCCAACGGCATCACTGAGTGAAAGATCACGACCTAAGGCACCTTACTCGTCATCTGATAAGTCTGCAACATGAACATTGCAGCCCGAAACGGGTCAGCACATGGAATATGCTGGCAATGTAACACATAGAGAGTAATGAACAGAATAATGCTATCACTACATGCATATATGGCTGGTGGAAAGCTCTATGGTTACAGTTTTGCATAAAGCCAATTTTCCCTACAACAAAGGAATAAATTTTATTTAACTATCATGGTGGTTGTTAAACATTGAGAAGGTAATCCCGCTCTCAATCCCAATTAAGCATCATCACTAACCCAATCAAATTATATTAAGAGTGATGAGATCCACATGATAATCCAAGAAACTAGATACTCAAAACGTCCATAATCGGGGACACGACTAACCATGATTGGTTTGTACACTCTGCAGAGGTTTGCGCACTTTTCCCACAAGACTCGATCTCCTCCGTTGGATTTCTCGCACTACATGATGTTTGAGAAACGGATGACCAAGACATAGTCTTTCAGAAGCATTAACTCTTTACTCTGGGTAGATAGTAGCAACCTAAATCCCCTACATCTACTAGCCTACCACTGAAAGAGGTCATGCAACCTACTCAACTATGCTAGAGCCCATAATAGCTTGCGGCTGCACATGGAAGTTTCTAGCATGAATAATCTTATGATCCCTTTGAGCCTGGGTGGCGGTCCATAGGAGAATCACACGGTACCCCGGGATTTCCAAAAAATACAAGTAACACTGGGTTCCCCAGGTGCCTCAATCCACCCAGATGTGTATTAAAGTAGCCACCTTAAGTTAACCATTAAATAACATTACTCACATCTGTCATGGATACACTCACTCAATCCACGTCTACAAGCATAGCATAGCAATATAAAGCAACGTAGAAGTAACTCCCAAAGGGTTGATAATAAATAGGACAATAGGTACTACCTCATCTACTTCCCAAAACCCACATGTTAAACAGATCCTAACCATGCAATTGTTTGAGGATTGATCTAATGCAATAAAACTGGGTAGTAAAGAGGTATGATCAAAGTGTTACTTGCCTTGCTGATGATCCGTGAAACCTAGAGACTCGTAGTAACACGCTTCGCACTCCGAGTACTCTATCGCAAACAAACAAGCATACAATAAGCACTTAACTACAAGCACGGGTAAACTCAAATAAGAGATCTAACCAGAAGGTTCAACTTAAGAACTCCGGTTTGCAGAAAGAATCAAATCAAACGAAACATCGAAACTCAAACAGCGAAAGAAACAAGCTTCATTTACTAATCTGGACTTAAGTCAAATTTTACAGTAGCAAAAACTTGTTTAAGTTGGTTAAATGGAAATAGGGTTTCGAGACGAAACTCTAGGCACTTGAATCGCCTGATTCCGACTTACAAGCGAAAAGATAAACTAAAAAGAAAATTAGGGCAGAAATCGCGATCGAAAATAATCACGGAAAAACCCTGGAAAAGGAAAAACTGACGAACATGCTAACGAACGAACGTTCGTTGTCTGTGGCTAAACAGTGAACAACGTTCGTTAAAACTAACGAACGAGCGGACGCTCGCAAAAAAAATAAACCAAAAAAACCTGATCTATTAAAAAACGAAACTAAGGTTTAAATAAAAACCGGTCGGTTTTTACCTAAACCGAAAAAAACAGCGGGTCCGGCGAGGCGAGGTGGGGCGCTGCAGGGCGGTGATGTCGGCGGGGTGGTGCGGCGGCGGCGGGGAAATGCGGCGGCGGTGCGGGGCGGCGCAACGGCTCGTCGGCGGCGGCTGCGGTGCTGCTGCTGCTGCGGCTTGGGTTGCGATGTGGGGGCGGGGGCGGTGGCCTATTAAGAGGGGGAGGGATGGGTCGGCTTGGGGGAGGGGCAAACTGGGGCGGCGGCGGTCTCCCGGACTCCAACGGAGTCCGGTGCAGGCACGGGGCGAGGGAGGCGGCGGTCGGCTGGGCCTTCGGCCCGGTTGGTCCGAAGCGAACTTTTTTTTAAATACATTCTGCAAAAACTTAAATAAATCCTAGAAAAATAAATAAAAATCTAAAAATGCCAAAAAAAATCACCGTCTAAATAAAATATTTAGAACAAGATGAACATTTTCTTGGCCCTAAAATGCAATTTTGGAAACGTGCAATTTTCCTAATTTAAATAAAATTGCAATAAAAATCCAAATAAAATATTAAATTGATTTTAATAATTTTCCTCTAATATTTCTTTTATTTTGGAGAAGTCATTTTATCTCCTCTCATATATTTTTATTTTAGAAATATTAGGAAAGAAAAATAATCGAAACCAATTGATCCTCTTTTCAAAATTTGAGAAAACTCAAATATGAAAATAACGAAATCACCAACTCTCTCCATGGGTCATTGAGTTGCGTAGAATTTCTAGGATCAAGCCAAAATGCAATAAAATATGATATGCAATAATGATATAATGTATAACATTCCAAATTGAAAATTTGGGATGTTACAAACCTACCCCCCTTAAGATGAATCTCGCCCTCGAGATTCGGGTTGGCTAGAAAATAGGTGAGGGTGATCCTTCCGTAGGTATTCCTCTCGCTCCCAGGTGGCTTCGTCTTTGATATGGTGTCTCCACTAAACTTTGCAGAACTTGATAACTTTACTGCGTGTGACTTGGCTGGCAAACTCGAGAATCTTGACTGGTTTCTCCTCATAGGTCAAATCGCTATCCAACTGAATCGCCTCCGGTGGCACTGTATCTCTCAGAGGGATATCGGCCATCTCCGTGTGGTACTTCTTCAACTGAGAAATGTGGAACACACCGTGAACTCCTGACAATCCTTCGGGCAACTCCAACTTGTAAGCAACTTCTCCCATACGTTCCAAAATTTTGTATGGTCCCACAAAACGCGGTGCTAACTTTCCCTTAACTCCAAAGCGCTTAACTCCTCGAAGTGGGACACTCGGAGATAAACTCTATCTCCGACTTCGCAAATTGTCTCCTTGCGTTTAGAATCCACATAACTCTTGTGCCTGGATTGGGCTACCTTGAGTCTATCGCGAATTAGTTTAACCTTCTCTTCGGACTCTTTGATCAAATCTGGTCCAAACAACTGACGGTCTCCAACTTCATCCCACAACAACGGTGTCTCGCACCTCCTTCCGTACAAAGCCTCGAAAGGGGCCATCTTCAAGCTGGATTGATAGCTGTTGTTGTAAGAGAACTCTGCATAAGGCAAATTGTCGTCCCAACTAGATCCATAATCTAGCGCACAAACTCTCAACATGTCCTCCAGAATCTGATTGACTCTCTCGGTCTGTCCATCTGTCTGCAGATCAAAGGTTGTACTAAACTCTAGCCTGGTACCCAAAGTTTCGTGTAACTGATTCCAGAACTTTGAGGTAAACTGGGTTCCTCTATCTGATACAATGGTCCTCGAAACCCCATGCAGACATACGATCCTGGTCATATATATCTTTGCCAACTTAGCACTGGTGTAAGTGGTCTTTACTGGGATGAAATGAGCTACCTTCGTCAAACGGTCGACTACAACCCATATCGAGTCATAGCCTGAATGAGTCCTGGGCAATCCCGTGATAAAATCCATGCCTAGCTTATCCCACTTCCATTCGGGTATCGGCAATGGTTGTAGTAAACCTGCTGGCTTCTGATGCTCTACCTTCACTCTGTGACATACATCACAAACTGCTACATACTCTGCAATATCCTTCTTCATTCCGGTCCACCAGAAACTGTCCTTCAAATCCAGATACATCTTGGTATTTCCTGGGTGAATCGAATACGGCAAATCATGGGCTTCTTGCAGAATCAACTTCCTAATCTCCGAATCATTAAGCACATATACGCGGTCCTCAAACCATAAGGTATCGTGTTCATCCTCACGAAATCCCTTAGCTTTTCCTTTGATCATCCTTTCCTTTATCTCGACAATCTCCTTGTTAGTCTTCTGAGCTTCTGTGATCTTATCCATCAAAGTAGACTGAATCTCCAATGCTGCTACATAGCCTCTTGGAACTATCTCCAAACATAGCTCGCGAAGATCTTCGGCTAACTCCTTGGGTAACTCTTCGGTCATGAGAGTGTTGACATGGCTCTTGCGTCTCAATGCATCAGCTACTATGTTAGCCTTTCCTGGATGATAGTGCAATCTCATATCATAATCCTTAATGAGCTCCAATCATCTCCTTTGCCTGAGATTCAACTCCTTCTGCGTGAAGATATACTTCAAACTCTTGTGATCTGTGTACACCTCACAATGGTTTCCGATGAGAAAATGTCCCCATGTCTTCAACACATGCACTACGGCTGCTAACTCCAA
The DNA here is from genome assembly GCF_002162155.2 of Triticum dicoccoides. Lineage (NCBI taxonomy): Eukaryota > Viridiplantae > Streptophyta > Magnoliopsida > Poales > Poaceae > Triticum > Triticum dicoccoides. The sequence goes on along the minus strand of NC_041393.1, from coordinate 305,346,154 downwards.
ATCATGGGTAGCATAGTTCAAAGCATGGGGTTTAAGCTATCGTGAGGCATAAGAAACAACTCTTCCCTCCTGCATAAGCACTGCCCCAAGTCCTTGACGAGAAGCGTCGCAATATACTTCATAATCCTTGTGCTGATCTGGCAGAATCAACATTGGTGATGTAACCAAACATTTCTTCAACTCCTGGAAACTTGCCTCACATTTCTTAGTCCATTTGAATTTGGTGTCCTTCTTCAACAACTCCGTCATGAGTTTTGCAATCTTTGAGAAATTCTCAATGAACCTCCGGTAGTATCCTGTGAGTCCCAGAAAACTCCGGATCTCTCCAACTGACGTGGGTGCTTCCCAATTTGTCACAGTGACAACTTTGGTGGGGTCTACTGTTATTCCTTCTTTGGATATAACATGTCCGAGGAATCCAACTTCCTTCAACCAAAACTCACACTTGCTGAACTTGGCATATAACTGATGTTCTCTGAGCTTCCCAAGTACCAAACGCAAATGCTCCTTATGCTCCTCTTCATTCTTCGAGTAGACTAGAATATCATCAATGAACACCACGACGAACTTATCCAAGAACTCCATAAACACCTTGTTCATCATGTTCATGAAATAGGCAGGTGCGTTAGTCAAACCAAATGACATAACGGTATACTCATATAGCCCATACCTTGTGGTAAAAGCTGTCTTAGGTATATCCTGCTCTCGAATTTTCAACTGGTGGTATCTTGATTGCAGATCAACCTTGGAAAATACCTTAGCTCCTTTCAACTGATCAAACAGATCATTGATCATCGGCAGTGGGTACTTGTTCTTGATTGTTACTTCATTCAATCCACGATAATCAACAACCATCATCAACGATCCATCCTTCTTCTCTACTAAAAGTACTGGTGATCCCCAAGGTGACAAACTTGGGCGAATATAGCCTTTATCCAGTAACTCCTTAATTTGCTTCTTAATTTCCTCCAAATCCTTTGCGGGCATCCTGTACGGTCTTTTAGATATTGGCCCCGTGCCTCGCAAAAGCTCAACTAAAAATTCAATGTCTCTATCCAGTGGCATGCCTAGCAACTCTTCTGGAAATACATCGGGGAAATCCTTCACCACTGGTACTTCCTCCTGTACAACTCCTGATAAGGAATTCACTTGAGTCCTCTTCGGCACATGCTGGGATACATACTTAATCCTTCTTCCTTCTGGGGTGGTGAGCAAAATCGACTTACTGGCGCATTCAATGTTCCCTCCATACTTCGATAACCAATCCATGCCTAATATCACATCCAGTCCTTGTGACTCCAATACTATTAGGTCCAATGGAAACACGTAGTTACCAATCCTTAATGGTAACCGATCACACCATAGACTAGCCATATACTCTGCTCCTGGCGAGGTTATTAACATGGGTGACCTAAGGGCTTGGGTTGGCAATTTATACTTATCCACAAATCCCTTTGATATGTATGAATGTGATGCACCAGTATCAAAAAGAATGACTGCAGTAAATGACTTAACCAAAAACTTACCTATTACTGCATCGGTTGCGCTTCGACCTCCTCCAGGTTAACGTGGTTCACCTGTCCCCTGTTGAAAGGGTTAGGCTTCTTCCCTGAGCTTCCATTGCCATTTCCATTCTTAGCTTCAGGACATTCATTGGCATAATGTCCGGTCTTCTGGCACTTGTAGCAAGTAATGTGGCTCAGATCCTTCTTGGCGGGCGTTGCTGGGTTGGAACGGTCCTACCGTTGCTTCCTCCGTTACCATTCCCATTCTTGGGGCCACTATGGTTGTGCAAACTTCCTCCATTATGGTTGTGACCTCCATGGTTATGCTGAAACGGTCCTCCCGAGTTTGGGATAAAACGAGGCTTCTGCTGAGCTCCAGAATTGTACTTCCCTTGTCCATACTTCCTCTTGCGTCTGTCAATCTGCTGCTGCTTCCCTTCAATCATTAGAGCTCTATCTACCAACTCCTGGTAGTTGTCGAAGGTTGCCACCATCAACTGCATGCTTAGCTCATCATTCAGTCCTTCCAGAAACTTCTCCTGCTTAGCTGCATCTGTAGCAATGTCATCTGGGGCATAACATGCTAACTTACTAAAATCATCCACATACTGGCCAACTGTACGTCCTCCTTGGCGCAAGTTGCGAAACTCACGCTTCTTCATGGCCATAGCTCTTGCTGAAACATGGGCAGTACGGAAAGCCTGCTAAAACTGGTCCCATGTGACAATGTCGATGTGATAAGTGGCTGTGAAATTCTCCCACCATGATGTTGTGGGTCCATCAAGCTGATGTGCGGCAAAACGCACTCTCTCCGCATCTGTGCATCCTGCAGTGTTCAACTCCCTTCCAATCTTGCGGAGCCAATCATCTGCAACTATCGGCTCGGTGCTACTGGAGAACACTGATACGTCTCGAACGTATCTATAATTTATGAAGCATTCATGCTATATAATTATCTGTTTTGGATGTTTATGGGCTTTATTATACACTTTTATATTATTTTTGGGACTAACCTATTAACTAGAGGCCCAACCCATATTGTTGTTTTCTTGCCTATTTCAGTGTTTCGAAGAAAAGAAATATCAAACGGAGTCCAAACGGAATGAAACCTTCAGAGCGTGATTTTTGGAACGAATGTGATCCAGGAGACTTGGAGTTGAAGGCAAGGAAGCTTCAAGGTGGCCACGAGGGTGCCCCCCCTACTTGGCGCGCCCCTGTCTCGTGGGCCCCTTGAGACTCCCCCGACCGACTTCTTTCGCCTATATATTCCCATATACCCTAAAAACATCAAAGCGAACAATAGATCGGGAGTTCCACCGCCGCAAGCCTATGTAGCCACCAAAAACCTCTCAGGATCCTGTTCCGGCACCCTATCGGAGGGGGGCTCCCTAATCGGTGGCCATCTTCATCATCCCAGCACTCTCCATGACGAGGAGGGAGTAGTTCACCCTCGGGGTTGAGGGTATGTACCCGTAACTGTGTGTTTGATCTCTCCCTCTCTCGTGTTCTCTCTATGGCACGATCTTGATGTATTGTGAGCTTTGCTATTATAGTTGGATCTTATGATGTTTCTCTCCTATACTCTCTTGTGATGAATTGAGTTTTCCTCTTGAAGTTATCTTATCAGATTGAGTCTTTAAAGGATTTGAGAACACTTGATGTATGTCTTGCCGTGGTTATCTATGGTGACAATGGGATATCACGTGATCCACTTGATGTATGTTTTGGTGATCAACTTGCGGGTTCCGCCCATGAACCTATGCATAGGGGTTGGCACATGTTTTCATCTTGACTCTCCGGTAGAAACTTTGGGGTACTCTTTGAAGTACTTTGTGTTGGTTGAATAGATGAATCTAAGATTGTGTGATGCATATCGTATAATCATGCCCACGGATACTTGAGGTGACAATGGAGTATCTAGGTGACATTAGGGTTTTGGTTGATTTGTGTCTTAAGGTGTTATTCTAGTATGAACTCTATGATAGATTGAATGGAAATAATAGCTTCATGTTATTTTACTACGGACTCTTGAATAGATAGAACAGAAAGGATAACTTTGAGGTGGTTTTGTACCCTACCATAATCTCTTCGTTTGTTCTTCGCTATTAGTGGCTTTGGAGTGACTCTTTGTTGCATGTTGAGGGATAGTTATATGATCCAATTATGTTATTATTGTTGAGAAAACTTGCACTAGTGAAAGTATGAACCCTATGCCTTGTTTCCTACCATTGCAATACCGTTTATGCTCACTTTTATCATTAGTTACCTTGCTGTTTTTATTATTTCAGATTACAAAAATCTATATCTACCATCCATATTGCACTTGTATCACCATCTCTTCCCTGAACTAGTGCACCTATACAATTCACCATTGTATTGGGTGTGTTGGGGACACAAGAGACTCTTTGTTATTTGGTTGCAGGGTTGCTTGAGAGACACCATCTTCATCCTACACCTCCCATGGATTGATAAACCTTAGGTCATCCAATTGAGGGAAATTTGCTACTGTCCTACAGACCTCTGCACTTGGAGGCCCAACAACGTCTACAAGAAGAAGGTTGTGTAGTAGACATCAAGCTCTTTTCTGGCGCCGTTGCCGGGGAGGTGAGTGCTTGAAGGTATATCTTTAGATCTTGCAACCGGATCTTTTTGTTTCTTGTTTTATCACTAGTTTAGTCTATAAAAGAAAAGTACAAAAAATGGAATTGAGTTTGTCTCATATGCTTCATCTTTTTAATATCTTTCGTGAGAACAATGGAAAGGAAAATTGTGCTCAAGTGCTAGAAGAAGAAGTCTATACAATGTTTGGCACTAAATCTTTGAATGATGAGCATGATTGCAATGTTGTTAGTATGAATTATTTGAATATCCATGATGCTAATGATATGCAAAGCCACAAGCTTGGGGATGCTATGTTTGATGAAGATGATATGTTTAGTCCCCCAAGTTTTGATATGCAAAGTTGTTATGATGATAACATGCCTCTTACCTATGATGACTATATTGATGAAAGTGGGTTTGGAAGAGTGTCAACTTTAGGAAGTAATGATCCCACTATTTTGGAGGATGTTGAATTTTATTGTGATGAATATGAAAGTGGATTTGGAAGAGTGTCAACTTTATTTAGTGATGATTCCACTATCTTGGGAGAGGTTTCAATCGATTATGATGAGAACGAAGTTGCTACTTATGATGATTATTGTGATGAAACCTATGCTATAAAAAGTAGTGATGATTATTTTATAAAACTTGTCATGATTATGATTACCCTTTTTCTTAACATTACTCTTTTAATGTGGAAACAATTTATAGTATAGTCTCTTATGATACTCCCACTATTCCGAATGAGAAGGATTTTGCTTATGTGGAGAGTAGTAAATTTTCTATGCTTGTAGATCATGAAAAGAATGCTTTAGGTGCTGGTTATATTGTTGAATTCATTCATGATGCTACTGAAAATTATTATGAGGGAGGAACATATGCTTGTAGGAATTGCAATAATGTCAACTTTCCTCTCTATGTGCTTCAAGTTTTGAACTTATGCTTGTTTTGCCTTCCTATGCTAGTTGATTATTGTACCCATAAGTTGTTTGCTCACAAAATCCCTATGCATAGGAAGTGGGTTAGGCTTAAATGTGCTAGTCATATGCTTTATGATGCTCCCATTATGTTTCGATTCTTATCTTTTATGTGAGCATCATTGTCATCATCATGCCTAGCTAAAAATGCATTAAAGAAAAGCGCTTGTTGGGAGACAACCCAATATTTATCCTTTCTATTTTTGTGTGTCCACATGATTATGCTATTGTAGTAATCATGTTTTATAGCTTTTGTTCCAATAAAGTGCCAAGTAAGACCTTTATGGCTCTTGCGGCTCAATGCATCGGCTACTACATTAGCCTTTCCGGGGTGATAATGCAATCTCATATCATAATCCTTGATGAGATCCAACCATCTCCTTTGCCTGAGATTCAACTCCTTCTGCGTGAAAATGTACTTCAAACTCTTGTGATCCATGTACACTTCACAATGGTTTCCGATGAGAAAATGTCTCCACGTCTTCAATGCATGCACTACGGCTGCTAACTCCAAATCATGCATAGCATAATTCAACTCATGGGTCTTAAGCTGTCATGAGGCGTAAGAAACAACTCTTCCCTCCTACATAAGCACTGCTCCAAGTCCTCGACGAGAAGCGTCGCAATATAATTCATAATCCTTGCGCTGATCTGGCAGAATGAACACTGGTGATGTAACCAAACGTTTCTTCAACTCCTGGAAACTGGCCTCACATTCCTCAGTCCATTTGAACTTGGTGTCCTTCTTCAACAACTCCGTCATGGGCTTTGCACTCTTTGAGAAATTCTCAATGAACCTCCGGTAGTATCCTTCGAGTCCAAGAAAACTTCGGATCTCTCCAACTGTTGTTGGGGCTTCTCAATTTGTCACAGTGACAACTTTGGTGGGGTCTACTACTATTCCTTCTCCGGATATAACATGTCCAAGGAATCCAACTTCCTTCAACAAAAACTCACATTTGCTGAACTTGGCATATAACTGATGTTCTCTGAGCTTCCCAAGTACAAAACGCAAATGCTCCTTATGCTCCTCTTCATTATTGGAGTAGACCAAAATATCATCAATGAACACCACGACGAACTTATCCAAAAACTCCATAAACACCTTGTTCATCATGTTCATGAAATAGTTAGTATAGCCCATACCTGGTGGTAAAAGCTGTCTTAGGTATATCCTGCTCTCGAATCTTTAACTGGTGGTATCCTGATCGCAGATCGATCTTGGAAAATACCTTAGCTCCTTGCAGTTGGTCAAACAAATCATTGATCATCGGCAGAGGGTACTTGTTCTTGATTGTCACTTCATTCAATCCTCAATAATCAACAACCATCCTCAATGATCCATCCTTCTTCTCCACCAGAAGCATTGGCGATCCCCAAGGTGAAGAACTTGGGCGAATATAGCCTTTATCCAGTAACTCCTTGATCTGCTTCTTAATTTCCTCCAAATCTTTTGCGGGCATCCTGTACGGTCTCTTTGATATTGGTCCTATGCCTGGCAAAAGCTCAATCAAAAACTCAATGTCTCTATCCGGTGGCATGCCTGGCAACTCCTATGGAAATACGTCAGGAAAATCCTTCACCACTGGTACTTCCTCCTGTACAACTCCTGATAAGGAATTTATTTCAGTCCTCTTCGGCACATGCTGGGATACATACTTGATCCTTCTTCGTTCTGGCGTGGTAAGCAAAATCGACTTACTGGCGCATTTCAATGTTCCCTCCATACTTCGATAACCAATCCATGCCTAATATCACATCCAGTCCTTGTGATTTCAATACATTTAGGTCCGAGGGAAACACGTAGTTACCAATCCTTAATGGTAACCGATCACACCATAGACTAGCCATATACTCTGCTCCTGGCGAGGTTACTAACATGGGTGACCTAAGGGCTTGGGTTGGTAGTTTATACTTATCCACGAATCCCCTTGATATGTATGAATGCGATGCACCCGTATCAAAAAGAACGATTGCAGTAAATGACTTACCCAAAAACTTACCGATTACTGCATCTGGCTATGCTTCAACCTCCTCCACGCTAACGTGGTTCACCTGTCCTTTGTTGAAAGGGTTAGGCTTCTTCCCAGAGCTTCCATTGCCATTTCCATTCTTCGCTTCAGGACATTCAGTGGCATAATGTCCAGTCTTCTGGCATTTGTAACAGGTGATGTGGCTCAAATCCATTTTGGCTGGTGTTGAGGGGTTGGTACAGTTCTGGTCGTTGCTTTCTCTATTCCCGTTACCATTCTTGGGTCCACTATGGTTGTGCGAACTCCGTCCTCCATAGGTATGCTGAAAATGTCCTCCTGAGTTTGGGGTAAAACGAGGCTTCTGCTGAGCTCCAGAATTGTACTTCCCTTATCCATACTTCCTCTTGCGGTTGTCAATCTACTGCTGCTTCCCTTCAATCATGAGAGCTCTATCTACCAACTCCTGATAGTTGTTGAAGGTTGCTACCATCAACTGCATGCTCAGCTCATCATTCAGTCCTTCCAGAAACTTCTCCTGCTTAGCTGCATCTGTAGCAACGTCATCTGGGGCATAACGTGCTAGCTTACTAGTCATCCACATATTGACCAACAGTACGTCCTCCTTGGTGCAAATTGCGAAACTCACGCTTCTTCATGGCCATAGCTCCTGCTGAAACATGGGTAGTACGGAAAGCCTGCTGAAACTAATCCCATGTGACAGTGTCGCTAGGATAAGTGGGTGTGAAATTCTCCCACCATGATGCTGCGGGTCCATCAAGATGATGTGCGGCAAAGCGTACCTTCTCCACATCTGTGCATCCTGCAGTGGTCAACTCCCTTCCCATATTGCAGAGCCAATCATCTGCAACTATCGGCTCGGTGCTACTGGAGAACACCGGCGAATTCAGCCTCAAGAAATGGGCTAAGTGATCAACAGGTGGTGGTGGTGGTGGGTTGTTGTTCCCCTGATTCTGATTCTAGACTAACATCTGCATTAATGCGTTCTGCTGCTGGATCAACTGGGTGAGCTCCGGTGGGAAAGCAAATCCATTGTCACGTCTCGGAGGCATCTGAGGGTTTAGAAAAGATGAGAATATAGAATAGAATGAGGTCTATAGAGAAAAACACTACCCATATGCACATGAGACAAATGCAAACAATATCACTTCAATCAATTCAAACAAGGGCATACAACGGTCTAACTATCGTTACAAAAGTGCTCGGACTATACTATATACATGGGGGAATACTACTACTGTTATGGTGGTCGACTAGAAAAATTGATCGGTCGAAGACTCCATGATATATGCTCCAGCTTCATCAACAAAGTCATCATCGCTATCATCTGGGTCCGAGTCGGTGTCGTCGATGATGATGTAGTTCTCTAGGCAAGTGCAATCATCGTCTTCTCCTCCAGTCGCAGGAAATCCCATGAATACTTTTAGCTTCTTCTTCAGATCATCATTCTTCTCCACGAGTGTCGCTATTTCCTCCTCATATCCATCGCATGCAGACTTGAGTTCTTCCTCCAGCTCCGTGATCTTGGTCATAGCCTTCTTCAGATCTATCATGCTTGCACACATCTGGTTCTCCTAGCGACAAATGTGCTAGTTTAGCTCCTGGATGAAAGCTGCAATTGATCTATCCTTCCTGGTGCTGATCATCTCCCAGTGCTCATCTCGGCGCCCACAAATCTGGTAGATAGTATCCTTGAGATCCTTGTGGTAAACTTCTCCAATGCGTCCCATGGTGATGTGGGCTGCCATGCTCTTTCCTAGACTCCAGGTTGGTGCATCGAAGGAAAACTCTATGGGCTCAGTGACTGGCATAAACGTTCTTCCTGGGACTTGAACTTGAATCATCCAACGCTCCTCTTCTGGTAAAGTGGCGATGTAGGTCCCGGTGAAGCTTGGTACTCCAATGTTCACGTATCTAGTGACTTCCTTCAAATGGCGTCCAAAGGGTGTATCTTCATCCGGTTGCATGAACTTGTTCCTTGCATCCACCATCCTAAAAGAGTAGAAAATATGAGGAGTCAGAAATGAGAAGAGAGAAGTGATCTAGGGATTTAGCTTATTGGTCGTGTCCTACAGTCAGCGTGTGCTCTGATACCATCTTGTAGCGACCAGACCTCAAACAGTCTGATCTCTGTGCATCAGTGTCACCCCTGGATCGGTAATGTTGACATGCATAGTACTTGAAGGATTTATAACAGAGTAGCAATCACACACTTATTACATCAAATGTCTCAAAAGAGATCTTATTACAATAAATATGGCTTAAGGCCATCTAATAACGATAACAGCAGAAGGCTTGGAAGATAAGCGAGTCCATCAACTCCAACAGCATCACTAAGTATAAGATCACGACCTAAGGCACCTTACTCGTCGTCTGAAAAGTCTGCAACATGAACGTTGCAGCTCGAAAACGGGTCAGCACATGGAATATGCTGGCATGTAACACATAGAGAGTAATGAACAGAATAATGCTATCACTACATGCATATATGGCTTGTGGAAAGCCCTATGGTTATAGTTTTGCATAAAGCCAAATTTTCCCTACTGCAAAGGAATAAATTTTATTTAACTATCATGGTGGTTGTTAAACATTGAGAAGGTTCCTCCAACTCAATCCCAATTAAGCATCATCATTAACCCAACAGAATTAAATTAAGTAACACGATGAGATTCACATGATAATCCAGGTACTAGATACTCAAAACGTCCATAACCGGGGACACGGCTAACCATGATTAGTTTATACACTCTGTAGAGGTTTGCACACTTTTCCCCGCAAGACTCGATCTCCTCAGCTTGATTTCTCGCACTACATGGTGTTTGAGAAATGGATGACCAAGACACAGTCTTTTAGAAGCATTAACTCTCTACTCCGGGTAGACAATACCAACCTACATCCCCTAAATCTGCTAGTCTACCTTTTCAAGAGCTCACGCAACTTAATCAACTATGCTAGAGCCCATAGTAGCTTGCGGCTGCACATGGAAGTTTCTAGCATGAATAATCTCATGACCCCTTTGAGCCTGGGTGGCGGTCCATAGGAGAATCACACGGTACCCCGGGATTTCCAAAAATACAGGCAACACTGGGTTCCCCAGGTGCCTCAATCCACCCAGATGTGAATTTAAGTTGCCACCTTAATTAAACCATTAATTAAATAATCTCACATGTGTCATGGATACACTCACCCAATCCACGTCTACTAGCATAGCATAGCATAGCAATATAAGCAAACGTAGAAGTAACTCCCAAAGGTTTGATAATAAAACAAGTGATAGGTACTACCTCATCTACTTCCCAATACCCACATATTAATCAGATCCTAATCATGCAATTGTTTGAGGATTGATCTAATGCAATAAAATTGGGTAGTAAAGTGGTATGATCAAAGTGTTACTTGCCTTGCTGATGATCCGTGAAACCTAGAGATTCAAAGTAGCAAGCGGCGCACTCCGGTTACTCTATCACAAACAAAAAAGCATACAATAAGCACTCATCTACTGCATAGGTAAAACTTAAATAAAAGATCTAACCAGAAAGTTCAACTTAAGAACTCCGGTTTGCAAAAAGAATCAAATCAAACGAAGCAACGAAACTCAAACGGTGAAAGAAACATGCTTCGTTTTGCTAATCTGGACCTAAGTCAAATTTTATAGTAGTAAAAACTTGTTTGAGTTGGTTAAACGGAAAGAGGGTTTCGAGACGAAACTCTAGGCGCTTGAATCGCCTGATTCCGATGAACGAGCGAAAAGTTATACTAGAACGAAAATCGGATCAGAAATCGCGATCAGAAATAATCACGAAAAATCCGAGAAAAAGAAAAACGGACGAACAGGCTAATGAACGAACGTTCACTGCCTGCGGCTAAACGACGAAAACCCTTCATTAAAACGAACGTATGGACGAACATTCACTAAATAAACTAAACCGGGAAAAAAATAAAACCGATCTAATAATAAAAAACAACCGCGGTGTTTTTAAAAACCGGGCGGTTAATCGACGAAAACCGGCGGTGGATCCGGCGACTACCTCTGGCGGCGACGGACTCCAGCGAGGGCGGCGACGGTCGGCGGCGGGGTCCGGCGGGTGGCGGCGGTCGGCGGTGACGATGAGCGGCGGCGTCGG
>NC_041393.1:305329127-305334525 GCF_002162155.2 Triticum dicoccoides | reverse complement strand
GGCGGCGGCGACGGCTGGGGCGGCGGCGGGGCTAGGGTTTGGGCGCGGGTGGGCTGGGGTGGGCTCGGGGGCGCTATTTAAAGGGGGCCGGCCAGGGGAGTCCTGGCCGAATACGGCCCGAGGTCGGTTCGCGTTTTTTTAAATAATTTCACGCAGAAAAACAATTAAAAGAAATACTAAACGGACTCCAAAAATCCCGAAATAAAATTTCCCGTCCTCTAAAATCGATTCGGACAAGATGAACATTTATTTGGGGCCTAAATGCAATTTTTAAAAAACGCACATTTTTCCTAATTCAAATAAAATAGCGATAAAACTCCAAAATAAAATCTTATTTGATTTTATTATTAAATCCTCAATATTTCTTTATTTGGGAAAGTCATTTTATTCCCTCTCTCTTATCATTATAATTGAAATATTTGAAGATAAAATAATTAGAATCAAATGTTCCTATTTTTTAAAATTTGAGAAAACTCAAATATGAAAATAACGAAATCCCCAACTCTCTCTGTGGGTCCTTGAGTTGCGTAGAATTTCTAGGATCAAGCCAAAATGCAATAAAATATGATATGCAAAGATGATCTAATGTATAACATTCCAAATTGAAAATTTGGGATATTACAATCTCTTTATTTAATCCTACCGTAAAACATGCAAGCATAGCTCCATTATCCTCAACAATACCACATATAATCATGCCAGTTTTTAATTCCTGATAATATTCTTCTACAGAATTTTTTCCTTGTCTTAAACGCTGCAATATTGAAGCAATTTACGTTGATAATATGGTGGAACCCAACGAGTACACATAGCAGTTTTCAAAGCAGCCCAAGTAGCTGGAATAGGATATAATCTACAATGTCCAGACCACCAATCAGAAGCAAAACTAGTGAATTCACTAACAGCAGCAGCAACACGTCTCTCCTCGGGATATTGTAAGCATGTGAAACGTTGTTCAGTTTCTAACTCCCAAGTAAAATATACATCAGGAATGTATCTACCCTCAAACGGTGGAATATTCAATATCAGTTTAGGAATATGGTCATAATCTCATACCTGAGGTGGTGCTGCAGCCCTACCGTTGCGATTATATGCCTGAGGTCGACCTGCTAGTGGTGGTGCTGGTGGCTGCACGTAGTTCTGATTTTGATCAACCTCATCCTCGTAATAGTCCTCCACCTCTGCAGTAGCAGCAGGAGCTATAGAAGCATCAACAACAGTAGCAGCGGCACCAGAATTTTGTCCAGGCTCAATGGGAACACGCAGTGCTCACCCCACTTGATTTGGAAGGCGTTGTTGTTGTTGTTGTTGTTGTTGTTGTTGTTGTTGTTGCAGCGGTGCGATAGGTGCAACCGGCGGTGGTTGTGGAAGACGCGCGAGCAATTCATTAAACTTGTTATCGAGATTTATTTCGAACGTATTCTCAATGCCTTCTATCTTCTCCATGGCCTCTTCAAATATGTTTAGCACATCTTGCACCTGTCCAGTCATCAGTTGTTGAAATTTATCATGTAGCTGTTTGTTCATCATGTTCTCCAAATCAGTCTCATCAGCTTGTGATCCCGCCATGGTTAGCAGCAATAGAAACACACAAGAATATGATCCTACAGACTACTAGGAAGTGGTGGTGGTGGTGGTGGTGGTGTGTCACAAATCCATCAACCGAATCTCAAATTCTTACCAGTCCTTACCCAGCAGCAGGTCGTGATCGGCGACCGTTGTAGTCAAAACTCTCAAAGCTTGGATAGAGCGACGACCAGGGAGAGTCAAACACACGACATAGATATATGTGGAGCTAGGAAGGCTTATGGTATGGTAGCAAAAAGGGTCAGCAATAATCAATTCATGGATGCAAAGTTGAATAAACGCTCAACAACGGTACTGTGTTGGTCCTAGGCTAGACCGTACTAGAGACGCGATCCTAGAACACTAACAAAATCACGACACTGCACGTAAACAAGGGAGGAGCACTCTCCAAAAAAAATTCTTTGTTTTGACTTTTTTTGCTCCGCGACAATTTTTTTCGAAAAAGTCTACAAATGGTCTAAGAACCGCGTAGCCAGAATTTTCCAGACTTAGTTTTTTTTAAACTGGAACTATTTTTTTACTGCGGGTGGCACAAAAGTTGGGGAGTCCTACTCTATCACGACTCGGAGTATGGCGTGATCTGGAAATCTAAAACAGAGTAACAAATACTGGACTCAGAGTAGGACTGGTGGCAAAGATGAATCTGGTGGAACTCGGACTACTGGTGGAGATGAATTTGGTGCGGTGGTGGTATATGGCAGTGGCGATGATGATGCGGTGGTGATATATGGCCGCGACGATGATGATGATGATGCGATGGTGATATATGGCAGCAGCGATGATGATGGTGCGGTGGCGGATGATGCAGTGGTGATATATGCTAGCGGCGATGATGATGGTGCATCGGCGGCATGACAACTTATGACCAAAACTCGAAACTCTAAAAGACTAGACGCTAAGACCATCAACTTGACACGACGACGCAACCGCAAATTCAACAAAGCAAAATACTGAAAAGACTATGCAAAGGCTCAGACTGGTTCAGATATGATGAACTAACCCTAATTTTTGTGTGGCTCTTTCATGGACTGTAGGTATGAAGAACCGACTCGATCTATACTACAAAAGACTATAAAATCTCACCGAGCAACCTGGAAATCTGATACCACTTGATAGAGGCAAAGGTGTCCTATCTTTCGATGAGATGGTAGCTATCGTTTTGGTGGAAGTCGACTTCGACGATCCGACTACGAACGTGCGAGGACGTCGCGCCTTAGCAATCGCTAAACCAACTCCGAGAGGTTATTGACCACGCCGGAGCACGATCAAACTGACCACGAAGGTCTATTTCCTGCAAGCTAACAAAGAGCAAGCAAGAAACTAAGATTGCAATCTAGATATTGCGAATAAAAGAGGAAAAATTTATTAATGAAGGTGGGGTTTTGTGACGTCTTGGTCTGGTCGTTGAACACAAATGAAGTACGTGAAGTTGCAGCTATGGTGAACTTTTAATCTAAACAAAACACAAAGTCTAAAAGGTGCCCTAAGGGCTGTATATATGGAGGAAGTGGGGGAATTTCGTGGCCCTTGGGGGAGGGGGTCCGAAACCAACCCTATCTCTTGTTTCCCCACACATACGGACTCCAAAAAAAGCCTATACTTATGTATTTCGAAATTACATGGGCCTAGCCCAATAATAAGGTGACACAGCAGACAGCACCTAGAATAGCCTCTGGACGAAATTTATGAAGTGACATCTTATATATTTCGTTCAAGGCTTCATGCACTCATTATGGTGGCTTCAAAGTCCTGCAATCATCACTTGTAACTCCATTCTTGTTTCCCTTGCACATGCCATCATCTCCATGCTTGGTCTTGCTCCAGTGTTCTTCCCTCTTATCCATGCCAGGCCCTTCATTTGTAAGCAAAACAAATGTATCCAACTTAGGCAGCATCATATTCTCATGAACATTAGAATCATTACCAAGAAACAAAACTACCTGATAATTTAATTGACGTGCGCGAGCTCTAGTAATTGGTCCAGTATAGGTAGCAGTAGGGGCTGTGTGTGTAACAATAGTATTGATGTCCTCATCACTAGGATTCCAACCCCTCCACCCCATATGGCTAGCGCACCAAGGGGGAAGAGTTGGACTCCTAATCCTTCTCCCCTTCCGTCGTACGAAGTTGGGACTCTTTCCCCCTTGCCCGCATGGGTCTTTGGGGCTGGTGCGCCCAGCCCAAAGAGGCTAGAGCGCCTCCCCTTAGCCCATGCTGGCCCTCGGGACATGGTGGACCCAGTTGTGGACTTCCAGACCCTCCATAATCCTCCAGAAGCTTCCCGGTACAATACCAAAAAACTGCCTTTTCCGAAATCCCAAAAATGACATTCCATATATAAATCTTTACCATGGACTATTCCGGAGTGCCTCTTGATGTGGAGTATCTCATCCGGGACTCTAAACAACTTTAGGTCATGAATACAAATATCCCAATTCTACCCTAGCGTCATCAAACGTTAAGCGCGCGACCCTGCGGGTTCGAGAATCATGTAGATATGACCGAGACACCTCTTCGATTAATAACCAATAGCGAGACCTAGATACCCATATTGGTTCCTACATATTCCATGAAGATCTTCATCGGTTGAACCACGATGTCAAGGATTCAGTTAATCCCGTATGCAATTCCCTTCGTCCAGCGATATGTTACTTGCCCGAGATTCGATCATTGGTACCTCCATACCTAGTTCAATCTCGTTACCGGCAAGTCTATTTACTCATTCCGTAATACAAGATCCCGTGAATAAACTCATTAGTCACATTGTAACGCCCTCGATGCGACTATATCTCCCACGTGTCGAGGCACGACTTAGAGGCATAATCGCATTGAAGGCATATGTCGCAAGTGAGGTAATCTTCACACAACCCATGTAATACAATAAGGGAAAGAGATACATAGTTGGCTTACAATCGCCACTTCACACAATTACATGAATAAAGCATTACATCATCCAAATACACTCAAGGTCCGACTACGGAACCAAAATAAAAGAAGAACCCCAAATGCGACAAAGGTCCCCGATCGACCCCAACTGGGCTCCACTACTGATCGACTAGAACGGAAACAACACAAAGGACAAGATCTTCATCGAGCTCCTCCTGAGCTTGGTTGCGTCATCTGCACGGACTCAACGACACCTGCAAGCTGGTTTTGGAAGTATCTGTGAGCCACGGGGACTCAGCAATCTCGCACCCTCGCGATCAAGACTATTTAAGCTTATGGGTAAGGTAAAGGTATGAGGTGGAGCTGCAGCAAGCGACTAGCATATATGGTGGCTAACATACGCAAATGAGAGCGAGAAGAGAAGGCAAAGCACGGTCGATAAAGGTATGATCAAGAAGTGATCCTGGACTACCTACGTCAAGCATAACTCCAACACCGTGTTCACTTCCCGGACTCCGCCGGAAAGAGACCATCACGGTTACACACGCGGTTGATTCATTTTAATTAAGGTCAAGTTCAGGTTTTCTACAACCGGACGTTAACAAATTCCCATCTGCCCATAACCGCGGGCACGGCTCTCGAAAGTTCAAATCCCTGCAGGGTGTCCCAACTTAGCCCATCACAAGCTCTCACGGTCAACGAAGGAATAGACCTCCACCCGAGACATTCCGATTAGACTCGGTATCCCGGTACAACAAGACATTTCGACAGGGTAAAACTAAACCAGCAACACCGCCCGAATGTGCCGACAAATCCCGATAGGAGCTGCACATATCTCTTTCTCAGGGCACACTCAGATTGTCCTAGGTACGGGCAAGCCAGCCCAGAGTTGCCCCTGGTGGCCACCGGCAGCTGACAGGTTGGA
>NC_041393.1:305327285-305329045 GCF_002162155.2 Triticum dicoccoides | reverse complement strand
TGGGCGCACGACCCCCAAGGGAAAAGAAAAAGGCTAGGTGGCAAATGGTAAAACCAATGTTGGGCATTGCTGGAGAAGCTTTACTTAAGGCGAACTGTCAAGGGGTTCCCATAATAGCCCAACCGCGTAAGGGACGCAAAATCCGGGAACATAACACCGATATGACGGAAACTAGGGCGGCAAGAGTGGAACAAAACACCAGGCATAATGCCGAGCCTTCCACCCTTTACCAAGTATATAGATGCATTAATTAAGTAAGATATATTGTGATATCCCAACAAGTAAACATGTTCCAACAAGGAACAACATCTCCATGTTCCAACAAGGAACAAACTTCAATCTTCACCTGCAACTAACAACGCTATAAGAGGGGCTGAGCAAAGTGGTAACATAGCCAATCAACGGTTTGCTAGGACATGGTGGGTTAGAGGTTTGACATGGCAATTTGGGAGGCTGACAAGCAAATGGTAGGCATCGTAGCATTGGCATAGCAAAAGAGCGAGCAAACTAGCATAGCAAAGATAGTAGTGATTTCGAGGGTATGATCATCTTGCCTGAAATCCCGCAAGGAAGAAGAACGAGTCCATAAAGAAGACAAACGGACGTAGACGAACGGGTCCTCACAACACGACGTTATCGGAACCAACCCGAAGAAGCAACACCGGAAAAGAGAAAACAACATAGTAAACAACCCACACATCAACATGGCATGATGCACAAACGAGTATGATGCATGTCCGGTTTAATGAAACATGGCATGGCAAAGTGCAACAAACAACACTACAAATTAAGTGGAGCTCAATACGCAACGAGTTGCATATTGATGAAACACCACGACACGTTATTTAGTTTGATCTCGTTTATGTACTCAACAATATTAAATGTTGGTTAACATGGTAAGAGGGTGAAGCAAAGTAAAACTACCTATCTAGTCAAGTTTAAATGAGGCCGGAAGCAACGATCAACAATTCCGGAAACTCCCCATATGCATATTTTAGATTAGGTCCTGTTCTGCCCTAAACACAATTTTAGGGTTGTTAAACATGCAAAGTAAGGCCACCATGTTAAACTAGGCAAAATTCTACCCCATTTACATATAAAGTTTATTTAAATCGGAGCTACGGTTATTTAGTTATGAATTAAATCATTTTAACATGCCATAGGAGCAAAATAATGCAAACATCATTTTAAACATTTCAAACATGGATGAAAGTTGGATATTATTAATCTACACAAAACTCTGAGCAAGTTCCATATATAAAACATTCTAATCCGATGCACGGTTTGTGAGTTATTAAATGCATGAACTAGGGGGGCTAATCTGCCAAACTGCTGCTCAGGACTAATAGGAAAAATCGTTCCGCAGAAAAAAACATGAATCACGCCGAATCTGAACAGTGCACTGGGCAGCCCAACAAGAGTAAAAAAAAACAAGAGGCGGGGGCGCTGGGGGTCGGCTCACCCCTGGGCTGCGGCCCGTGAAGGAGGAGGAGGCAGGCTGGTGGGAGATGGGCCACCGGAGCTGGCTGGCGGCCCAGCAGAGAGGAGAGGCTGGCGCTGGGCCTTGGCGCGCTGCGGCCTGCGAGGCCCACGCGGAGGGTCAACGGGGCGCGCTCGTCGGCTCCCTCGATCCCGATCGGATCGGGGAGGCAGGGGCGGCGACGAAGTACGGCGCGGGCGGCGGGCCTCCGGCGAGGGTCGACGGCGGCGACGCGCTCCGGGAGGCGGCGCGAGGCGACGGGCAAAGAGGCGGCGCTGAG
>NC_041393.1:305319280-305326564 GCF_002162155.2 Triticum dicoccoides | reverse complement strand
TCCAAATGAGGTGCGGTTTTCGGCCACGCGATCGTGATCGAACGACCGAGATGATGGAGCAGAGTTAGGTGGGTTTTGGGCCAAAATGGAAGGGTGTTGGGCTGCAACACACACGAGGCCTTCTCGGTCCCTCGGTTAACCGTTGGAGTATCAAACGAAGTCCAAATGGTACGAAACTTGACAGGCGGTCTACCGGTAGTAAACCAAGGCCGCATGACAAGTCTCGGTCCAATCCGGAAATGTTTAATCCCCACACAAGAAAGAAAGGTAGAAATGACCACCGGAGGAGAACGAAGCGCCGGATTGCAAAACGGACAACGGGGAAAATGCTCGGATGCATGAGACGAACACGTATGCAAATGCAATGCACATGATGACATGATATGAGATGCATGACATGCAAGCAATGACAACGCAACAACAGCGAATAACTGCACGACACCTGGCACATCGGTCTCGGGGCGTTACAACACTCCACCACTACGAGAGGATCTCATCCCGAGATCTAGAATGGCACCGGAGGGAAAACGGAAGAGAAAGAGAAGAGGTAAACTAAGTTGCTTCTTTGACAAACGAGTGAGACCAAAGAACCTGGAAAAGGTTAAGCCATTTCGAGAAAAGAATACAACAGAAATGACGAAGCTGAAAACACTCGTTAGAAAAGAGGAACAAGGGAAAAACAACTTCGGGTAGCACTCCGGTTGAGAAGAAAAGAATTGAATAAGGTCTTGATAAGATGAGAAGATACTTGATGAAATCACAACACACTGCCACCGGAACTATTGAATGAATGGAGCAAGGGGTAACAAAGATCTCAGACAGCACTCCTGTTGAGAAGGGAGTCAAAATTTGATAAGATGAGATAGCTCAAATGAAAACACGACACTCTGGTTGAGAAAGGGATGCAAGACTTGATAAGGCGAAAAGAACTTGAGCAGAGGACACGACACTCCGGTTACACAAGATAGAGAAGGAATAAGACTGATATAATTTGGACAACACTTCGACTGAAAATGGAAGAAATTGAACATGATCTTGACAAACCGAGATGAGAAGTGAAAAGAGCAACATCACTAGACTCCCGGGAGAAAGAATAGAATAAAGATAATTGAAATAAGAGAATTGAGAAGAAAAATGTCAATTTCTGCCACAAAAGAGTTTGAAAAGGCATCTTTAGGAGAAGGGTCGAACGGAGTTGTTGGAAAACCAGCAATGAAAATAATAAGCTTGATATGGTCTTATGGAATACCTCTCAAATTAAGAGATGAAAAACCTGCCACTCATGGGAAAAGAATTGGATTGATAAGAACAAAAATACGAGAAACTTATTTCACCGGGAGGATAAATGAAAACTTGGATCATATATTATCCCCATTAATAGCATTACTCCTTAGGGGAAAGCTTTAGGTGAAATATAACCCAAGATAATTCCAACAAAGAGGTTGATGGATTTAAAATACAACATACTTAATAACATGTGAATCATGAAACATGAACTCAAATTATGAAGAATGGCATGATACCACCTCCAAAGATACGGAAGAAAGAATTGCACTCCGATTGCAAGAAGAAGAATACTTGAGCTCCTTAGAAAAGAATCTCCGCGAACTCTTGGAGAAGGGATAAAATCGTTGATGGACCACCATGTATAGCCTCCATGAAGAAACTCCGGTAAACAAAAGAAAGATCCAAAATAATTGAATGATGTAAAGAATAAGATTTAAGCCTCGCAATGATTTAGATAGAGAACTTCGTGATAATATAATTGAAAGAGGTTGGAACTCCGGGAAAGAAGATGAGCACTTGAACCCAAGAATTTAATCATCGAGAACAAACTCCGGTAAACAAAAGGATGAACAAACGGAAGGAAAAAGAAGTTGAAAACACAAGGTGAATCCTTGCAATGATTTAGATGGACCTCCGTGGAGATGTAATTGTGAAAGCTTGGAACTCTTGGGAAAGAAAAGATAAAGCGTCTCGAACCAAGAATGTGATATGATGCACCTCCGGAATAAGGAATTAAATCACTTGGATGGAACAAGAGTAAGAATTGCATTATGCTTATCCTTCACCAATTTAAATTGATGACCATCAACGGATTTGGCATATTACTTATTCTCGTAGAAAAGGTTAAGAGAGATAAGGCGCCAACTTGAGAATGCCTTCAGCGAAACACCGGTGGGATCGAAACAACGAATGAATTGATATGATAACAAGGTAAGAAGAATCTTGAGCGAACCAGCGTAAGAATTGAAACTGAATGAAGAAGAAAAATAAAGAAGCACGGGGAAGAATTAGAGAGCAAATGAAGATACTTGAGGGAATTTACATAAAAGAGAACGAAGAGATCACGAGCCGATTAAATATCACTTGAGCGAAACACCGGTAAAATAGGAAAATGATCACTGAAGGCTGAGAATGAATAAATCAGAATTGATGGACTCCGGATGAACAAGACTGAAAAGGCTCCTGAATATCTCCTGATGGGTGAAAAAGATTCTCACAATCGAAAACAATTATGAGAGGATGGCAACAAGCTAGCACCATGAATCTTGAAGAGAATAGAGCAAGATTAAAGAGAAACTCTTCTTCGGTCTTCAAATGATGAGAATGACAACGAGAAACACCACCAAGAATTATTGAGGCACACCGGAAGAATCAAAAGCGAAGAGGTTGAGCCAACTATGAAAAGAATTTGAAAGATCTTGGAGAAAAGCATTTGACTGATGATAACTCATTCTTACGTCAAACTTAGAGAAGAATTTAGGATAGCTCTGGGAAAATAGAAGAGTCAGGTAAGATCCTGGGAAAAGACCTGTGGGTTAGAGCCCACTCAAAAGAACACCGTTGAAAAGATTTAAAAGAGATGTTGCACCGGTTGAATTAAATGACTTGAATGAGATACCAATCTCGAAAGAGCTTGAACGAATGCAGAGTGGAAACACGAATCTTCGAGATATCTTGAGCACTCCGGAATAACAAATAGCGAGAAGTGGATGATTATGAGGTGCAACGGTATGAGAAATACATTGAAATACGGAAAAGAATATGATCAACACCGAAAGCTTGAATTGGTTCCACCGGAGAAGAAAAAGAATGAAGAATGATGAACTAGAAACTTCGTTAGCATCTTCATGAGCATCACCGGATAAGAAAA
Organism: Triticum dicoccoides; assembly: GCF_002162155.2. Taxonomy (NCBI): domain Eukaryota; kingdom Viridiplantae; phylum Streptophyta; class Magnoliopsida; order Poales; family Poaceae; genus Triticum; species Triticum dicoccoides. The sequence goes on along the minus strand of NC_041393.1, from coordinate 305,323,407 downwards.
TTGACGAAAAGGAATGGAGATGCTTTCCATCAATAAAGGATACTTGGATAAGAAATCTGAATCCTTGGAGAAAAACAAAGGGAGGGAGGGTGGGAAAAAACAAAGGCAACTTGGAGACGAAAGAAATAACACCGTTGAGAAGAAGAGATAATTGATCTTACTGATGTTGAAATGATTGGATCCACTTGAGGAGGAGCACACCGGTTAAAAAGGATTGACAGCACAATCTCGATGATCAAGAAGGATTAGTATTCACACCGAAGTATGAGAACACCATTTGGGGAAGGTATGGAATCAACATTTGACTTCGAAGCAACTCGAATACCACAACTCAAAACAAAACAAAGAATTGACTTGCGAAATAAGCCGGAAGAAACATATGATAGAGATTTCGTCCGAAGTTTTCGTGGTGGGGCCTACACGGGCTCGATCGTACAGCACCATCATGTACAAGGCAGTGCACATGACATACGAAGCGTCCCCGAGTCGGCATAGCCAAGGACTCTTTAAGACACAACGAGACCATTGTAAAATCGACCGTGAATAGGCGGACCACTAGACGTCGAACCCCAATTTCATATCATACATCTGTCGGAAAGATATCCTACGAGCTACTTGAATTCCCACCTATGAAACTCCCGAAATTTTCCGGTTATGCAATCAGGTGTTGGGGATACAGGGGAAGCATAATATCTCACCCAAACTAGCAAATCCTACATCCAGCTGTATCCATCCTTCAACACATAACCAAGAAACCTTCGGAAATCATCTACCTCAACCTTCGAAAAGCATCTGTTATAAAAGTTATGGCAATACTCCCGAACTCCCGCCCCAGTACTGGGTGGCGTCGAGGTTATCTCACCAACGAACTGCATAAAAGAGATTTTCGATGTCGGCATACTAAACTCAGGTATTCCAGAACTGCAACGATAAAATTATGATGACAACACCTCAGAGCTCAACTCCCCGGGACACTTCCACTAAACCCCTGACAGGAGGCACCAAGACAATGCTCTCATCATAAAACCATCGGAACGATTCCAAGATACCCGCGTGATCCTAAAAAAAAATTTAGTGAAATTTGAGAAGAGAAGAGTCAAAACTCTACGTCATGATGCCTCACCAGAGCGACGAAGGGAAGAATTCCTAAACTCTCCGATATATAATTCCTAAAGGACTCAAAACATTTTTCTAGACACAACTCGGCCGCTAAAAGCGATCAATCAATGGGGGCTCCTAAGGTCGGGGAAGGCTCTGATACCAACTTGTAACGCCCTCGATGCGACTATATCTCCCACGTGTCGAGGCACGACTTAGAGGCATAATCGCATTGAAGGCATATGTCGCAAGTGAGGTAATCTTCACACAACCCATGTAATACAATAAGGGAAAGAGATACATAGTTGGCTTACAATCGCCACTTCACACAATTACATGAATAAAGCATTACATCATCCAAATACACTCAAGGTCCGACTACGGAACCAAAATAAAAGAAGAACTCCAAATGCGACAAAGGTCCCCGATCGACCCCAACTGGGCTCCACTACTGATCGACTAGAACGGAAACAACACAAAGGACAAGATCTTCATCGAGCTCCTCCTGAGCTTGGTTGCGTCATCTGCACGGACTCAACGGCACCTGCAAGCTGGTTTTGGAAGTATCTGTGAGCCACGGGGACTCAGCAATCTCGCACCCTTGCGATCAAGACTATTTAAGCTTATGGGTAAGGTAAAGGTATGAGGTGGAGCTGCAGCAAGCGACTAGCATATATGGTGGCTAACATACGCAAATGAGAGCGAGAAGAGAAGGCAAAGCACGGTCGATAAAGGTATGATCAAGAAGTGATCCTGGACTACCTACGTCAAGCATAACTCCAACACCGTGTTCACTTCCCGGACTCCGCCGGAAAGAGACCATCACGGTTACACACGCGGTTGATTCATTTTAATTAAGGTCAAGTTCAGGTTTTCTACAACCGGACGTTAACAAATTCCCATCTGCCCATAACCGCGGGCACGGCTCTCGAAAGTTCAAATCCCTGCAGGGTGTCCCAACTTAGCCCATCACAAGCTCTCACGGTCAACGAAGGAATAGACCTCGACCCAAGACATTCCGATCAGACTCGGTATCCCGGTACAACAAGACATTTCGACAGGGTAAAACTAAACCAGCAACACCGCCCGAATGTGCCGACAAATCCCGATAGGAGCTGCACATATCTCTTTCTCAGGGCACACTCAGATTGACCTAGGTACGGGCAAGCCAGCCCAGAGTTGCCCCTGGTGGCCACCGGCAGCTGACAGGTTGGACCAACACTCAGAGGAGCACTGGCCCGGGGGGGGGGGGGTAAAATAATGATGACCCTTGGGCGCACGACCCCCAAGGGAAAAGAAAAAGGCTAGGTGGCAAATGGTAAAACCAATGTTGGGCATTGCTGGAGAAGCTTTACTTAAGGCGAACTGTCAAGGGGTTCCCATAATAGCCCAACCGCGTAAGGGACACAAAATCCGGGAACATAACACCGATATGACGGAAACTAGGGCGGCAAGAGTGGAACAAAACACCAGGCATAAGGCCGAGCCTTCCACCCTTTACCAAGTATATAGATGCATTAATTAAGTAAGATATATTGTGATATCCCAACAAGTAAACATGTTCCAACAAGGAACAACATCTCCATGTTCCAACAAGGAACAAACTTCAATCTTCACCTGCAACTAACAACGCTATAAGAGGGGCTGAGCAAAGCGGTAACATAGCCAATCAACGGTTTGCTAGGACATGGTGGGTTAGAGGTTTGACATGGCAATTTGGGAGGCTGACAAGCAAATGGTAGGCATCGTAGCATTGGCATAGCAAAAGAGCGAGCAAACTAGCATAGCAAAGATAGTAGTGATTTCGAGGGTATGATCATCTTGCCTGAAATCCCGCAAGGAAGAAGAACGAGTCCATAAAGAAGACAAATGGACGTAGACGAACGGGTCCTCACAACACGACGTTATCGGAACCAACCCGAAGAAGCAACACCGGAAAAGAGAAAACAACATAGTAAACAACCCACACATCAACATGGCATGATGCACAAACGAGTATGATGCATGTCCGGTTTAATGAAACATGGCATGGCAAAGTGCAACAAACAACACTACAAATTAAGTGGAGCTCAATACGCAACGAGTTGCATATTGATGAAACACCACGACACGTTATTTAGTTTGATCTCGTTTATGTACTCAACAATATTAAATGTTGGTTAACATGGTAAGAGGGTGAAGCAAAGTAAAACTACCTATCTAGTCAAGTTTAAATGAGGCCGGAAGCAACGATCAACAATTCCGGAAACTCCCCATATGCATATTTTAGATTAGGTCCTGTTCTGCCCTAAACACAATTTTAGGGTTGTTAAACATGCAAAGTAAGGCCACCATGTTAAACTAGGCAAAATTCTACCCCATTTACATATAAAGTTTATTTAAATCGGAGCTACGGTTATTTAGTTATGAATTAAATCATTTTAACATGGCATAGGAGCAAAATAATGCAAACATCATTTTAAACATTTCAAACATGGATGAAAGTTGGATATTATTAATCTACACAAAATTCTGAGCAAGTTCCATATATAAAACATTCTAATCCGATGCACGGTTTGTGAGTTATTAAATGCATGAACTAGGGGGGCTAATCTGCCAAACTGCTGCTCAGGACAAATAGGAAAAATCGTTCCGCAGAAAAAAACATGAATCACGCCGAATCTGAACAGTGCACTGGGCAGCCCAACAAGAGTAAAAAAACAAGAGGAGGGGGCGCTGGGGGTCGGCTCACCCCTGGGCTGCGGCCCGTGAAGGAGGAGGAGGCAGGCTGGTGGGAGATGGGCCACCGGAGCTGGCTGGCGGCCCAGCAGAGAGGAGAGGCTGGCGCTGGGCCTTGGCGCGCTGCGGCCTGCGAGGCCCACGCGGAGGGTCAACGGGGCGCGCTCGTCGGCTCCCTCGATCCCGATCGGATCGGGGAGGCAGGGGCGGCGACGAAGTACGGCGCGGGCGGCGGGCCTCCGGCGAGGGTCGACGGCGGCGACGCGCTCCGGGAGGCGGCGCGAGGCGACGGGCAAAGAGGCGGCGCTGAG
>NC_041393.1:305171812-305317955 GCF_002162155.2 Triticum dicoccoides | reverse complement strand
CTGTGTGGAGGAGAGGGGCGGCGGAGCTGACGTGGCTCGCCCCCATTGGTCGGAGGGACGTGGCAGCGGGCGGCGGACATTGTCCGGGCGCGGGGTGGACGCGTCCGGTGGCGCGAGGAGGACGAAGTTAGGGTTTCGGGGAGGAAGGAGATCCGAATTTCGGGGGGGGGGGTGTTTAATTAGGCATAAAGGGAGCTAGGAGAGTCCAAATGAGGTGCGGTTTTAGGCCACGCGATCGTGATCGAACGACCGAGATGATGGAGCAGAGTTAGGTGGGTTTTGGGCCAAAATGGAAGGGTGTTGGGCTGCAACACACACGAGGCCTTCTCGGTCCCTCGGTTAACCGTTGGAGTATCAAACGAAGTCCAAATGGTATGAAACTTGACAGGCGGTCTACCGGTAGTAAACCAAGGCCGCATGACAAGTCTCGGTCCAATCCGGAAATGTTTAATCCCCACACAAGAAAGAAAGGTAGAAATGACCACCGGAGGAGAACGAAGCGCCGGATTGCAAAACGGACAACGGGGAAAATGCTTGGATGCATGAGACGAACACGTATGCAAATGCAATGCACATGATGACATGATATGAGATGCATGACACGCAAGCAATGACAACGCAACAACAGCGAATAACTGCACGACACCTGGCACATCGGTCTCGGGGCGTTACACACATGCTTGCAAGCTTCTGGTGATGTTGTATTACATAGAGGGCCCAGAGATATCTCTTCATCATACGGAGTGACAAATCCCAGTCTCGATCCGTGCCAACCCAACAAACACCTTTAGAGATACCTGTAGAGCACCTTTGTGATCACCCAATTATGAAGTGACGTTTGGATACACAATAAGTATTCCTCCGGTGTCAGGGAGTTGCACAATCTCATGTTCTAAGGAGCAGATACTTGACATGAAGAAAGCTGTAACAAATAACTAAGCGATGCAACCTGTTGCTAAGCTTACGGTTGGGTGTGTCCATCACATCATTCTCTGAAATGTGATCTTGTTATCAAATTACAACTCATTTCTATGGTTAGGAAACCTTAGCCATCTTTGATCAATGAGCTAGTCTGGTGGAGGCCTACTAGGGACACGGTGTAGTTTATGTATTCACACATGTATCTAAGTTTCCGGTCAATACACTTCTGGCATGAATAACAAACATTTATCATGAACAAGGAAATATGATAAGAACCATTTTATTATTGTCTCTAGGGCATATTTCTAATAGTCTCCCACTTGCACTAGTGTTAATAATCTAGTTTGCATCATAATGAATCTAACACCCATAAAGTTTTGGCGCCGATCATGTTTTGCCCGTGGAAGAGGTTTAGTCAACAGGTTTGCCACATTCAGATCGTGTGTACTTTGCAAATATTTATTTCCCCATCATTAATTAATGTAATCACAATAGAGAGTCATCGGATCCAATACACTAGGCACAACTCCTAGATCGGGCATGAACTCCTTGATCCAGACTCCTTCCCATGCTGCTTCCGAAGCTGCTATATGTTCCGCTTCACATGTAGATCCCGCCACGATGCTCTGCTTGGAGCTACTCCAACTGACTTCTCCTCCATTAATAATATATACTTATCCGGTTTGAGACTTCAAGTCAACTTAACCCTTTACGACGAGCTCTTTGTCACCTCCATACATGAGAAACATGTCCTTAGTCCTCTTTAGGCACTTAAGGATATTTTTGACTGTTGTACAGTGATCCACTCCTGGATTACTTTGGTACCTCCCTGCCAGACTTATGGCAAGGCACACAGGTCTAGTACACAGAATGGCATACATGTCCGAGACAAGTAGACCAACTCCTGCCTACATGTACTACTATTACTCCACACATCGACCGCTATCCAACATGCATCTAATGTATTAAGTTAGAAAGATCGGAGTAACGCCTTAAGCAAGATGACATGATGTAGAGGGATAGATCCAATCAATATGAACACACCCCATCTTTTTATCCTTAATGGCAACAATACAAATACGTGTCATGTCCCTTTCTGTCACTGGTATTAAGCACCACAAGATTGAACCCATTACAAAGCACCTCTCCCATTGCAAGAAAAATCAATCTATTTGGCCAAACCAAATCAATAGATGAAATACAAAGCTATATAAATCATGCATAAAAGAGTTCATAGAAGACTCAAATAATATTCATAGATAATCTGGTCATAAACCCACAATTCATTGCATCTCAACAAATACACCACAAAAGAAGATTACATCAAATAGACCTCCAAGAACATCGAGGAGAACATTGTATTGAAGATCAAGGAGAGAGAAGAAGCCATCTAGCTACTAGCTATGGACCCGTAGGTCTGTGGTAAAACTACTCACACATCATCGGAAGGGCAGTAAGGTTGATGTAGAATCTCTCCGTGATCGAATCCCCCTCCGGTAGAGTACCAAAAAAAGGTCCCCAGATGGGATCTCACAGAGACAGAAACTTACAGTGGCGGAAAAGTATTTTGGGTGTGCCCTCTGGTCTTTGGGGAATATTTGGGTATTTATAGAAGAAGAATTAGGGTTAGAAGAGCCATGGGGGACCCACAAGCTTGGGGGCACGCCCCTTGAGCTTATTGCTGCCTCGTGGCCCTTCTGGCTTCCTCCCAAAGCTTCTAGGGTGTCTTGTGGTCCAAGAAAAATTGCCAACAAGTTTCGTTCCTTTTGGACTCCCTTTGGTATTGATTTTCTGTAAAGAAAAAAAGCAAGGAAACAAAATTGCAACTAGCACTAGGCACTAGGTTAATAGATTAGTCCCAAAAATGATATAAAATAGCATAATAATGCATATAAAACATCCAAGATTGATAATATAATAGCATGGAACAATAAAAAATTATAGATACATTGGCGACGTATCAAGTGTCCCCAAGCTTAATTCCTGCTCGTCCTCGAGTAGATAATTGATAAAAATAGAGTTTTTGATATGGAATGCCACCTAACATGTTTATCATGTAATATTTCTTTATGTGGCATGAATATACAGATCCATAAGATTCAAAACAAAAGTTTAATATTGACATAAAAACTATAATACTTCAAGCATACGAAAAATCAATAATGTCTTTTCAAAATATCATGGCTAAAGAAAGTTATCCCTAAAAAAATCATAAAGTCTTGTCATGCTCCAGCTTCTTAACACAAAGTATTTATCATGCACAACCCCTATGACAAGCTGATCAATTGGTTCATCCTTTTTAACGCGCTTCAGCTTTTTCAACTCTCACACAATGCATGAGCGCAAGCCATGGATATAACACTATGGGTGGAATAGAGTATGATGTTGGAGGTTGTGTGGGGAATACAAAGGAAGAAGAAATTATCACATTGACGAGGCTAATCAACGGGCTATGGAGATGTCGATCAATTGATATCAATGTAAGGAGTAGAGATTGCCATGCAACAGATGCACTAGAACTATAAGTGTATGAAAAGCTCAAAAGAAAACTAAGTGGGTGTGCATCCAACTTGCTTGCTCATGAAGACCTCGGGCATTTGAGGAAGCCCATCATTGGAATTGGAATATACAAGCCAAGTTCTATAATGAAAAATTCCCACTAGTAAAATATGAAAGTGACAAAATAGGAGACTCTCTATCATGAAGAACATGGTGCTACTTTGAAGCACAAGTGTGGAAAACGATAGTAACATTGTCCCTTCTCTCTTTTTCTCTCATTTCATTTTTTCTTTTCTTTTATTTTTTATTGGGCACTTTGGCCTCTCTGCTTTTTTTGGGGGGGGGGGTCTCATTTGGCCTCTTTTTTTAGTCCTCACATGGGACAATGCTCTAATAATGAATATGATCGTGACACTTATATTTACTTACAACTCAAAAATTACAAATGATACTAGAACAAAAATATGACTCCATATGAATGCCTCCGATAGTGTACTAGGATGTGCAATGATCTAGCATAACATGTATAAAAAAATATGAATGGTGGCTGAGCCACGAATACTATGTCAACTATATGATCATGCAAAGCAATATGACAATGATGATAGGTGTCATAATAAAACATAACAATGGAAGTTGCATGGCAATAAATCTCGGATGGCTATGGAAATGCCATAATAGGTAGGTATGGTGGCTCTTTTGAGGAAGATATAAGGAGGCTTATGTGTGATAGAGCGTATCATATCACGTGGTTTGGATGCACCGGCGAAGTTTGCACCACAACTCAAGGTGAGAAGGGGCAATGCACGGTACCGAAGACGCCAGAAAATTGCGGAAAGGTAAGAGTACGTATAATCCATGGACTCACACTTGTCATAAATAACTCACATACTTATTGCAAGAGTTTATTAGCCCTCGAAGCAAAGTACTACTACGCATGCCGCTAGGGGGATAGATTGGTAGGAAAAGACCATCGCTCGTCCCCGACCGCTACTCATACCCGACCGCTACTCATAAGGAAGACAGTCAATAATAAATCATGCTCCAATTTCATAGCATAACAAGATACCATACACGCATGCTCCGGGAATCACAAACCTTAACACCAATTCTTACTAAACCACAATTACTCAATAGCATGACTCTAATATCACCATATTTATATCTCAAAACAAATGCAAGGAATCAAATTTCTCATATATTCAATGATCTTCATGAAAGTTCTTATTATATCCATCTTGAATACCCATCATATTAGGACTAAATTCATAACCCAAGAAAATTACCATACTATTTATAAGACTCTCAAAATAATATAAGGGAAGCATGAGAGTTCATCAATTTCTTTAAAATATAACCACTGCTATGCTCTAAAAGATATAAGTGAAGCACTAGAGCAACTACCTAGCTGAAAAGATATAAGTGAAGCTCAAAGAGTATTCTAATAAATTCACGATTAATGTGTGTCCCTCTCAAAAAGGTGTGTCCAACAAGGATGATTGTGACAAACTAAAAAGCAAATAAAGCAAATTCTCATATAATACATGATGCTCCAAGCAAAACACATATCATGTAGTGAATGAAAATATAGCCTCAAGTAATTTACCGATGGATTGTAGACAAAAGAGGGGACGCCATCTGGGGCATCTCCAAGCTTAGACACTTGGTTGTCCTTGAATTTTACCTTAGGGTGCCTTGGGAATCCCGACGCTTAGGCTCGTGCCACTCCTTATTCCTTAGCCCAGCGAAACTTCACTCAAAACATGAAAACTTCACAACACAAAACTCAACAAAAAACTCGTGAGATCCATTACTATAATAAAGCAAATCACCACTTTAGGTACTGTTGTAAACTCATTCCAATTTTATATTTGCATTACATCTACTATATTCTAACTTCATCATGGCTCATACCCCCTGATACAACCCTTAGATTCGTCAAAACAAGCGAAAAGCACATGAAAACAGAATCTATAAAAAATAGAACCGTTTGTAGTAATCTGAATATTAGCCAAACTTTCGTGACTCTTAAAATTCTGAAAAATTAGGACAACATGGGCAATTTGTATAAAAATCTTGTGTATAAAATTAAGGATTTTTCATCGCTCCAGTGATTTCTAAATTTTTTTCTACTGGATGTAAAAGCTTCTGTTTTTGCATAGAATCAAAGCAATAATCTTCCAAATCATCCCGAAGGTCTTACTTGGCACAACCACTAACTAAACACTAAAACATAATCGTAACAGTAGCATAATTGTGTATTTATTGAAAAACAGAAAAATTAAACTATTGGGTTGTCTCCCAATAAGCTCTTTCTTTATAGCCATTAAGATAGGCTTGAGATTTCAATGATGCTGAAACGAAAGATAATAATTGAAACACAAAGAGAGCATCATGAATCATGTGAAAAACACATTTAAGTCTAACTCTCTTCCTATGCATATTAATTTTATAAGCAAACAAATTATCAAGACAAGAAATATCTAGCATATGCAAAGGAGAGGAATAAAACATTGGCAATCTCAACATACCGAGAGGAGATTTAATAACATGAAAATTTCTACAACCATATTTTACTCTCATATAATAATTACATGTAGGATCATATTAAATTCAATAATATAGCTATCATATAAAATTTTCTCTTCATGATCCACATGCATAAAAGTTTTATAATCTTCCAAGATAGTGGGATTAACATCAACTAAAGTCATGACCTCTCCAAATCCACTTTTATCAAAAGTTTCATAAGACTGAACACTCTCCAAATATGTGGGATTATTATTACCTAAAGTTGATGCTCTTCCAAACCCACTTTCAATATTATTATTGCAATATTTATTATCAATATCATATTCATCATGAGGCTTAAATAAATTTTCAAGATCATAAGAAGCATTATCACCCAAATCATGATCATTGCAATAAGTAGTGGACATAACAAAATTATCATTACCAAGCTTGTAGCTTTGCATATTATTAGAACAATTGACATTAATATAATTTCTAGTAAAATCATTGCAAACATGCTTTTCATTCAAGGAGCTATCATGAATTACTTTATAAAAAATTTCGTTTAATACTTTATCACAATTTTCAGATTCGTGACTTTCAAGCAAAACTTCATAGAGATAATCTAGTGCACTCAAATCACTAGCAATTGGTTCATCATTATTGGATCTTTTACAAAGATTGGCAAGTGGATGAGGATCCATATCAATAGATATTTAGCAAGCGAAGATACAAGTAAATAGAAGGCACATGGCAACACAAGCAAAGATAGCAAACAAGCAAAAAGGCAAAGAAAAAAAATAATTTTTTTACTTTTGTGAAAACCTCTTAGAAGTGGGGGAGATGAAAACAAGAGGCAAAAGGCAAATAAAGTAAATGCAATAGATGATAGTTTATGATAGGTACTTGGTAGGCTTGATGTAGATCCTCCCCGGCAACGGCGCCACAAAATTCTTCCTGCTACTTCTTAAGCTTGCATTGGTTTTTCCGTTGAAGAGAAAAGGGTGATGCAACAAAGTAGAGAGAAGTATTTCCCTAAGTTAAGAACCGAGGTATCAATTCAGTAGGAGGAACACACAAGTCTCCAATAGTTGTACCTAAAAAAACAAGCAAATACTTGCACCCAACATGACAAAGGGGTTGTCAATCCCTTCACAGTTACTTGCAAGGATGAGATCTGATAGTGAGAGATACCGAAGATAACTAAAAGTGCGAAACAAAATAAAAGTAAATAAATTGTTTCACAACTTCTAATTCCTTTGAAGTGCTCTTATTCCTGGATATTTTTTGATAGAGTCCATACGTTGCCAAATTCTTAGATGGAGCGGTGATCCAAAAGGAATCCATCGAAGAGTATGAGCTTCTGGCAAAGCAAGGAGGCGGCTTTCCTGGTTTCATCTCTTGGTTCAAACAAACAGTAATTTCCATTAGACCATTCTCATTTCTTCGTCTAATTTGCGGCTAATGCAACAATCCTTTTGTATTAAACTTGTAGGCTAATTCAGAGTCTATGGACGCCGATTGAGACTGGTTTTGACTTTAAGGTCCGTTCATTTGACAAATACGACATGAACAGGTATCGCTTTCGTACCTATGACAAAGACCTATCTATGGGCGACCAAAACTCTAAAAATTGTTGTGTCTCTGCTATCGACGATGGAGGTATCGAGTATTATGGGAGAGTTGAAGCAATTTATGAACTTCTATTCTATGGTCAACACACCGAGTGCCGTAGTCTTCAAATGTTATTGGTTCCAGCCGAAGGAGACTAGAAGGACTCATGAACATATATGGCTAGTCGAAATCAAACAAAGCACCCATTTAGATGTTCCCGATGTCTATATTATGGCTCAACAGGCGACCCAAGTTTTCTATCTACCATGGGCTTGCCAAACTAATCCAAATCTGAATGGTTGGGATGCACTAGTGCAGGATGCTGCTAACGCGACACTACGATCAGAGACCCTTCGACGAAACTGTGTGCGATGCAATAATCAAAAATGGTGGTGTAAAAGAACCGTCAAAAAAGGTGCAAAACGTTTGCGATGACGGATGCATCAAACACGGTTCAGATTTTACTTGCGTGTGCGATACCGGGCATACGGTTGATCCAGCAGAACTTTTTGCGATGAGGAAGAACAACATAAACGGACAGCCATATCAATGTCTGTGCGATATACGGCATACAGTTTGCTCCGATGAACTATGTGCTATTAGGTAATGCAACAGAAACGGTCAGCCAGATCAAGATGTGTGTGATATAAAGCATACGGTTCACTCGGACAAACTGTTTTCGATTAGGAAAGAGAACAGAAACGGGTCATCTTAACAAGATGTGTGTGATATGCGGCATTTGCGATCTGCCAAAAGAACACAAACGATTTGTGTAAACCAAATGTGTGTGACACGCAGCAAACAGCCCACTCAGATGAACTGTTTGCGATGAGAAATTATAACACAGACGGTTACTATAGTAAGTTCGTGTGCGATTGTGTTCGCACAAAAAACTTTGAAAAATGCAAGCTAGTTGCTTGCGTATAAACAATTATCAAAAAGTAACGACATAGACCTTCTTCAAGCCTATCAACATGTGTTCAAAAAACAAGAAATGTCAAAAATTACCAAACAAAGACCTCGATAGACCTTGCTGCTGTAGATCCCTCTTTGCAGCCTTTATTGCGCAACACAATGGAAATGGTTCAACTGAACAATATGTGTGTGGTACGCGGCAAACAGGTCCGTGATCAGAAATGTGTGCGAAGACCAATAATGACACAGACGATTGCTGCTAATAAGCCGTGTGATTTGCTCTGTCTACTGAAATAAACATCCAATTACATAAGTGACTATACAGATCATTCACACACACCTCAATAAACAATTGCATGCATTCTAAAGTAGGAGAAACGATCGTCTAGTCGTCTACTTCTTGGACGCTCCCGCGATTGCTCTGTGGCTCGATCCCTCGGCTGGGGCATGACGAAGACACTTCCTCATGTCAATGATCCGCCTGTACATCTCGTAGCTTGTGTACACGCCATTGGCCACGTACTTGATGTGTTCTTAATCCATTCTCTCATGCAAAACATTGTGCCAGGTGTCCTTGTGATAGAGGCGGAGGTGTCCCGATCTTTCGATGAGAGTATAACTATCAATTTGGTGAAGATGACTTTGATGATTCGACTACAAATGTGCACGACGTTGCGCCTTAGCAATCGCTAAACCAACTTCGAGAGGTTATTGACCACGCCGGAGCACAATCAACCTGACCATGAAGGTCTATTCCTGCAAGCAATTGAAGAACAAGCAAGAATATGATAAAAGCAATCTGAATATTGCAAGTATATATGAAGTATTGATAAAGGTGGGGATCCGTAAGTGGTCTTGGTCTAGTCGTTGGACACAAACGAAGAACACAAAGTTGCAATGGCTAAGTTTTAACTAAACAAATCCCAAGGAAAAAGCTACTAGATGGATCTATTTATATAGGAGCAAGGGGTGGCAGCCAAGGAGGAGGGAGGACGTCCCAAGGAAGCCTAAAACTAACCCTAGGTCGTACAAGGCTCATGGGCCCAAGTGGAGGTGATGCAACACTTTGGACTTGTTGTTTGACTCGGATTCTACTGCAGCATCAGATTCTTTTGTCGATATCTCAATGCTCCAGACGCATTTGAAAGTGATTTCAATTGGGTTGGAGAGAGCACGAAATCTACTTTCCAACAATAAAAGAATCACCCAATTCGGAGTCCGTATGAAAAAGTTGTTGGCGTTTTGAGTCAGGTATGTCTGTGTAGTTCGAATCTGAATCCAGAACGTGAGAGACTTGGACTCCATCTTCTCTTGGCCCAAAAGTGACGTGAGAGGACTTTTTGAACAGAACGTAAACTTCTCCTTTTCCCTTATCTTCATATGTGGATTGTACAGATGTCCCATACACCCGCAATTAGACAGAACACAAAAGTGTGTGAAGTATTTTTGTTCTGGATAACATAAATAGATTATTGAATAGTTTGTACTAGAAATCACCTAACAAATATGCATGTATGCAATATTTTTTGTCGTATCCAAGGTAGTCATGTCCTCATCATCCTCCCTTTCTTGAAAACAAAGCCGTCCTCGGCGTTGCTTAATCTGAAATGTGGCTAACAAAAGAGACAAGGTGTACATGTTGTATATGTATATGACATTCATTTTTACTTCCCTTGATTTTTGCATATATGACACATGTATACATGAGTAACTTTCATAGATCATAAAATCTAAAGCCAAAATATTATCATAAGTATAAGGCATGAAAATATTGCAACTCATCTTGCACATATAAGTGAAGCTCTTATTCATATCAAAAGATTGACAATATTCATCATTAAACCATCCCAACATTGGTGAATAAACCTTACGTGCATCAACTTTACATGCTACGACATGCTTAAATAATAAAATATGCAATAAGTCATTTGACACAGAATCATCACCAAGATTAGAGGTCATATCAAAATGATTAAACATTGGTTCTTTTGCATCAACAGTTAATTTAATGGGTGCACTCAAAATTGTTGATATTTCAGTTGTTTGATCACATGACGCATTCATGACAGTAACACGAGTCTCTAAAATAGGTGGTGTGCTTAAATCAATAGGTAACTCAACACATGATGTATTCAAGTTAACTAGGCATGCATCATTCTCATGTGAAAGTGGAAAATGCGTACCTTTGTCATTACCTCTTATGATCAACTCAGATGATGCAGGCACCCTCGATGGTGATGTGTCACATGGTGGAGATGACATAGTCCTCGCAACAACGGATGTGGTTGTCATAGTACGCCTAGTAGTTGAAGAAACATCTGTATCAACAGTCGGAATGTGCACCGTGCGCTTGTTCTCCTTGTGGGCAACACGTCATTTTATTTCCTGTTCAGCTTTACAAGCAAGACGAAACAAATGGTCCATAGGATAACACTCTTCATGAATTAGTATCTCCTAAATATCATGGTTTAATCCTCCCCAAAATCTATCCATAAAATCTTCTTCACTTTCTTCTAAAAATGAGTGCAACAAGGTAGTTTGTAAATCATCATAATATTTTGTTACAGTGTCACTACCTTGTTTTAAATGTTCTAGTTTTTTAATCATGCCATGAGTATAATAAACATCGACGAATCTATCTCTCATGACATGTTTTAAACCATCCCAAGTAGTAGGTATACAATCATGGTTTAACCGACAGTATTCACTCCACCAAACTAAAGCAAAGCTACTGAAAGTACTAACTGCAACTTGAAATTTTCCATGCTCATCAAAAGTGTGGGAAGAAAATATAGCATTTATTTCGTACTCCCATTCAATATATAATAAGGCCTAAAACAACCAGTAAATGGTAGCATGGAAACATTAACCTCATGTGCATTTTGATGTTGTTGCTCCTCTTGTGACGGTTGTTGTATTTTCTTAGGTGATGGCAAATCTCCCACAATCGATGAAGCCCCAAGAACTAACGACTCCGGAACCTACCATAGTTAGTAGAAAACAAGAAACAAAATATGAGAATAATGTTCCTATGAACTACTAGGATGTGGTGGTAAAACGCTCACAGTATAGCAAATATCAACATCTTACAAGTTCTTACCATGCAGCAGGTGGTGACAGGCAACCAGCGGTGTCAAATAACTCTGAAGATTGTGTAAAGCAATTGCCAGGGGAACATACGTATACACGGTGTAGAAATATGTGGAGCTGGGTTGGCTATATATGGTAGCAAAAGATTAGAAAAAATCAATTCAGATATGCAATGTTGAATAAACACTCAACGAAGGGTACTGTGCTGGTCCTAGGCTAGACCGGACTAGAGACGCGAGCCTAGAACACTAATGAGGTCACGACATAGCACAACTAGCATCAATAAAAGATATGAAGTAGCTCCGGACAGCAAGATAAAAGTGAAGATCACAATAGCAGTAAAGATAATGATGTGAAACAACTGCCAAGTAGGATATGTCAACAACTTTCTCTCCAACTTTTCTCTTGAAAAGTTTGTGCCAATTTTCTAATATTTTTTCGCAAGAATGGCACTGACTCAAGCTTTCAAATGCAAAAAGAATCACTCAATTCCGAGTTGATATGAGGAGTCAAAAAATTCTAAAACAGGCCTGAAAAACTGGAACAAGCTGTGTTCGCAAACTTCGGAGGGCAAAAAGACCTATTTAGAAGCCGATTTTGAGGTGCCAAATATGGAACTACCTTCAGCAACTATTAGGACGCGGCTCGTAACTAGCTTTCATTTGAGTACTCGCGGAGCCAAAACGGACTTTGTATGAGAAAGTTATGTCTGTTTTACTAAACAATGCACAAAACAGATTCCAATCCTAATTCAACTACGAGATTGAGTCTAGATAGATCCGATTTTTTTTCTTCTCTCTTTTTTTTCCTCACACTTTTTTTCTTTTTCTTTCTCTTTCTTTTTCTCTGACTTTTTTTTTTACTTTTTTCTCTCTTTCTTTTCTTCGTCTTTTTTTCTCTCTCTCTTTCCAAAACAAACTAGATAAGATGCAGATTGGATCAAGCGAAGATGTGAACGATCTCAACTATGATTATGACAATGAACGGTGGGTAGCACGTGGTGGAAATTGATGGATGGGTGGTGGACAGCGGAAGGGATAACGATGCAGCGGCGGCGTGACTACTGTGAACAAAACTCGAAACTCTAAATGAACTAGACACTAAGACCAGCAACTTGACATGACGATGCAACCGATAATTCAATAATGCAAACAATGAAAAGAAAATTGCAAAGGCACAGACTGGCAAGGACAAAGGATGAATAGATCTAACTTTTTTTGTTTTTTTTGGACAATAGGTAAGAAAATAAATCTAATCAAGGGATGACTCGTAATTCTCACCGAGCAACCTGAAAACTGATGCCACTTGATACCACTTGATAGAGGCGGAGGTGTCCCGATCTTTCGGTGAGATGATAACTATTGATTTGGTGAAGATGAGTTTGACGATTCGACTACAAACATGCACGATGTTGCGCCTTCGCAATCGCTAAACCAATCTCCCGAGGTTACTGATGATGCTGGAAGCACGATCAGCCTGACCACGAAGGTTATTCCTGCACGCAATCAAAGAACAAGCAAGAATATGATAATGTAATCTGAATATTGCAAGTATATATGAAGTATTGATAAATATGGGGATCCATAAGCGGTCTTGGTCTGGTCGTTGGACACAAACGAAGTACACGAGGTTGCAACGGCTAAGTTTTAACTAAACAAATCCCAAGGAAAAAGCTACTAGATGGATCTATTTATATAGGAGCAAGGGGTGGCGGCCAAGGAGGTGGGAGGACATCCGAAGGAAGCCTTAAACTAACCCTAGGTCGTACAAGGCTCATGGGCCCAAGTGGAGGTGATGCAACACCTTTGGACTTGTTGTTTGACTCAGATTCTGCTGCAGCATCAGATTGTTTCGAATATGCATGTATGCAATATTTTTTGTCATATCCAAGGTAGTCATGTCCTCATCATCTTGTCCTTCTTGCTCTCATCCTTCATGTTCATGTAGTAGGGCTCGATGATGGCCAAGGCGAGGTCAACCAGGGAGTTCAGTTTGTTCTTGGCACTGCGCCAGACCTTGTAGTGGTCCTGGATGTTGACAAGATTCGGGCATTTCAAGCCCGAAACCTTGAGCGCTTTTAGATCGTTGGTGGTGTCCACCGTACCGAAATTGTAGTCAGAGCTGTTGATAAACCTGGAGAAATGCTTGCAAGGCCTTGTGGCCAGGTGGTAGTGGTAGACGAGGATGTCGCATGAACAACTGGGCGACGACAACCTTCTGATCGTGCCTGGCACGACCGATGATGTACTCGAGGTCGAAGCCGACCACTTGGTACTTGTCCTCAGCAAGGAACTGCTCCATAGTTTGGATGGAGCTCTCCACCGACACCGGATCATTCGTGTACACCACCAAGAGGGCCTTCCCCCTCACGTGGGTGTCCACTACGTGATGCGTGGTGAATTGCCCGCCGTTGTCGTCGTCGGCCGCTGGGAGCGCCATTGGAGCCACGGGGATCGCCATTGGAACCGCTCATCGTGGAGGTGCTTATTGTGTCACCTGACGCGAGACATGAAGGTAAGTGGCCACAGGAATAAATGGGGGTCGGGCGGCCTGGATTCTCGGCGCGTCCGCATGGCAGTTTTTGCATCGGGTAAATGCATTGTCGAGTCGCGCCCAGCGCAACTGCATGCACATGAACGTGCGTGATCATGCGCCAGCCCCAAACACTGGCAGCGCGCGTGGAGGGACGAGGGCAGAGCACCTGGAGGGACGCGAGAGCAGAGCGCGCACGGCGAGACGCGAGCAGAGCGTGCCGCGGCCGCCTCAACCACAAGCAACCACACACATAGAGCAGTTGAACACGTAGGAAATGGTCGCCTACAAGAAGGCCGACACTTGCCTCTCTAGTAGAGAGCGGCCGTGTGCTACTACCTCCGTCTTGGTCTATAGTCCCCTTTATATTATGTGCCATACTTTGCCCTCAAATTTAACCAACAAATGTTATTGCATGTTATAGAAATTATATAATTGGAAACTATGTTCAAATACGAATCCAACTATATAATCTTTGGTGACATGCATTCGAATTTTATTAGTTAAATCCTACT
Source organism: Triticum dicoccoides (assembly GCF_002162155.2). Classification (NCBI taxonomy): domain Eukaryota; kingdom Viridiplantae; phylum Streptophyta; class Magnoliopsida; order Poales; family Poaceae; genus Triticum; species Triticum dicoccoides. The sequence goes on along the minus strand of NC_041393.1, from coordinate 305,303,358 downwards.
TATAAACCAGGACGGGTGTATAGTAGGTAATTCAATCGCAAACCTTTTTTTATTAACCGTATGTGTACATGGCCTTTCGTCCTCCTCTCGCACGTCTTGTCACCCTGCTGCCGCAGACAGCTTACAGCGCAAGCTTGTGCAGTGCGCGGGAGCGTTCTTTTGGCCAAACGGTGGCGCCAATGAATCATCAGTGAGCCCGTTCCCGCAAAACCTCGCAGGTTCCCGCGCAAGCTTCCCGCCCAACTGGGTGAAATCCCCCAAAATCCCAATGCTTACTGGCCTGCTATAAAAACTCTCACGGCCGGCGAGTCCTGCGTCGCATTTTCCCCTCCCTCCCTGTAGCTTATGTCGTCTGCTTCTCCCACAATCGCCAATGGCACCAATCTGTCATGGTCGCTCAGCCACTCCGCCGTCATCAGACGACAGCTCCAGCTGGGAGGCTACACCGCGGCGGCGATGCGGTCCCCGGCGTAGTGTAGTGCACACGACATCCCTGTTGGGTTTGCGCGGAACACCCACCACATGCTCCGCCGCCGGTGCCTGTCGGCAGCTGTTGCCGGCCGCCGTTGCCGCCACACCACCGTCAAAATCTAGGGCCATCACCCGCTCCGTCACCGCGGCTCGAAGGCGGGAGGTGGCCGTCATGGCCGCCACCCCACTGCCGGCCACCGTGGCCATCACCCGCTCCGCCACCGTGACCCGAAGGCGGGAGGTGGTGGTCGTGGCCGCCACCCCATCGTCGGCCACCGTGGCTGCCAGCCTACCGTCAACCGGCAGGGTCATCACCCGCTCCGCCATGGCCGCCCGAAGGAAGGAGGCGGAGGTGTATGCCGGCACGTGCGTCAACGACCTTGCACGCTACACCGAGTTCCTGTGGGAGGAGGAGGAGCGCCTCGTCGAGCATGCAAAGAGCCTTACCGCTGCCGTGGCCGCGACACATGCCGCCTCAGAGGCGAGGAATCAAGAGATCTACGAGGAGAACCACCGCTTAGAGAGGGATCGTCTAGAGCGGCAGTGGGCGTTCGAGCTGGCGAGCATCGCTGAACGTGCAGCAGCGGCAGGCACCGTATTGCATTTGTCCAGCTCGTCGGTAGGCTCCTCCTCCTCTGCCTCTTACTGAGCGTGCTCGACAGAGGAGAGGCTGCCGGAAGTAGTACAAAGCCCTTCCGTAGTAGTAGTATTTAGGGGCTATTTTGTTCAGTTCATCTGACTATAGATGTGGTGGAACTGTAGACCGTACTTAAAATTAGCTAGTATATAAAGTAGAACTAGCTATTTCAGTACGTGGTTGGCAAGAATTGGGGAGAAGTTTGGTCGGTTCAGCTGTCGAGTTGAACTTTTTGTATAAATTAAGCACGACTTCTTGATCTATGAATGAAATCTATGCTTAATTACTGAATTTTAGTTGCAAAAATTAGATAGTGCTAGTGATTTTTAGCTGCATATTTTGACAAATCGGAGTGTTACAGGGTTGACAAATGGTAATGTTACTAGGGCAACAAATGTCAATCTTTCAAGTTTGACAAATGGCAACATACCCAATATGACAGATGAAAATCTTACCTAATTGTTTGTAAGTGGTTGCACATGCATCATCCAAAACAACCGTTTGCATTGAAGAGATCCACAAATCCTCCTCTCGCTTTGCATACGGGTGTTCTATCTAAAACGTTTGCGATCAAGAGCTGCACAAATCCTGCTCGGCACATTTTCCCTTGGCTTCCTGGGAAAGCTGTTGGCTTGGATACGGGTGTTCTAACTAAAATGTTTGCGATCGAGATACAATATTAAACCCAAGAAAAAAACTATTTCCAACGGCGGCGGAGGCAGCATGCCGCGCCGTCCTTGTCGTTGTCGTCCTCCGGGACGCCATTGTTGAAGTCTTCAAGGCAGCACAAAACATTCTTCACTTGTAAATCAAACATCATGTCATCGCGCGATCGATGGGCGGGGCGCGGGAGGACGGCAGCTGGCGGCGCTGAGAGGTAGCGGTCGACGGCGGTGTCCCATGCCGCTGAGGGGGGCGTGCGCATGGGCACAGGCGTGGCTGGTGCAGCCAAACGCATGGGGACCAGCACCGCGGTGGGTGGAGGGGCGCGCACCGGCACGGGCGCTGGCGCTGGCGTGTACACGAGCTCGCGCGGGTCCACGGAGACCACGGTGACGCCCGTGGCTTCCAGCTCTATGATAGTGCTCGGCGACCAGCCCGTAAATGCTTTGGGGATTGTCGCTGGCGCGGGCGCGGGGATGGGAGCTAGGACAGGAGCAGGGGTAGCAACAGCCGCGACCAGCTCGTTCTAGGCCATGTCCATGAGGCCCCATTCCTCCTTATTTTCTATCTCCTCCGTCTCGGAGTCGACTTCACCAAACTTGAAGACTAGTGGTAGATGATCCTTCTGCGCCATGGCATTGGTGTAGGTCTGCGGGAGGGATGGGAATGGGAGGCAAACAATAAGGCGGCCCGTATTAAGCAGTGGCTCGTGCGCCATTAATGGAGAGGAAGGCGGGTGGCCATGGAAGTCAAAGGGCTCGATTCCTAGTGAGCCTGTGCAGCGTACAACTCGCACACTTCCCGGTGAGCCTGCACATTAGAGGACAGTTTGCACGCCTCTCGGTCAGCCTATGCACCGGACTGCGCTCGCACGCCCGTTCAGTCAAGCAGCTGTCCGCACGGCACCTCCTATATCCATTAAAACCAAGACACGTGGCGTCACGTGAATGGTTAACATAACACACATGATTTGAATTATATAAACGTTTGCATGTTAGAGTGGCAGCTATTTGTTTGAAAATGCCTTTGTTGGCTGTTATTCAAGTGCTTCTTCTCTCAAAATGGACACGAAAAATACCACAGCATGTCGGGTGCCATTCCATGATAGCATACCAAGTTTCATGAATTTCAGACGAGTTTTAGATTTGCTAGAATTTAAAAACAAAGTATCTCAATGTTTTGCCGGCAATCAACAGTGCCCTGCTATTTTAAATTAGTTCCCATTTCTGGCATGGTACCTAAGCATGCACCCAAGGACAAAGATTTGAGTTTTCAACCAATTTATATGCACTGGAGCATGTGCATGTAGTTCAAATTTGAATTATGCACATAAAATGCCTAGAAAACCCAGTTAATGTATAAAAATGTCCAAACGAACCCCGAAAAATTGCAAAATTTAATACAACAGTCATGTTGTTCTATGTTGACACTAGAAAATTTTTGAAAGCAATAAGAGGTAGTGGATATCATTTCGTCCCCGAAGGTGGGACGTTCCCTACCGAAACCATCAGGCTTGTTGTGAGAAGCTCTGGTTTGTGAGAAGGTTATAACCAAACCTGCCCCAAACGGGACAAAAAAATTACCATGGCATGTTAATGCCGCTCCATGATAGCATGCCAAGTTTCATGAATTTCAGACGAGTTTTGGATTTACTAGAATTTAAAAACCAGGAATCTCAATGTTTGCGGATGAGTGATGGTGGCAGGGTGTTTGACATTCATTCCCGTTTCTTGCATGGGACCTAAGCATGCAACCAAGGACACATATTTGAATTTTCAACCAATTTATTTGCATTAGAGCATGTGCATGTAGCTCAAATTTGAATTGTGCACATAAATGCATCGAAAACTCAATTAATGCATAAAAATGTCCAAACGAACCCCCACCAAAAATTGACACAACACTCCTGTTGTTCTATGTTGACACTAGAAATTTTTTGAGAGCAATAAGAGGCAGCTGATATCATTTCGTCCCCAAAGGTGGGACGTTCCCTACCGAAACCATCAGGCTTGTTGTGAGAAGCTCTCGTTTGTGAGAAGCTTATACCAAACCTGCCCCAAATGGGAGAAAAAAATTTACCACGACATGTTGATGCCGCTCCATGATATCATGCCAAGTTTCATGAATTTCAGACGACTTTTTGATTTACTACAATTTAAAAACCAGGAATATGAATGTTTGCGGCCAAGTGACAGTGGCAGGGTGTTTGACATTCATTCCCGTTTCTTGCATGGGACCTAAGCATGCAACCAAGGACACATATTTGATTTTTCAACAAATTTTTATGCATTCGAGCATGTGCATGTAGTTCAAATTTGAATTATGCACATAAATGCACTGAAAACTCAATCAATGCATAAAAATGTCCACACGAACCCCGAAAAATCCCCAAAATTGACACAACACTCCCGTTGTTCTATGTTGACACTAGAAAAAAATTTGAAAGCAATAAGAGGCAGCGGATATTGTTTCGCCCCCAAAGGTGGGACGTTCCCTACCGAAACCATCAACCTTGTTGTGAGAACCTTTGGTTTGTAAGAAGCATATCCCCAAACCTGCCCCAAATGGGACAAAAATTTTACCACGACATGTTGATGCCGCTCCATGATAGCATGCCAAGTTTCATGAATTTCAAACGAGTTTTGGATTTACTAGAATTTAAAAACCAGGAATCTCAATGTTTGCGCCCGAGTGACGGTGGCAGGGTGTTTGACATTCATTCCCATTTCTTGCATGGGACCTAAGCACGCAACCAAGGACACAGATTTGAATTTTCAACCAATTTATACGCATTAGAGCATGTGCATGTAGTTCAAATTTGAATTGTGCTCATAAATGCATTGAAAATGCAATTAATGCATAAAAATGTCCAAACGAACCCCGAAATATCCCAAAAATTGACACAACACTCCTGTTGTTCTATGTTGACACTAGAAAGAAATTGAAAACAATAAGAGGCAATGGATATCGTTTCGTCCCAAAGGTGGGACATTCCCTATCGAAACCATCACGCTTGTTGTGAGAACCTTTGGTTTGTGAGAAGCATATCCCCAAACCTGCCCCAAATGGGACGAAACTTTTATCACGGCATGTTGATGCCGCTCCATGATTTCATGCCAAGTTTCATGAATTTCAGATGAGTTTTGGATTTACTAGAATTTAAAAACCAGGTATCTCAATGTTTGCGGCCGAGTGACGGTGGCAGGGTGTTTGACATTCATTCACATTTCTTGCATGAGACCTAAGCATGCAACCAAGGACACAAATTTGAATTTTCAACTAATTTATATGCATTAGAGCATGTGCTTGTAGTTCAAATTTGAATTATGCACATGAATGTATAGAAAACTCAGTTAATGTATAAAAATGTCTAAGCGAACCCCGAAAAATCCCAAAAATTGACACACTACTCGTGTTGTTCTATGTTGACATGAGAAACATTTTGAAAGTAAGAAGAGGCAACATATATCGATTCGTCCCCCAAGGTGGCATGTACCCTACTAAAACCATCAGGCTTGTTGTGAGAGAAGCTCTGGTTTGCGAGAAGCTTATACCCACACCTGCCCCAAATGGGATAATATTTTTACCACGACATGTAGCTGCCGTTCCATGATATCATGTCAAGTTTCATGAATTTCAGACGAGTTTTCGATTTACTAGAATGTTAAAAGCATGTATCTCAATGTTAGCGGCTGAGAGACAGTGTCACGGTGTTTGACATTCATTCTCATTTTTTGCATGTGACCTAAGCTTGCAACCAAGGACAAACATTTGATTGTGCAACCCGTTTTGATGGACTGGAGCATGTGCTTCAATTTTGAATTGTGCACCTGAAATGGCTAGAAAACCAATTTAATGTATGAAATTTCCAAACGAACCCTGAATAATTCCAATTTTTTACGACACACATATAGTTGCATGTTCACTGTAGATAAAAGGTCTAGCAATTCAAACACCGTCCATTGCCGCTGTGATCCCATTATGTAATTCAAATCAAAATTAAAAATCAAGTAGATCCCACACAATTTATTATCACCAACCGTGTGAGATGCAATACAAAATATCCTGGAGCACCGTCGGTGTATAGTACGCCTAGGGCTTACGCGAGAAGGTGTGTCGGCTACAGTCCACAGCCGGCGTGTCAAGCACACTAGCTCGCTCCCCAAATATCATTTCACTATTCAATCGTCACCGGTTAAAGATGGGGACGTGACCCACGTCACGAGGGCAACTTCGGCGGCCCACTCCGGCGAGAGCGCGGGTGCAGCCGCCATGCGCGTGCTAACAAGGTGCATGAGCACGGGCGCAATCTGCGACCGGGCAGCCAAGGCAGCCCAAACAGCCGCTGTTGCTTCTTAGGTGGCGGTTGCAACATCTGCCTCAGGGATAGCAGCTGGCGAGAGCGGCACAACAGCTGTTCGTTCCACATCGGCGGCCTTAGCCTTGATGGAGGTCGCCCACAACCATGTCGAGGCCGCCCACGCCCAGCTCGTGGCGGTCACCGCACAAATCGAACTAAGCTTCTCCGACAACGGTCGGCATCCCATGGTCGAAGAGTTGGCAATCGCCGAGAGCGTTCGAGCAGCCGCCCGTTCCTCCACTGCATACCTTGCAACGATGGAGCCCGTCCAAGCCCAGATCGCGGCCGCCCACGCCCAGCTCGTGGCGGCCTTTTCCAAAGTGATGGCAGACGCAGATGGCGAGATGCTTGCCGAATATGGTGCGATGGATGCCATGGGGCTCCTTCCCCAGGAGACCATCGGGTGCGAGCTGGACATGGAGGAGGCGGCGGAGATCGACGAGCACCAGCCGTAGTAGTACTCTTTTTTTGTTTAATTAATAGCGCCGATCTTTAATTTGTTAGAGTAATGCTTAGGCCAACTAGCTCTGTTTAATTGCTGAACTTGCTCGATTAAGAAGTGTGGGTGTGCTGTAGTCTCCTTTGTGTACCCAAATTATGCAATGACGTGGATGAGCACTGTAACCAGGGAAATTGGAACCAAATTTTTTGACGTTCAAACTCATCACACACGGGTTAAGCTATCTGAATCGTTTGTGATATTCACATATCATGAACAGTTTTGAATAAGGGACCGTGTCTGATGTCACTTTGCGCGCCAGTTTTTTCGCTGAAGCGATTCCAAATTTTCGGCTTCCGCGGAAATATCTACCTCCCCGCCCCCTCTCCCTTACAAAAAGCCACATTTCACCTGTTTTCGCCTTCCTTTCCAAGTTGAAACATTCACTCCTTGCTTGCAGCGCTGCCCCCTCACCGGTGACCCTCCTTCACGCTGCTCGGCCTCGCCTATCCAGGCAGGTAATCCACACCCGACCTCCATCCTCCTCCTCCTTCCACATCCCACATGCCCCGACCGCCGGCGCGAGCGCGACACCTTCCACCCAAATCACCGACCCCTCCACCAAATAAGCGCCGCCCTAAGCCATGGTGCACGCTGATAGGGGCAAAGGTGTCCCATATTTTGATTAGATGGTGATTATCGTTTCTGAGGAGTAGACTTTGACGATCCGACTAGGTACGTGCGAGAAAGTCGCGCCTTAGGAATCGCTAAACCAACTCCGAGAGGTTATTGACCATGCTGGAGCACGATCAACCTGACCACGAGGGTCTATTTCCTGCGAGCAAACGAAGAACAAGCAAGAAACTGAGATTGCAATCTGGATATTGCGAATATAAGATGAAAGCTTTATTGATCAAGATGGGGTTCTGTGACGTCTTGATCTGGTCGTTGAACACAAATGAAGTACGCGAATTTGCAGCTATGGCGAACTTTTAATCTAAACAAAACCCAAAGTCTAAACGGTGCCCTAAGGGCTGTATATATGGAGGAAGAGGGGGGAATTTCGTGGCCCTTGGTGGAGGGGTCCGGAACCAACCCTATCTCTTGTTTCCCCACACATACAGACTCTAAAAAAGCCTAGACTTATGTATTTCGAAATTACATGGGCCTGGCCCAATAAAAAGGTGACGCAACACCTAGAATAGCCTTTGGATGAAATTTATGAAGTGGCATCTTGTATATTTCGTCCAAGGCTTCATGCACTCGTTATGGTAGCTTCAAAGTCCTGAAATATCACTTGTAACTCCGTTCTTGTTCCTCTTGCGCATGCCATCATCTCCATGCTTGTTCTTGCTCCAATGTTCATCCTTCTCCAAGCTAGGCCCTTCATTTGTAAGCAAAACAAATGTATCCAATTTAGACATTATCATATTCTCATGAACATTAAAATCATTACCAAGAAATGGAAGTACCTGGTAATTTAATTGGCGTGTGCGAGCTCTAGTAATTGCTCCAGTATGTATAGTAGCAGGGGCTGTGGGTGTAACAATGGTATTGATGTCCTCATCATCCTCCCCTTCTTGAATTGAAGTCATCCTCGACGGAAGTTCATCTTCTTCACCCAAATAAGGCTTCAAATCTGCAATGTTAAAAGTGGGACTAACCCCAAAATCTGCAGGCAGCTCAAGTTTATATGCATTATCATTTATTTTCTCTAACACCTTAAAGGGACCATCAGCACGTGGCATTAGCTTTGATTTGCGCAAATCAGGAAATCTATCCTTACGCAAATGTAACCAAACAAGATCTCCAGGTGCAAACACAACATGTTTTCTACCCTTATCTCCAGCAAGTTTATATTTAGCATTCATACGCTCAATGTTTTCCTTAGTTAACTCATGCATTTTTAAAATCAATTCAGCATGTTGTTTAGCATCAAAATTAACCTTGTCCGAAGATGGAAGAGGCAACAAATCAATAGGTGCACGAGGTAGGAAACCATAAACAACTTCAAAAGGGCACATCTTAGTAGTAGAATGCAATGAACGATTATAAGCAAATTCAATATGAGACAAGCATTCCTTCAACATCCCTAAGCATAGTAGACAATGTTCTATTGACTACTTCAGTTTGGCCATCGGTTTGGGGGTGACAAGTAGTACTAAAAAGCAATTTAGTCCCCAACTTAGCCCATAAACATCTCCAGAAGTGGCTAATAAATTTAGTATCACGATATGAAACAATAGTATTTGGCACACCATGCAAGCGAATAATTTCACAAAAGAACAAATCAGCAACATCAACAACATCATCGCTTTTATGACTTGGTATAAAGTGTGCCATTTTCAAGAATCTATCCACGACAAAAAATATGTTATCCCTCCCCTTCTTTGTTCGAGGTAAACCTAAAACAAAGTCCATAGATATATCCTCCCAAGGAACACTAGGTATAGGCAAAGGCATATATAAACCATGAGGATTGAGTCCTGACTTAGCTTTTTGACATGTAGTGCAGCGAGCAACAAAACACTCAACATCCTGTCTCATCTTTGGCCAAAAGAAATGTGAAGCAAGTATATCCTCCGTCTTCTTCACGCCAAAGTGTCCCATTAATCCTCCTCCATGCGCCTCCTGCAACAACAAAAGATGAACAAAGCTAGCTGGAATGCATAGCTTGTTAGCACGAAACACAAATCCATCGTTAACGACGAACTTGTTCCATGTTCTCCCTTCTTTACAATTCTGCAATACATCTTTAAATTCAACATCATGCACATATTGATCTTTGATGGTCTCCAAACCAAATATTTTAAAGTAAAGTTGTGAAAGCATAGTATAATGACGAGACAATGCATCAGCAATAACATTTTCTTTACCCTTCTTGTGTTTAATGACATATGGGAAAGTCTCAATGAATTCAACCCATTTAGCATGTCTACGGTTCAGTTTTGCTTGACTTTTAATGTGTTTCAAAGATTCATGATCAAAATGTATAACAAATTCTTTGGGCCATAAATAATGTTGCCATGTTTCTAAAGTCCGAACAAGAGCATATAATTCTTTATCATAAGTAGAATAGTTCAGACTAGGCCCACTCAATTTTTCCAAAAAGTATGCAACAGGTTTGCCATCTTGTAATAACACACCTCCTAATCCAATTCCACTAGCATCACATTCAAGCTCAAAAGTCTTATTAAAATCAGGAAGTTGGAGTAAAGGAGCATCTGTCAACTTATCTTCCTGTGCGGTACCCCAAAGAAAAGGCACATCTTTCTTTGTAAGCTCATTGAGAGGTGCAGCAATGGTGCTGAAATCTCTCACAAAACGCCTATAAAATCCAGCGAGGCCAAGAAAACTCCTCACTTGTGTGACCATTTTGGGCTGCGGCCAACTCTCAACAGATTCAATCTTGGCTTTATCAACTTCAATTCCCTGTGGAGTAACAACATAGCTAAGAAAAGATACTCGGTCGGTGCAGAATGTGCACTTCCCAAGGTTACCAAACAAACGTGCATCACGTAAAGCAATAAAAACAGCACGTAAATGTTCCAAATGTTCCTCCAAAGATCTGCTATAAATCAGTATATCATCAAAATAGACTACCACAAACCGTCCAATGAAAGCACGTAAAACTCCATTCATTAATCTCATGAAAGTACTAGGTGCATTAGTTAGCCCAAAAGCCATGACTAACCACTCATATAATCCAAACTTAGTTTTAAATGTTGTTTTCCATTCATCCCCAAATTTCGTACGAATTTGATGGTATCCACTACGCAAATCAACTTTGGAGAATATTGTAGAGCCACTCAATTCATCAAGCATATCATCTAGCCTAGGAATAGGATGATGATAACAAATAATAATATTATTAATGCCTCTACAATCAACACACATACGCGATGTACCATCCTTTTTCGGCACTAGAATAATAAGAAACACAAGGACTAAGGGATTCGCGTATATAACCTTTGTCGAGAAGCTCCTGTACTTGACGCATAATCTCCTTCATCTCCTCTGGATTGGTTCGGTATGGCACACGGTTTGGCAGTGAAGCACCGGGAATTAGGTCAATCTGATGCTCAATCCCTCGAATATGCGGTAATCCCGGTGGCACATCTTGTGGAAAGACGTCAGCGAACTCTTGCAAAATGTTAGTGACAGCAGGAGGCAAAGAGGAATGCATGTCCTCAAATGAAAATAATGCCTCTTTGCACACAAAAGCATAGCAAACAGATTTGTTGAAATCTAGCTCATCAATATCAGATTTGATGGCAAATAAACATGCACTTTTCAATTTAATTTCAGAAGCAACACTAGATGGTTTATTATTAGGCTTCATTTGTTGCTCAAATTCTTTTGCCACAATATGATTTTCACTCTTATTCTTCTCCTGTTTTGCTTTATTAGCTCTATTAATATCATCTTTCAAAATGGAATTAGGAGTCATAGGAAGCAAAGTAATATTTTTATCCTTATGAACAAGAGTGATAGAGGCGGGGTGTCCCGATCTTTCGTTGAGATGATAACTATCGATTTGGTGGAGACGACTTTGACGATCCGACTACAAACGTGCAACGACGTTGTGCCTTAGCAATCGCTAAACCAACTCCGAGAGGTTATTAACCACGCCGGAGCACGATCAACCTGACCACGAAGGTCTATTCCTGCAAGCAATCGAAGAACAAGCAAGAATATGATAAAAGCAATCTGAATATCGCGAATATGTATGAAGTATTGATAATGGTGGGGATCCGAAAAGTGGTCTTGGTCTGGTCGTTGGACACAAACGAAGCGCACGAAGTTGCAATGGCTAACTTTTAACTAAACAAATCCCAAGGAAAAGCTACTAGATGGATATACTTATATAGGAGCAAGGGGTGGTGGCCAAGGAGGTGGGAGGACGTCCCAAGGCAGCCTAAAACTAAATCTAGGTCGTACAAGGCCAATGGGCCCAAGTGGAGGTGATGTAACACCTTTGGACTTGTAGTTTGACTCGGATTCTGCTGCAGCATCAGATTATTTCGTCCACAACTCAACGCTCCGGACGGATTTGAAGGTGATTCCAATTGGGTTGGAAAGTGCACGAAATCTAGTTTCCAACAAAATAAGAATCACCCAATTCGGAGTCCATATGAAAAACTTGTGTGCGTTTTGAGTCAGGTGTGTCTGTGCAGTCCGAATCTGAATCCAGAACGTGAGAGACTTGGACTCTATCTTCTCTTGGGCCAAAAGTGACGTGAGAGAACTTTTTGGACAGCAAATAAACATCTCTTTCTTCCTTATCTTCGTGGATTGTACAAATGTCCCATACACCTGCAATTAGACAAAACACAAAAGTGTGTGAAGTATTTTTGTTCTGGATAACATAAATAGATTATTGAATAGTTTGCACTAGAAATCACCTGACAAATATGCATATATGCAATATTTTTGGTCATATCCAAGGTAGTCATGTCCCATCATCCTCCCCTTCTTGAAAATAAAGCCGTCCTCGGCGTTGCTTAATCTGAAATGTGGCTAACAAAAGAGACAAGGTGTACATGTTGTATATGTATATGTCATCCATTTTTACTTCCCTTGATTTTTGCATATATGACACATGAATAGATGAATAACTTGCATAGTTCATAAAATCTAAAGCCAAAAAATTAGCACAAGAAGTAGAAGGTATGAAAATATTGCAACTCAGTTTGCACATATAAGTGAAGCTCTTATTCATTTCAAAAGATTGACAATGTTCATCATTAAACCATCCCAACATTGGTGAATAAACCTTACTTGCATCAAATTTACATGCTACAACATGCTTAAATAACCAAACATGCAATAAGTCATTCAACACAGAATCATCACCAAGATTAGAGGTCATATCAAAATGATTAAACATTGGTTCTTTTGCATCAATAGTTAATTCAATGGGTGCACTCAAAATTGTTGGTATTTCAGTTGTTTGATCACATGGCAAAGTCAAATTATCAACGTAGTCCTCTAAAATAGGTGGTGTGATCAAAGTAGTGGGTAGCTCATCAGATGGTGCATTCAAATTGACAAGGCATTCATCATTCTCATGTAGAGATGGAAGATCAGTACCTTTGTCATTACCTCTTATGATCAACTCAGATGATGTAGCCACTCTCGGGGGCGATGTGTCACATGGTGGAGGTGATATAGTCCTGACAACAACGGATGTGGTTGTCATAGTATGCCTAGTAGTTGAAGGAACAATCATATCAACTCTTGGAATGTGCACCATGCGCTTGTTCTCCTCGTGGCCAACACGTCGTTTTATTTCCTGTTCAGCTTTGCAAGCAAGATGAAACAAATGGTCCATAGGATAACACTCTTCATGAATTAGTATCTCTTGAATATCACGGTTCAATCCTCCCCAAAATCTATCCATAAAATCATCTTCACTTTCTTCTAAAGAGGAATGCAACAAGGTAGTTTGTAAATCATCATAATATTTTGTTACAGTTTCACTACCTTGTTTTAAGTGTTGCAACTTCTTAATCATGTCACGAGTATAATAAGCAAGGACGAAAGTATGTCGCATGACAAGTTTCAAATCATCCCAAGTAGTAGATATATAATCAGGGTGTAACCGACAATATTCACTCCACCAAACCAAAGCATAACCAGTGAAAGAACCAACCGCAACCTTAACCTTTTTATGTTCATCGAAATTATGGGAAGCAAATATATTTTTTATGTCGAACTCCCATTCAATATATAAAGCAGGTTTAAAACGGCCATTAAATGGTGGTATAGATACATTAACCTGATCATGTGCATTTGGATGTTTGTGCACCTCTCGTGACGGTTGTGGTATTTGCAAAGGTGGTGGCACGTTTCCCGCGATCGACAAAGCCCATGAATTGACTCTGGATCCTGTCATGATTAGTAGAACAAGAAACAAAACCCAGAAATAATGTTCCTATAACTACTAGGATGTGGTGGTAAAACGCTCACAGTAAAGCAAATATCAATGTCTTACAAGTTCTTACCATGCAGCAGGCGGTGATCGGCAACCAGCGGTGTGAAGTAACTCCGAATATTGAGTAAAGCGATTGCCAGGGGAGCGTACGTATACACGGTGTAGAAATATGTGGAGCTGGGTTGGCTATATATGGTAGCAAAAGATTAGCAATAATCAATTCAAAGATGCAATGTTGAATAAACGCTCAACGACGGTACTGTGCTGGTCCTAGGCTAGACCGGACTAGAGACGCGAGCCTAGAACACTAATGAGGTCACGGCGTAGCACAACTAGCATCAATGAAGTATACTAAGTAGCTCTTGACAGCAAGATATAAGTGAAGATCACAACGGCAGTGAAGATAATGATGAAAAACAACTGCCAAGCAGGATATACAACAACTCTCTCTCCAACTTTCCTCTTGAAAAGTTTGAGACAATTTTCTGATAAATTATTTCAAATAATGCTACTAACTCAAGATTTCCAATGCAAAAAGAATCACTCAATTCCGAGTTGATATGAGGAGTCAAAGAATTCTAAAACTAGCCTGAAAAATTGGAACAAGCTGTGTTCACGAACTTCGGAGGGCAAAAAGACCTATTTAGAAGCCGATTTTGAGGTGTCAAATATTGAACTAGCTTCTGCAACTATTTAGATGCGGCTCGTCGCTATCTTCAATTTGAGTACCCACGGAGCCAAAACGGACTTCGTATGAGGAAGATACACCTGTTTTTTTTCTTTTTCTTCTCCCTCTTTTTCTTTTTTTTCTTTCCTTTTTTCTCTCTGACTTTTTTTTTACTTTTTTTTCTCTCGTTTTTTTCCCAAAACAAACTAGATAAGATGTAGATTGGATCAAGCGAAGATGGGAACGATCTCAACTATGATTATGACAATGAAAGGTGGGTAGCACGTGGAGGAAATTGATGGATGGGTGGTGGACAGTGGAAGGGATAATGATGCAGCGGCGACGTGATTAATGTGAACAAAACTCGAAACTCTAAACGACCTAGACACTAAGACCAGCAACTCGACACGACGATGCAACCGATAATTCAACTATGCAAGCAATGAAAAGAAAATTGCAAAGGCTCAGACTGGCTTGGACAAAGGATGAATAGATCTAACTCTTTTTTGTGGATTTTTCTTGGACAATAGGTAAGAAAATAAATCTAATCTAGGAAAACTGGAAATTCTCACCGAGCAACCTGAAAACTGATACCACTTGATAGAGGCGGGGTGTCCCGATCTTTCGATGAGATGATAACTATCGATTTGGTGGAGACGACTTTGACGATCCGACTACAAACGTGCAACGACGTTGTGCCTTAGCAATCGCTAAACCAACTCCGAGAGGTTATTAACCACGCCGGAGCACGATCAACCTGACCACGAAGGTCTATTCCTGCAAGCAATCGAAGAACAAGCAAGAATATGATAAAAGCAATCTGAATATCATGAATATGTATGAAGTATTGATAATGGTGGGGATCCGAAAAGTGGTCTTGGTCTGGTCGTTGGACACAAACGAAGCGCACGAAGTTGCAATGGCTAACTTTTAACTAAACAAATCCCAAGGAAAAGCTACTAGATGGATCTACTTATATAGGAGCAAGGGGTGGCGGCCAAGGAGGTGGGAGGATGTCCCAAGGCAGCCTAAAACTAAATCTAGGTCGTACAAGGCCAATGGGCCCAAGTGGAGGTGATGTAACACCTTTGGACTTGTAGTTTGACTCGGATTCTGCTGCAGCATCAGATTATTTCGTCCACAACTCAACGCTCCGGACGGATTTGAAGGTGATTCCAATTGGGTTGGAAAGTGCACAAAATCTAGTTTCCAACAAAATAAGAATCACCCAATTCGGAGTCCGTATGAAAAACTTGTGTGCGTTTTGAGTCAGGTGTGTCTGTGCAGTCCGAATCTGAATCCAGAACGTGAGAGACTTGGACTCTATCTTCTCTTGGGCCAAAAGTGACGTGAGAGAACTTTTTGGACAGCAAATAAACATCTCTTTCTTCCTTATCTTCGTGGATTGTACAAATGTCCCATACACCTGCAATTAGACAAAACACAAAAGTGTGTGAAGTATTTTTGTTCTGGATAACATAAATAGATTATTGAATAGTTTGCACTAGAAATCACCTGACAAATATGCATATATGCAATATTTTTGGTCATATCCAAGGTAGTCATGTCCTCATCAAAGAGTATACTGATTGTTTCTACCATGGTGTACAGAATTTTTATCAAATTGCCATGGTCGACCAAGTAATAAGGAACATGCTTGCATAGGTACCACATCACAATCAACATAATCAGCATATGTAGAGATACTAAAATGCACACGAACAGTACGTGTTACCTTAACCTTGCCGCTGTTGTTGAACCGTTGGATGTAGTAAGGATGTGGATGTGGTCTTGTGGTGAGAGATAGCTTCTGCACCATCTCCATGCTAGCCAAGTTGTTGCAGCTCCCTCCGTCTATGATGACGTGCACAGAACGTTCCTTCACAACTCCCTTTGTATGGAACAAATTATGCCTCTGATTTTGCTCAGCTTGTGTGACTTGCACACTCAAAACACGTTGAGAAACTAAACATTCATACCTGTCAGCGTCTTCAGGAGCCATGTATTGCGTCTCATGATCAGAATCATCTCCACCGTGTTCTTCACGTGTAATAAGAGCCAAAGTCTCCTCATCATAGTCACTAGCGGATTCATACCCACCATCCTCAGTAGCAATCATCACACGCTGAGATTTGCATTCTCACACATAATGTCCTCTTCCCTTACAACGACGATAAATAAGATCACTTGTGTGCCCTGTTGATGCCATGGAAGAAGAAGAGCTCTGTGCAAGCCCGACATGTGTACTGTTGGCAGATAGTGGTGGTTCTGCCTGCTTTCTTGTATCACGGCTGGAGGTGGCACCTGATGGAGGTGCTGGTGCAGTGGAAGTAGAGGATGCATGCGGTGTCCATGATGAAGGCCGACCTGTAGAAAAGTTAGTTCACGCCAATGCTTGTCGATCCTGCACTTCACGTTCAGCTTTACAAGCAAGATGGAATAAACGAGTGATATTAGTATACTCCTTATACTCTAAAATGGTCTGAATCTCTCTATTTAATCCACCCATAAAACGTGCAAGCATAGCTTCATTCTCCTCAACAATACCACATCTAATCATGCCAGTTTGTAATTCCTGATAATATTCTTCTACATAATTTCTTCCTTGTCTTAAACGCTGCAATTTTTGAAGCAATTCACATTGATAATATGGTGGAACCCAACGAGTATGCATAGCAGTTTTCAAAGCAGCCCAAGTAGCTAGAATAGGATATAATCTACAATGTTCAGACCACCATACACATGCAAAACTAGTGAAAGCACAAACAACAACAGCAACCCGTCTCTCCTCGGGATATTGTAAACATGTAAAACGTTGTTCAGTTTCTAACTCCCAAGTAAGATATATATCAGGAACATATCTACCCTCAAATGGTGGAATATTCAATTTCTGTTTAGGAACATGGTCATGATCTCGTACCTGAGGTGGTGGTGCAGGCCTACCATTGCGATTATATACCTGAGGTCGACCTGCTGGTGGTGGTGCTGGTGGCTGCACGTAGTTCTGATTTTGATCAACCTCATCCTCATTCGCCCACATACTCATCATCCTCCTGGGTACCAGCAGCAGCAGTAGCAGGAGCCAAAGAAGCATCAACAACAGGTACAGCAGCACCAGAAGTTTGGCCATCCTCAAGAGGAACACGCTTCGCTCATCCATACTGATTCGGAAGGGGGCGTTGTTGTTGTCATTGCAGAGCTGCGATAGGTGCAGCCGGCGGTGGTTGTGGAAAATGCGCGAGCAATTCATTAAACTTGTTATCAAGCTTTGTTTCGAACGTCTTCTCAATGCCATCTATCTTCTCCATGGCCTCTTCAAATCTGTTTAGCACATCTTGCACCTCTCTACTCATCATTTGCTGAAATTTATCATGTAGTTGTTTGTTCATCAGGTTCTCCCAATCAGTCTCATCGGCTTGTGATCCTGCCATGGTTAGCAGCAAATAGAAACACACAAGAACATGATCCTACAGACTACTAGGAAGTGGTGGTGGTGTATCACAAACCCAGCAGCAGGTGGTAATCGACAACTGTTGTAGTCAAAACTCTCAAAGCTTGGATAGAGCGATGGCCAGGGAGAGTCAAACGCACGACGTAGATATATGTGGAGCTGGGAAGGCTTATGATATGGTCGCAAAAAAAGATCAGCAATAATCAATTCAGAGATGCAAAGTTGAATAAACGCTCAACGACGACACTATGCTGGTCCTAGGCTAGACTGTGCTAGAGACGCGAGCCTGGAACACTAACAAAATCACGACGCTGCACGGAAACAAGGGAGAAGCACACTGATTTTTTTGCGCTCTTTTTTTGCCGAAAATCACTATAATGGCGAGTGTTTCAAAACTCTTCCCAAGTCAAGATAACAGGATAGACACGAAATTTTTTCGACCAATTTTTTTTCTGACTCCCGGACCCAAAAACTGGAAACGGGTCAAAAAAAACTTTTTGTAACGGCGACTGTCTCAATACGCTTGGAAACACCTAAAAATAGGATAGCCAGAAAACTTTTCGTCAAGTGCGTTTTTGGAAAATTTTGGGCCTAAATGGAGGGTGGTTTCCGGACTCTTTGTTTTTGGAAACCAACCTCTTTTACGGACGACAAAAGATTGCTGGAATCCGAAACCTACTTAGACAAGGAAACACAAATCTGGAAATAAATAGATCTCGAAAGTAAACCTAATATGAGATGGACTCGGAGTGGTGGTGATATATGGATATGGATCGGTGGTGGTATATGGACTCGGATTAGTGGTGGTATATGGACTTGGAGCGGTGGCAGATAAACAGTGATGGAGATGGCAGGGGCGATGTATCTGGTGTGGTGGTAGTATATGGCAGCGGATGATGGATCTGGTGTGGTGGTGGTATATGACTGCGGATATTGATGGTGCGGCGGCGGCGTGAAAACCCGTGAATAGAGCTCGAAACTCTAAAAGACTAGACACTAAGACCAGCAACTAGACACGATGATGCAACCGCAAATTAAACAAAGCAAAATACTGAAAAGACTGTGCAATGGCTCAGACTAGTTCGGATAGGATGAACTAACCCTAATTTTTTTGTGGCTTTTTCGTGGACTATAGGTATGAAGAACAGACTCGATTTAAACTACGAAAAACTGTAAAATCTCACCGAGCAACCTGGAAATGTGATACCACTTGATAGGGGCAAAGGTGTCCCGTCTTTTGATGAGATGGTGATTATCGTTTCTCAGGAGTAGACTTTGACGATCCGACTACTTACGTGCGAGGACGTAGCACCTTAGCAATCGCTAAACCAACTCCGAGAGGTTATTGACCACGCCAAAGCACCATCAACCTGACCACGAGGGTCTATTTCCTGCGAGCAAACAAAGAACAAGCAAGAAACTAAGATTGCAATCTAGATGTTGCGAATATAAGATGAAAGCTTTATTGATCAAGATGGGGTTCTGTGACGTCTTGGTCTAGTCGTTGAACACAAACGAAGTACGCGAAGTTGCAGCTATGGCGAACTTTTAATCTAACAAAACCCAAAGTCTAAACGGTGCCCTAAGGGCTATATATATGGAGGAAGAGGGGGGGGGGGGGATTTCGTGGCCCATGGTGGAGGGGTCCGAAACCAACCCTATCTCTTGTTTCCCCACACATTCAGACTCTAAAAATAGCCTATACTTATGTATTTCAAAATTACATGGTCCTGGCCCAATAAAAAGGTGATGCAACACCTAGAATAGCCTCTGGATGAAATTTATGAAGTGGCATCTTGTATATTCCGTCCAAGGCTTCATGCACTCGTTATGGTGGCTTCAAAGTCCTGTAATCATCACTTGTAACTCCGTTCTTGTTCCCCTTGCGCATGTCATCATCTCCATGCTTGTTCTTGCTCCAATGTTCATCCTTCTCCAAGCTAGGCCCTTCATTTGTAAGCAAAACAAATGTATCCAATTTAGGCAGCATCATATTCTCATGAACATTAAAATCATTACCAAGAAATGAAAGTACCTGGTAATTTAATTGGCGTGCACGAGCTCTAGTAATTGGTCCAGTATGTATAGTAGCAGGGGTTGTGGGTGTAACAATGGTATTGACGTCCTCATCACACGCAGTATAGCTAGTAGCTCAAGGAGCATTTGGCAGCGGAGAAGCAAATCGTGTCCGCACGCGCGGATGAGGTCGCGATGGCTACCATTCGTGCCAACCCCTAGATCTTGGAGGAGCACCTTGCCATTTGCTAGCTACATCGGTTAAGCATGCTCGGTTTACCCGTTGCGTGTGCTTCTCCTGCCTTTCCTTAACAAATTTAGTGAATCGTGCTATCTAATTTTACCATGCAATCTGTTGCTCCTATGTATATGTTCTATATGTCGTGTAGTGTGGTGCTCACTTATTAATCGTTTGGTTAATTAGTTGTCGTCTTCAGGCAACTGTTTGGTTCAATTTTGCAAATGTCATGTTCAATTCTTCAGGCTGCAATTTTGTATTGTCTTCCATGTGAGAAATAAATCGAATTTATCTTTACGAAATCATGAGAAACGAATACAATTACTACATTTCAAAGTTGTCAAGCATGCTTGGTTTGGTTATACATTGTGCAATGTGGTGCTCAGTTAACGTTTGGTTCATTTGTGTTGTGGTGTTTAGTTAATTGTTTGGTTCAATTCTGCAATGCGATGTTCAATAGTTGTGGGCGCATTCTGTTATTGTATACCATGTGAGAAGTAAATCGAATTTGGCTGTACTAAATACATGAGAAACAAATACAATTGCTATATTTCCAAGTTATTAAGCATGCTTGGTTCGGTTAACTGTCTGATCTTCTATTAGGAGTATGTTGTATTGTGGAATGTGGTGCTCAGTTAATGTTTGGTTCATTTGTTGTGGTGTTTAGTTAGCTGCTTGGTTCAATTCTGCAATGCGATGTCCAATTGTCATGGGTGGAATTTTGTATTGTTGTGCATGTGAGGAATAAATCGAATTTGGCTGCACTTAATACATGAGAAACATATACAAGTGCTATATTTCCTAGTTCTTAATCATGCATGGTTTGGATAAATGGGTTTTCCATGTGGCTTGAATTAATCTGATGAATCTGCAATGTGCTTATTTTTCATTAGCATATTTTGCTCATAGCATGCGAACCCTTACTTAACCTGATGACTAACTACCTTATATGTCTTGCAGGGAAACAATGGGAAGCACCGAGGTTTACAATGAAGGTTAGCACGTGCATGGTCCGTTGTCTAATAGCACATTATTGTGCAATTGTAGGAACCATTCTAATATTTAGGCTTTTAACAATTTGGTCTTGCACATGTAGGTCCTGCTGTCAGAGGTTTTGACCCACTGTCTGACCCTTTTTGCATATGGGGAAATGAGTTGTCCATGAATATCAATCAAGTTAAGAAACTCAGAAAGATTGTTAGGATAAAGAAATTAGCGACAAAAAACAACAAGATCTTTGTCTGCATAATGAAGAAGACATCAGTTCACTACAAGATGGTACTAACTATTATACCTTGCCTTTATTTATTCCTTTGCCCCATTTCCAATATAGAGAAGATATTTATGCACATCCTTGTTTTCAGGCCTTTCCAAAGCAGTTCACTGATGATTACCTCTCAAACCACCTCTATGGTCAGGAGGCGAGGAAGGTTTTCATACAACACCCACGGTTCAATATTGAAGTTTTCCTGAAGAGGACAAAGGATGGACGGTCAATCATCCACAGGCACTGGCCTAAAGTTGCAAAGACCTTCAACATCAATGAAGGCTCAATATTCGCCTTCCGCTTCAGCAGTTTTCTTGATGAGATGCATCTGTCTATGTATCGTCTATGATGCTAATTTTGAAAGGTTCTAGATGTTGCATGTGAAACTTGGTTCTGGTACAATTGTGTAATGGGTTAGCTGAGTACTGAAGCTATATCATGTTGTACTTTGATGTATTTCAATTATGAAATCCTGCTTCCTTAATATGGGAATGAAATATATTATGTGTTTAATATGAATGTCAATTAGATTAATAAATGGATTATTAATAATAGGGCAATTAGCCTGCTAATTGGTTTTTGCTATTGCAAACGATTATTGAGAAAATACCGTGGGCGATAACCTAAGTGTGACGCCCGGGTAATTAAGCTACAGTGATCCTCTGCTAATGATGCCACGTCACCTCGATTACTGTTCCTAATCTCGTGTTAGTTCGTAACTGATTCAAATTCAAATTCAAAATCAACCAAAGAATAAAAGTTTTCGAATATTAGAACTAAAATGTTCGGAGTGAACCAAATATTGCATAGGTAATTATGGTGGAGAAAGCACACCTTTATAAAATGTTTAAACACTCTAAAATGAATAAAATAGTAACAATAATAATTATTTAAATGCTTTCAAAATGTTAAACAATTTCAAAACTATTTTGCATCGATGCTAAGTGGTTTGTGGCTGTGGCTTAGCTTGCAACCTCTATTTTCTTGCCACTGTAGTATTTTACTAAAATGAGAAATAAAAGAAAACAAATAAACAGAAACTATAAGAGAAAATAAGGTTTAAAAAAAATGGAAAGCCCCAGGCCAACTGGGCCATCCGGCCCAACTCCTCCCTGGCCCAACCGGCCTCCCATATCCCCCCACCCTAGGAAACCCTAACCCAACCACCCGCACTCCCCCCCCATGCCGTTCCCCCCCTCCTGATCCAATCTGGATCGGGGACGAGACCCCCAGTCGCCCCATCCCGCTCGCTCCCCTCGTTCCCCTCCACCTCGCGCCGCACGCACGCATCGTGCCTGGGGGAAGAGATCCCCGCGCCTGATCCACCCACCAACCCTCACCGCCCCCTCTCCCCGATCTGGACGTGCCCCCGACCCCTCGTCATCGCCGACGCCAGGCGTCGCCTCGCCTGTGCTGCCCCACCGTCTTCGCCTTGCGCTGGACCGACCATTGCCACCGACCGGGACGACCACGCCGGACGCCATCGCCGCTCCCCTCTGCGTCGCCGCGTCCCCGTCCGCCTCCCCAAAGGCTCCACCGAGCCTCGCCGACCCTCGTCTCTGCAACGTCGGTGAGGCACCGTCCTCTCCTCCTCCCGCCCGCGTGCTCGAACCACGGTGCCGCGCACCGCGTGCCCCGGTCGTGCTGCTCTTCCTCCTGCCGCACGCGCTCACCACGCGCTCCGGATGACCCCATACCACGCGCTCACGGCCGCGACCTTCTCCCCGCGCCGCGACTGGACCGGCATCCCCTGCACGCGCCCGTGCGCGCCCGTGCGCGCCCACGGCCATCGCTGCCGGACGCCCGCGCCCGAGACGGTGCTCTGCCCGCTCCTGCTCACGGCCTCCTCGCCCCGCTCCCTCGACCATCCCACGCCCCGTGCCCCTGCTCCACGGCTGCTGCTGCCTCCTCTACCCACCGCACCCGCCGTGCCGCTACCTCCCTAGGCCGCCATGGCCTCGCCTGTGCTGCTTCCTCGCCGCCCCGGCCGCCTGGCCGGCGCCGTGGCCACCGGCCTCCCCCTGCACCGCCCCCCTGCCGGGTCCGCCCGCACTGGCGTGCACTCGAACGAATGGGTGCTGGACACCCATTGCGCCCATCTCCACCCAGCACCCGTTAGCCCGAACCGCTGTGGCCCCTGGGGCCTATGACAGATGGGCCCCACGCCCAAAACATTTAAAAAAAAGAGAATTAAAAAAATATATAATAAATAAATAATTAATAATAAAATTAATTAATTAATTAATTAATTAACTAATTAATTAACTTAACTAATCCTGTTTAGTTTAACTAATTAAGATTAATTAACCTAATAAATAGTTACCCTAATTAACTACTGTTAATTAGCTAAACAATCCCTAACAGGTGGGACCCACCTGTCAGGTTGACCCAGTCAACCTCTATTGACTGCTGACATAATGCTGACATCATGCTGACATCAGCAATCACTGTTCTAGATAATGTTGCATTAAAATAATTAAATAAATCCTGAAAATGATTTAAATCTTTTAAAATTAATAGAGAATAAACTGTAGCTCAGATGAAAATACTTTCTACATGAAAGTTGCTCAGAACGACGAGATGATTCCGGATACGCAGCCCGTTCGTCCACCACACACCCCTAACATATCAAACACGCAACTTTCCCCTCCGGTTCATCTGTCCGAAAACACGAAACACCGGGAATACTTTCCCGGATGCTTTCCCCCTTCGTCAGTATCACCTACTACCGCGTTAGAACACGTCTAGCTCTGTTTGTTGTCCTGTTATGCACTTGCTTGCTATGTATTTACTATTTCTCCCCCCTCTTCTCTCCGGTAGACCCCGTGACGATGCTGATGCCCCTGTGGTCGACTACATCACCGACGACCCCTCTCTCTTGCCAGAGCAACCAGGCAAGCCCCCCCTTGATCACCAGATATCGCCTATTCTACTCTATACTGCTTGCATTAGAGTAGTGTAGCTTGTTACTGCTTTCTGTTATACCTATCCCGATGCATAGCCTGTCCTTGTTACTACTGTTGTTACCTTTACCTGCAATCCTATATGCTTAGTATAGGATGCTAGTATATTCATCTGTGACCCTACATTTTTGTCCGTCAGCCGTGCTATACTATCGGGCCGTGATCACTCGGGAGGTGATCACGGGTATATACTATATACTTTATACATGATACATGTGGAGGCTAAAGTCGGGTCGGCTGGTGGAGCACCCGCGAGTGGATCTTTGTGGCGGAGCGACAGGGCAGGTTGAGACCGCCTAGGAGAGAGGTGGGCCTGGCCCTGTTCGGCATTCGCGGATACTTAACACGCTTAACGAGATCTTGGTATTTGATCTGAGTTGGCTACGAGCCTATACGCACTAACCATCTACACGGGAGTAGTTATGGGTATCCCGGCGTCGTGGTATCAGCCGAAGCACTTCAGACGTCAGCGACGGAGCGGCGCGCGCCGGATTGGACTGGAACGCCTGCTAGGCTAGGTCTGCTTCCGGCCGCCCTCGCAACGTGCAGGTGTGCTATGGGCGATGGGCCCAGACCCCTGTGCCCTTAGGTTTAGACCGGCGTGCTGGCCTCTCTGTTTTGCCTAGGTGGGGCTGCGATGTGTTGATCTTCCGAGGATGGGCATGACCCAGGAAAGTGTGTCCGGCCAAATGGGATCAAGCGTGTTGGGTAAGTTGGTGCACCCCTGCAGGGAAGTTAATCTATTCGAATAGCCATGATCTTCGGTAACAGGACGACTTGGAGTTGTACCTTGACCTTATGACAACTAGAACTGGATACTTAATAAAAAACACCCTTCCAAGTTCCACAGACAACCCGGTGATCGCTTTTCCACAGGGCGACGAGGGGAGGATCGCCGGGTAGGATTATGCTACTGGAGATGCTACCTGGAGATGCTACTTGGAGATGCTACTTGGAGGACTTCAATCTACTCTCTTCTACATGCTGCAAGACGGAGGTTGCCAGAAGCGTAGTCTTCGGCAGGATTAGCTATCCCCCTCTTATTCTGGCATTTTGTAGTTCAGTCCACTGATATGGCCTCCTTACACATATACACATGCATATGTAGTGTAGTTCCTTGCTTGCGAGTACTTTGGATGAGTACTCACGGTTGCTTTCTTCCCCCCTTTCCCCCTTTCCTTTCTTTCTGGTTGTCGCAACCAGATGCTGGAGCCCTGGAGCCAGAAGCCACCGTCGACGATGATTCCTACTACACTGGAGGTGCCTCCTACTACGTGCAGGCCGCTGACGACGACCATGAGTAGTTTAGGAGGATCCCAGGCAGGAGGCCTGCGCCTCTTTCGATCTGTATCCCAGTTTGTGCTAGCCTTCTTAAGGCAAACTTGTTTAACTTATGTCTGTACTCAGATATTGTTGCTTCCGCTGACTCGTCTCTGATCGAGCACTTGTATTCGAGCCCTCGAGGCCCCTGGCTTGTATTATGATGCTTGTATGACTTATTTAAGTTTTAGAGTTGTGTTGTGATATCTTCCCGTGAGTCCCTGATCTTGATCGTACACATTTGCATGCATGATTAGTGTACGATTGAATTGGGGGCGTCACAAGTTGGTATCAGAGCCAACTGCCTGTAGGAATTTCCCCTTCCACACTCCTTGGCCGAAGTCGAGTCTAGACATTGCAAAACTTTTACTAACATGGCTGTGTGCCTTACGGGCCCACGTCGCCATTTGGGGTGGTATTAGGATCTTTTATTCCTCGATCTATACTCTGGGACTCTGATCTCTTTTCTGTTCGGGTTAAATGATTTTCTAAAATCTAACTTTAGGTTCTCGAAAACGCTTTCTCCCGGAGAGCCCCTTCAGTCAAGATGATCGCCGACTGCACATGAAGATTTCAAAGTTACTTTCCGATACTCTTTCGGGACTGCCCATTGCTTTTGCAATTCACTACCACCGAAATATCCCTATGAATAAATTCATACACCGTTCTTACTTAGTCCCCAGTTGTTCTTTGTATTGCAAGACGCCCCGAAATACTCGTTGTTGTTCTTAGAATACTTACGCCCACTGCCTTGCAGTTCCTTACCACCTGAATACCCATACGGATAATTTCTCACACTTATCGAGTATCCGCTCATCCCCAGTTGATTCATGTATTTCACAGAAGTCTTTGAAATGCCATTCGATCTTCGGAAAATCCCGAGCAGCCTATTGCTCTTGAAATTCTTGCTTGCTTGCATTATGGTTAGTCCCATAAGTCTCATAGTCTTATTGACATTCCTTGTCATTATCTTTTTGAGTCTGTTGACTCAATATGTTTGCGAATACCCGCAAACATCATTGATCCTTATAAATTACCTTTCCGGCTGAGCTGCCATTCTTTTAACTGGAATTGGTTCTCGACCAATCCAATTGTCGTTGATTGTACCCTAAGGCTATTCAACTTATCCATCCCTAATCAGAGCATTGCTTCTGATCCCTTGATTTGGAAATCATAATTCCTTTGCATTTGACAATTGAGTTAGTCAGTTGTTTCTATAATTTGATCTCCTTGCACTCTTCTTCCTCTAGTTGAGTACCGATGCTCACGTCAGATCCCTTGTGGACCATCAGGTCCATTGTTGGATTTTATCCGTCAGCATCCTTCATATTCAATAACCTTGCGAGCCTTCCCTTGGATACATAATGCCCTTGGTAATTGTATCATCTACTTTCTCAACCTTGCTCTACTTTCGAGCTTGTGATATTTACTCTTGAAACTTGTGGTATATGTTTCTAAGAAGCCCCTATAGGTTGAACCTATGCCTTCCTTAATATGTGTGAACTCGAAAGTTTTCACGAGTCATACTCTTCTGGTATTTTGCTAGATAAAATTTCAACACTACGACTTCATTGAACGCGAGAAGTGAATGAAAGGTTGTGCATTGGAGAAGTGGGAGTCGACCTTGAACTTTGTGTTCATGCCCATGGACACGATGTACATCTTCTCATCGAAGCTTCTTTTAAAATTAATTATTCCCTTGGTATAAGTTCATCTTATAGCTGAGATCTGGCCTTTTTGCAGTCGTGGTTCCGACCATGTTCTCCTTTAAATACCATTTCTTGTGCAAGTTTAAGCACTTGTCTTTTGTAGAGCAACTCCCCAGTCCAACCTCTACTTTGGTTCATCGTCGAGTATTACCCTCCTGGTATCTCGAGATTATCTTGGAATTGCATAACTTCTTATGAGTTCTTCATCAAGTACTACATTCTCACTGATTACAGTTTTTCACGGGCTCGGAGTTATTAAACACTCATGGACATCGATAACTGAATCGAGTCCGCCTCGCGATTAAACAACTCGTAGTAATCTTCTTTGCTTACGAGTTTGTACCCATTCCTAGCCTGTTGGGCTATATCATTGTCGTGATGATTCTAACTGTGCTACCTGGTCCTTATCCTCGGAGCACCAATTTGCGACGATAGCTAAGCTTACGCTGATCTCCCTCATCATTCCATTTCGCCTTGAACAACAAGCTTGATTTCAAGTTTGTGTCCTACCCATGGTTCCAATAACCTTCCACTTCATCATTACTTTGACCTGATGTCATCGCTGATTGAATCATCTTCATGAAATCCCTCGACAAATGTGTCGTGATCGTCATTGACCTTATGAGCTCTTCCAGGATATCAATTGAGTTCATGATGAGAAATATTATCCTTGCCCCCGATGATTTGTGTTAGTTTTGACCACTTTATTGCCTTCCGGTCAACACAAACGTGTTCGTGTTTTGTGTTATACCTTGAGTTTCCTGCTATCCAGCATTTATTCTTCTTTACCTTGGAGTATTACCATCTTTTAAATATCAAGGATGTTGTGAGGATTGCTCCACCTCTTAAGAATTCTTGGAATAGTGATACTTCTCATCATCACCATTCTTTCTTGGTCCTCATGTTGATTCCAACCGGGGTACCAACAAGAACGGTGCTGTTTGGATTCTGCCTTTCTAGCAACCCTATTACTTTGAAGTTAATGGCCGACCATTCATTCATTCTTAGACTATTGATTATTGAATCACCATTCTGACATTGGTTGTGCAGCCCAACCCATATTTCGGGCGCACCTTTCTACCAATGTTTAATTGTGTATGTTTTCCTCAAACATGCTTCATTATATCATTTGATCCGACAAATGATATTTCCTTGTTCACCTAATTGTGGAAACCCATCTTTTGTTAATCTCGATGAATTACCGCTGATTCCATCAGCCACCTCCTCATCCTCTCGTTGGTTTACTGATGAACTCATGTTTCGAAACTCACTTCCATAGTTCATTTCCTAAGAATCTTACAATGGCATCTTGTCAATTTGTGTCGCACCTTCTCTTCTTAGGCATCCTAAGTCTGAGGTATCCTGATTCCTAACATCGATCAGATCTGAATCTCGGTCAGATATGATGGTTGTGACATATTTCCAAGAGTTATAACATTGGTCCTTATATATCGGTAGGGTGATGTCATGCCTATCACACCTGGCCGGAGGACTTGTTATTATAGTTTCTTGTTTAGCAAGTTTAACCAATCTTCCTTGAGGAAATTATAAGACTTATTCTATAAGTTGTTCCTGATGGATCCTTTGTGCATCCAAATTCTGACCCTTACTTGATAACCATGTCAACGCTATCTCGAAGCATGTCTGTGGTACTCCGATTTTCAACAAGAACATTTGAAACCCGATGCTAAATATTTCTTGCTCAATTATCCAGACAACGTTGTACGGATAATGTCATGAAATTCCTCCCCTTACATAAAAGGTTTTCTAGTTTCTATCCTGTCATGGATATCATGCTCTACTTGTCCTTGGGAAGGATATAACCTTGAAATATGTGTTTAAACACATTTTCCTTTCCATTGTTCTGCTCAATCTGATAACCATATTTTCCTTTCCATTGGTTGGGTTAACGTTTCTTGTGGTCTATATGATCTAAGTAGTAATAATTCACTGCTTATGCAAACACCTTGTTGTACCACTCTGTCAGTAAGACCCTGTTGCTACTGATGATGACATTTCAGTAACCACCGATGGACGAGAACTTTGCCTATTGGTCCGCCTCGTTCAACGAGCAGGAAAATGGTTCTCTTCGTCCCTCGCCCTTATTACCGATGTTGTCGTCGACATAACCGATAGACTACCCTCTGGCATGCCTGGCTTACATGATCGTACAAGATGTCAGCGGCCTTCATACTTTTAACCATATGGTGGGCCCATAACCCACAGTTACACAGGATCGAAACCTGACTCTCCTGTACACCCTGTTGTCAAAGTTATTCCTCGCGCTTGACTTCTTATGTAATTCACGGGCCACCTGCCAAGTGATCTATTCTGGTATCAGACACAATACTTATTCTCGTTGCTCTAGACCCCTTTCACACTTTGTTTTAGGCAATGAACGATTGCCTGTCCTCTCAAAACTTCTTATTGCACCGTCTTACTTGCTCTCGGTGTTTTCTTAAATTGCAATTCGAGAGTTACTTTCCGCCACCATCCCCGATGTTATCAACCAGATAGTCAACCTTTCAGAGGTCCGTTTTTCCAAAGTTACCCCTTGTCCTTCATATGTACAATGAAAACTCAAAAAAAAAGGATGACGACTTCATCGTGAGGACCTGAAGCCGTGGTATGGAGACATCAACGTTATGGATCGACCTCTTCGAGAAGACGAACCAAGACTGAGAAGATTCGTTAGGATTTCATAACCAGACCTTTCCCCCTTAGTCCCCTCTTAAATCTCGGGATGAGATTTCTTGTAGTGGAGGAGAATTGTGACGCCCGGGTAATTAAGCTACAGTGATCCTCTGCTAATGATGCCACGTCACCTCGATTACTGTTCCTAATCTCGTGTTAGTTCGTAACTGATTCAAATTCAAATTCAAAATCAACCAAAGAATAAAAGTTTTCGAATATTAGAACTAAAATGTTCGGAGTGAACCAAATATTGCATAGGTAATTATGGTGGAGAAAGCACACCTTTATAAAATGTTTAAACACTCTAAAATGAATAAAATAGTAACAATAATAATTATTTAAATGCTTTCAAAATGTTAAACAATTTCAAAACTATTTTGCATCGATGCTAAGTGGTTTGTGGCTGTGGCTTAGCTTGCAACCTCTATTTTCTTGCCACTGTAGTATTTTACTAAAATGAGAAATAAAAGAAAACAAATAAACAGAAACCATAAGAGAAAATAAGGTTTAAAAAAAATGGAAA
This sequence comes from Triticum dicoccoides, assembly GCF_002162155.2. Taxonomy (NCBI): domain Eukaryota; kingdom Viridiplantae; phylum Streptophyta; class Magnoliopsida; order Poales; family Poaceae; genus Triticum; species Triticum dicoccoides. Next base: position 305,273,003 of record NC_041393.1, on the reverse strand, counting down.
GCCCCAGGCCAACTGGGCCATCCGGCCCAACTCCTCCCTGGCCCAACCGGCCTCCCATATCCCCCCACCCTAGGAAACCCTAACCCAACCACCCGCACTCCCCCCCATGCCGTTCCCCCCTCCCGATCCAATCTGGATCGGGGACGAGACCCCCAGTCACCCCACCCCGCTCGCTCCCCTCGTTCCCCTCCACCTCGCGCCGCACGCACGCATCGTGCCTGGGGGAAGAGATCCCCGCGCCCGATCCACCCACCGACCCTCACCGCCCCCTCTCCCCGATCTGGACGCGCCCCCGACCCCTCGTCATCGCCGACGCCAGGCGCCGCCTCGCCTGCGCTGCCCCACCGTCGCCGCCCTGCGCTGGACCGACCATCGCCACCGACCGAGACGACCACGCCGGACGCCATCGCCGCTCCCCCCTGCGTCGCCGCGTCCCCGTCCTCCTCCCCAAAGGCTCCACCGAGCCTCGCCGACCCTCGTCTCTGCAACGTCGGTGAGGCACCGTCCTCTCCTCCTCCCGCCCGCGTGCTCGAACCACGGTGCCGCGCACCGCGTGCCCCGGTCTTGCTGCTCTTCCTCCTGCCGCACGCGCTCACCACGCGCTCCGGATGACCCCATACCGCGCGCTCACGGCCGCGACCTTCTCCCCGCGCCGCGACTAGACCGGCACCCCCTGCACGCGCCCGTGCGCGCCCACCCGCGCCCACGGCCATCGCTGCCGGACGCCCGCGCCCGAGACGGTGCTCTGCCCGCTCCTGCTCACGGCCTCCTCGCCCCGCTCCCTCGACCATCCCACGCCCCGTGCCCCTGCTCCACGGCTGCTGCTGCCTCCTCTACCCACCGCACCCGCCGTGCCGCTACCTCCCCAGGTCGCCGTGGCCTCGCCTGTGCTGCTTCCTCGCCGCCCCGGCCGCCTGGCCGGCGCCGTGGCCACCGGCCTCCCCCTGCACCGCCCCCCCTGTCGGGTCCGCCTGCACTGGCGTGCACTCGAACGAACGGGTGCTGGACACCCATTGCGCCCATCTCCACCCAGCACCCGTTAGCCCGAACCGCTGTGGCCCCTGGGGCCTATGACAGATGGGCCCCACGCCCAAAACATTTTAAAAAAAGAGAATTAAAAAATATAATAAATAAATAATTAGTAATAAAATTAATTAATTAATTACTTAATTAACTAATTAATTAACTTAACTAATCCTGTTTAGTTTAACTAATTAAGATTAATTAACCTAATAAATAGTTACCCTAATTAACTACTGTTAATTAGCTAAACAATCCCTAACAAGTGGGACCCACCTGTCAGGTTGACCCAGTCAACCTCTATTGACTGCTGACATCATGCTAACATCATGCTGACATCAGCAATCACTGTTCTGGATAATGTTGCATTAAAATAATTAAATAAATCCTGAAAATGACTTAAATTTTTTAAAATTAATAGAGAATAAACCGTAGCTCAGATGAAAATACTTTCTACATGAAAGTTGCTCAGAACGACGAGATGATTCCGGATACGCGGCCCGTTCGTCCACCACACACCCCTAACATATCAAACACGCAACTTTCCCCCTCCGGTTCATCTGTCCGAAAACACGAAACACCGGGAATACTTTCTCGGATGCTTTCCCCCTTCGTCAGTATCACCTACTACCGCGTTAGAACACGTCTAGCTCTGCTTGTTGTCCTGTTATGCACTTGCTTGCTATGTATTTACTGTTTCTCCCCCCTCTTCTCTCCGGTAGACCACGTGACGATGCTGATGCCCCTGTGGTCGACTACATCACCGACGACCCCTCTCTCTTGCCAGAGCAACCAGGCAAGCCCCCCCTTGATCACCAGATATCGCCTATTCTACTCTATACTGCTTGCATTAGAGTAGCGTAGCTTGTTACTGCTTTCTGTTATACCTATCCTGATGCATAGCCTGTCCTTGTTACTACTATTGTTACCTTTACCTGCAATCCTATATGCTTAGTATAGGATGCTAGTATATTTATCTGTGACCCTACATTTTTCTCCGTCAGCCGTGCTATACTATCGGGCCGTGATCACTCGGGAGGTGATCACGGGTATATACTATATACTTTATACATGATACATGTGGAGGCTAAAGTCGGGTCGGCTGGTGGAGCACCCGCGAGTGGATCTTTGTGGCGGAGCGACAGGGCAGGTTGAGACCGCCTAGGAGAGAGGTGGGCCTGGCCCTGTTCGGCGTTCGTGGATACTTAACACGCTTAACGAGATCTTGGTATTTGATCTGAGTTGGCTACGAGCCTATACGCACTAACCATCTACGTGGGAGTAGTTATGGGTATCCCGGCGTCGTGGTATCAGCCGAAGCACTTCAGACGTCAGCGACGGAGCGGCGTGCGCCGGATTGGACTAGAACGCCTGCTAGGCTAGGTCTGCTTCCGGCCGCCCTCGCAACATGCAGGTGTGCTATGGGCGATGGGCCCAGACCCCTGTGCGCTTAGGTTTAGACCGGCGTGCTGGCCTCTCTGTTTTGCCTAGGGGGGGCTGCAACGTGTTGATCTTCCGAGGTCGGGCATGACCCAGGAAAGTGTGTCCGGCCAAATGGGATCAAGCGTGTTGGGTAAGTTGGTGCACCCCTGCAGGGAAGTTAATCTATTCGAATAGCCGTGATCTTCAGTAACAGGACGACTTGGAGTTGTACCTTGACCTTATGACAACTAGAACCGGATACTTAATAAAACACACCCTTCCAAGTTCCACAGACAACCCGGTGATTGCTTTTCCACAGGGCGACGAGGGGAGGATCGCCGGGTAGGATTATGCAACTGGAGATGCTACCTGGAGATGCTACTTGGAGATGCTACTTGGAGGACTTCAATCTACTCTCTTCTACATGCTGCAAGACGGAGGTTGCCAGAAGCGTAGTCTTCGACATGATTAGCTATCCCCCTCTTATTCTGGCATTCTGCAGTTCAGTCCACTGATATGGCCTCCTTACACATATACCCATGCATATGTAGTGTAGTTCCTTGCTTGCGAGTACTTTGGATGAGTACTCACGGTTGCTTTCTTCCCCCCTTTCCCCCTTTCCTTTCTTTCTGGTTGTCGCAACCAGATGCTGGAGCCCTGGAGCCAGACGCCACCGTCGACGATGATTCCTACTACACTGGAGGTGCCTCCTACTACGTGCAGGCCGCTGACGACGACCATGAGTAGTTTAGGAGGATCCCAGGCAGGAGGCCTGCTCCTCTTTCGATCTGTATCCCAGTTTGTGCTAGCCTTCTTAAGGCAAACTTGTTTAACTTATGTCTGTACTCATATATTGTTGCTTCCGCTGACTCGTCTCTGATCGAGCACTTGTATTCGAGCCCTCGAGGCCCCTGGCTTGTATTATGATGCTTGTATGACTTATTTAAGTTTTAGAGTTGTGTTGTGATATCTTCCCGTGAGTCCCTGATCTTGATCGTACACATTTGCGTGCATGATTAGTGTACGATTGAATCGGGGGCGTCACACTAAGGTAACGCACACAGTTTCTAGGAATAAACCATGTTGGATCGATGAACAATCACACACGACATTCTCTTCAAAACTGTTGGCGTTAGGCCACCTTGCGCAAACGTTTACCGCATAAAAGTTGTGTGTGATGGATAGCCTTTACTACATAGTTTCTTCTATGCACCGTGTGTGATGCATTCAATAATGCAAACGATAAATTATTAATATTGTGTGAGATGGGAACACTATCACAAATGATTTAACAGGGAAAATTGTGTGTGATGTACCTATGAACAGAAATGTTTTCCTTGCAGCGACTATGTGGGATGTATATACGAACGGAAACGTTTAGCGGGGACTGACTGTGTGGGATGTACTTATGACCGAAAATGATTTCGCCTGCATAATTGTATTTTTTGAGCACTACTTACGTATAACCGTATTTGCCCGCTCGCCGGTCGCACACGACCTCATTTTGCCGAGTGTGTGTGCCAGGATGGCCTATCCCCAACGGTTTCGGGGTCGTGTGGGAAGGACCCTCCTATCGCCCACACTCACTAGGTGACGGTTCCGAACACCGTCGCGGAAAGGGGTTAAAAACCATTTGTATAACACCTCGCTGTACCAGTGATGTCGTTTATGAAGTGCCGCCACGTGTTAGACCACCTCCCCCAATGAAGAGAATTATGAACCTCACATTAACCTAGACACATATGAAGGAAAATTCTTCCAAGAAACACGTGTTTCCAAAAAACGCTTCAAGAAACACTCTACTTCACACAAGAACATTGAAGTAGACAGCGACAGTGAACCTGACTTCACCCCTGAGCCGGAACAAGAAGAGCCGGAACAAGAAGATCTTGAACAAGAAGATCTTGAACAAGAAGAGGTTACTGCTACGGATGACTTGTCAATGCCTGACCGATTACGTAAAGGTAGCCTTCCACATGTTGATGCCGCTAAACCCGATGAGCACTTCACTGATGATAGTGATGATGCATTTATTGATCCTGGAGCATTTATTGAACCCGATGATCAAGATTATTATTAGGTATTCAACTTTTTTATGTTGTACTTGATTTATATAGTTACTTGTATGATTGTATGATTTATATAGTAACTTGCATAATTTTCTTACTTTGTATGATTGTTTGTTATACATAGTGCCATGGTCTTGATATCCGTCCCCGTCGGCCCTCGCCCAATTTATGATTCAGATGTGGTATATTCTCTTTTAAAACTATTTGTTGCATTTCACATTTATGGCAATTATGGCCATTGAGTTGACATAGAGATATTTTTATCTAGGAGGTATGTGAACCGGAAATTGCAACCGACCCTCTTGTCGAGAAGTTAAATTTAGTTGAAAAAGAAAATGAGTATTTGAAAGAAAAAATTAAAAGAATTGAAGAAGATAAGATGAAATTGGAGTTGTATGCTTCCGATATCGTTGCTGATCACAAGATGAAGATGAATGCAATGCGCTTGAAGATGGATGCAATGCGCTTGAAGATTAAGAAGATTAGAAAATATGCCATTGATAATGAGGCTTGGTATCATTATGTCGTTGGATCAATTTTTACCTTAGTTGTGATCTTCATCACATTTGTTGCGATGAGGGTAAGTTTTCTCTAGTGTTTTTCTTAACAAATGCGTACTTAGCTTATTTTCCTCCTAAATGGCATAATTACCTAAGTTAGATAAAAATGAGTTATACTTACGTAAGTTGGCTCAAAAATGGCATCATCAACTAGGTTAGCACAAAAAAGACCTATACTTAGCTTATTTTCCTCCAAATTGACATAATAAGCTTAGTTGGCTAAAAAGTGGCATAATTACGTATGTTAGCTCTAAAATGACACAAATAAGGAATAAGAAGAAGAAAAACAAGAAAGAGGAGAAAAATAAAGAATAGAAGAAGAAATATAAGAAAAAGAAAGAATAAAAGAAGAAGAATGAGAATGAGGAGGAAAGGGATAAAAAGATAGAAGAGAAGAAGAAAGATGAGAAAAGAAGAAGAATAAGAAAATTCTTCTTCTTCTTCTTCTAGCCTTCTCTTCTTCTTCTTCTTTCTTCTTCTAGGCTTCTTCTTCTTCTTCCAGAACTCTTCTTCTTCTTCTTCTTCTTCTTCTTCTTCTTCTTCTTCTTCTTCTTCTTCATCATCATCATCATCATCATCTTCTTCTTCTTCTTTTTCTTCTTCTTCTTCTTCTTCTAGTCTTCTTCTTCTTCTTCTAACTTTCTCACTCCCATTTTTGCAGGTTTGATTCACTTTATGGAAGCAACATTGATGGACCGCTAGTGTTTAGTTCTTGTTTTCATTTGTATTGATGAACAATGTGAAACTATGTATGTATATTTTTTTGCGGAAAAACTATGTATGTATATATGGATGAACTCCGTGAAACTATGTATGCATTGGATACCCTATGTGTTCTGTTGCATTGATGGACTGCTAGATGTTTGATACATGGGCTATGTTTGATGTTCAAACTATATATATCACATATCTTTTGAAAATGCAGGGATATAACAGGAAACAGAAAAAACATCAATAATACATGCACTTTTCCATCTGCCACCGACGGCAAAGGGACCTTTGCCGTCCGCTGTTGACGGTAAAGAAGCCACGTGGCAGCAACCTGTGCAACCTAGGAGCTGACCCATTTGGTCAGTTTGCCGTCCATGGCAGACGACAAAGGGCTGGGTCTACTGACGTGTCTGCTGACATCACAAAGTAGATGACAAAGGGATGTGCAGCTTTGCCGTCTGCTGGCGAATGAAAAAGGCTGCCATTAGCCACCTAACATGGCTAACGCATGGTTTTTGCCGTCCATGTTCTTTGCCGTCCGCCACTGACGGTAAAGGGCCTTTGCCGTCCGCTTTGTGGAAGCAGACGACAAAGAACCTTCTTACCATCGCTCTCTTTGCCAGGCAGGTTTGCCGTCGGTGGAAGACGACAAAGACCTTTGCCGTCCGCTTTTGGTGCCTTTGTCGTCTGCCATGGCAGACGGCAAATAAGCTGATTCCTGTAGTGAGGTGCCATGATTGATATGAAAGAAGGGAATATTAAATTTCAGTTTCTTTTGAGAAAGGGTATGAAACACTTCCCTAGAACTAGAATTAAGTCACCATATGAGCCAATCATGATGGCAACCTATGGAGCAAAAACTAAAGATGACAATACTTAAATCTTTGCATTATGATTAGCTAGGGGTGTAAAACAATAACGATTGTTGGGAGGTAACCCAATAGTTATCCTTTAATTTTTTTGTTTTTTGTTGTTTTTTATAAGTATAAAATTATGCTTTTGTTATGATTGTGACTTTTACGTTTTAATTAGTGTTTGTGCCAAATAATGCCTTTAGGATGGCTTGGGTGATAGTTGATTTGATCCTGTTGGAAAACATAAATTTTCACGTCTAGTAGCAGAATTATTAAAAATTACTAGAGGAACAAAAAATTCTGAATTTTTTAAAAAAGATTGATATAAATTTTTCCTATGTTGTCCTAATTTCTCAAAAATTTTGGAGTTATAGAAGTATGGTTAAAGTACAGATTACTACAGACTGTTATGTTTTTGACAGATTCTGTTTTTGTTGCATTGTGTGCTTATTTTGATGAATCTATGGATTGTATCGGGGGGATACATTAGTTATAATGCAATAATAAAATATTAATGGGTTTGAAATAGTACTTAAAGTGGTGATTTTCTTTGTTATACTAATGGATCTCACTAAGGTTTTGTTAAGTTTTGTTTGATTGAAGTTTTCAAGTTTTGGGTGAGATCACGATGGATGAAGGAATAAGGAGTGAGAAGAGCCTAAGCTTGGGGATGCCCATGGCACCCCAATGTAATATTAAATGAGTACCAAGCAACTAAGCTTGTGGATGCCTCGGTAGGCATCCCCTCTTTCTTCTAACGACCATCGGTAATTTTACTTGCTGCTATATTTTTATTCATCACATATCATGAGTTTTGCTTGGAGCGTCTTGTATTATATGTGTCTTTGCTTGTTTTGCTTTTAAGTTTGTCACAATCATCCTTACTGAACACACCTACTTGAGAGAGCCATAATGATGCTATGAGTTAGAATTGCTCTATGTGCTTCACTTAATTTTTTTTTGAGCTAATTGCTCTAGTACTTCACTTATATCTTTTTTGAGCACGGTGGTGGTTTAATTTTTGAAGAAATCCTCTCATGCTTCACTTATATTAATTTGAGACTTAGTAAATTTTGAAGAAACCCCTCATGCTTCACTTATATTATTTTGAGAGTTGAAATTTTTGAAGAAGTCTTTATGCTCTTTTGCTTCACTTAAATCTATTTGAGAGCTTGAAAGTAGCAATGGTAATATATGAATTTACTCCCAAAGTGATAGATATTCAAGGGGGATATAATAAAAACTTTCATGAAGATCATTGGATATTATAAACTTGATTCCTTGTAATAGTTTTGAGATATGGAGATACTAATATGTGAGTTATGTTGGTGAGTAATTATGCTTTAGTAAGAATATTGGTGTTAAGGTTTGCGATTACCTATGCAAGCATGCAAGTCAATAGTTATGTAATGAAGTGGGTAGTGGAGCCCACGGGCACCCTTTTGACCTACCCCTACCTATATAAATACTCTAAAACTCCCAAAACCCTACGGGGGTCGAGGAAATACAGTTTCCGCTGCCGCAAGTTCTAGAACCACGAGATTGAATCTAGAGACCTTTTTCGGCACTCTACTAGAGGGGGCAATGATCATGGAGTGTTTTTTCATCATCCTTGTTGCCCCTCCGATGATGCGTGAGTAGTTTACCACAAACCTACGGGTCCGTAGCTATTAGCTAGATGGCTTGTTCTCTCTTTTTGTTCTTTAATACAATGTTCTCCTTGATGTTCTTGGAGATCTATTTGATGTAACTCTTTTTTGCGGTGTGTTTGTTGGGATCCGATGAATTGTGACTTTATGATTAGTCTATCCATGAATATTATTTGAGTCTTTGCTGAACTATTTTATGCATGATTGTTATGTCCTCGTATTTCTTCTCTGAAATTTGGTTTGGTTTGTCCAACTAGATTGATTTTTCTTGCCATGGGAAGAGGTGCTTTGTGATAGGTTCGATCTCGCAGTGCTCAATCTCAGTGACAGAAAGAGACATGACACACATGTATCATTGCTATTAAGGGTAAAAAGATGGGGTTTATTCATACGTGAGTTTACCTTGTCTACATCATCTCATCATTCTTATTGCATTTTTCCTGTCCATGAACTTAACACACTAGATGCATGATGAATAGCGGTCGATGTGTGGAGTAATAGCAGTAGATGCAAGCAGGAGTCGGGGTACTAATCTTGGACGTGATGCCTATATACATGATCATTGCCTTGGTTATCATCATAATTATTTGCTTTTCTGTCAGTTGCCCAACAATAATTTATTTACCCACTGTATGTTATTTTCTTGAGAGAAACCTCTAGTGAAAACTATGGGCCCCAGGTCTATTTTCCTATCACATTAAACCAAAAATTCCTTGCTGCATTTTTCTTTCTTTATTTTATTTTATGTTTTAGTTAGATCTATTTACCAAAACCTATACAATTTAATCTATCTCAATACCATGGAGGGATTGGCAACCCCTCTTACGCGTTGGGTTACAAGTATTTGTCGTTTGTGTGCAGGTGTTATTTAAATAGTGCTGCTTGGTTCTCCTACTAGATTGATAACCTTGGTTTCATAACTAAGGGAAATACTTACCTTTCCTGTGCTGCATCATCCTCTCCTCTTCAGGGAAATACCAACACATATTACAAGCAATCAAGCTCCCACTTAGAAGCTTGTTAGCACAAACTTCTTTGTAAGTTTTTATAAAACCTAAAGCTTTGATCACCTCATCAAAGTGTATATTCCAACTATGAGATGCTTGCACCAGTCCATGGATGGATCATTGGAGCTTTTATACCTTGTTAGCATCCTTAGGGTCGACAAAATCTTCCAGTTGCATCATATACAACTCTTCCTTAAGCAACCCATTAAGGGACGTTGTTTTGACGTCCATCTGCCGGATTTCATAATCATAAAATGCGGCATTGCTAACATAATTCTAACAGTTAAGTGGTATTATGTTGTATTACCGAGAAACTATGCATACATATATGCTGCCCCGTTTCTTCCTCCCGACATAATCCTCAAATTACGAACCCAGTTAACAAAACTAGCAAAGCTTATTGGGTATGGAATGGTTAAGTGGTGAGCTTGTAGCAAGCACTAAGCATTTCTTTGTGGCTAACTTATGAGTACAGGAATAAGAAGAGTAAACTATGCATAATCGAGCGCAAATTATTGTGATCAAGAAGTGATCATGAACACCTACTTACTAGTCATACATAACCCCACCGTGTTCTCTTCCCGAACTCCCTCGAAAAGAGATTATCATGGTTACACACGTGGTTGGTGTATTTTAGTTAGATTAGTGTCCTCTACAGCTAGATATTATAAATTTCCAAGATGCCACATAACCGCGAGCACGACTTTCCTAAAGATTTAACCCTGCAGGGGGTGCTCCAAGTAGTCCATCACAAATTACCATACGCATCTGATGGAAAAACCTCACTCCGTGATAACACGATGCTTATAAGGAATCCCAGTGGACAAGCCACTCATCAAAGGTAAAACAATCCCAGGGAGACCTGAGCCAGATCTGTGTCCAGGGCCGCGCGCTCTCTATCTACCGGCTCATCCGTCCATGCAAAGTGGATGATAGCCAAAAGACCTCAAGTTGCCTCGAGGCGGAACCGCTAGCTGCTAGGTAGATGGACCAACACTCATGAGGAGCACTGGCCCGGGTTGTTGATTAATTATCCACGGGGGTGATGTCGCTTGAAGCTACATTGGTATTTCCCAAAGCGGAAGCGATGATGCAGCAGAACTACGGTAGGTATTTCCCTCAGTTATGAAATCAAGGTATCAATTGAGTAGGAGAGCCAAGCAACACTATGTAAATGGTACCTGCACTCAAAGAACAAATACTTGCAACCCGACGCTTATGAGGGGTTGTCAATCCCTCTTAGGTAATGTCGTCAGAAATTGGAAAGTTGACATGAGAATAAATGTGATAGATTAGATAAATTGCTCTCGATAAAACATGAAATAAAATAAGTAATAAAAAGGTGCATCGAGGTAATTTTGGGTTTTTGTAGTAATAGATATGAAAAAAAAGCGAATAAAAATAGATCTCAAAGCAAATATGATAAAGAATAGACCCGGGGGCTGTAGATTTCACTAGTGGTTTCTCTCAAGAAATATCACATGGTGGGTAAACAAATTACTGTTGGGCAACTGATAGAAGATCGAATAATCATGACGATATCCAAGGCAATGATCAATATATAGGCATCACGTCTAATATTAGTAGACCGACTCCTACCTGCATCTACTACTGTTACTCCACACACCGACCGCTATCCAACATGCATCTAGTGCATTAAGTTCATGGAGAAATGGAGTAATGCAATAAGTACGATGACATGATGTAGACGAGATCTATTCATGTAGGAATAGCCCCCATCTTATTATCCTTAATAGAAACGATACATGCGTGTCTTGCTGCCTCTTCTGTCACTAGGAAAGAACACCACAAGATCGAACCCATCACAAAGGAGTAAAATGCATCAACCATCCCTGAACTTGCTGGCAAGGTTCAAAACAGTCCCTAGACTCTGAAGCTGATCTAATACGGTCCCTAAAGTTGAGAATACGAAGGCAATACGATCCCTGAACTCACTCGAGCAGTCCTATGCTACGTACACGCGTATTGCTCGCGTACGCCATGTCAGCCACATCAGCCATGTCAGCGTAGCAGGCCCGCAGTTAGAAAAATCGGTCGTCTCCTAGTCAAAATCCCCAACGAACACCTGCAAAAAAAAAATCCCCAAACGAAGCCCAAATCGCATTCCACTCCCCTAACCCGCATCGAGCGGCACCAGCGTGACGGATAGTTCCGTCGACGGCGACGACGGCAGCCTCGGCGCCTATCCACCTACCGCCACGCCTCCTCCTCCCATCGCCGGTCGCCACCAAGTTGCGCCTCCTCCACCTGTCGCCACCGGTGGCCCAAGCCGCAGCTTGCTTGGGCGACAATTTCCTCATGAGGTGTGGCGGCGGGGAGAGCCCTGTCTCGCGTGGACGCCGTCCATGGATGTGCAGGAGGCACACTACCGTGGACACGTGCTGATGGCGACGGTCGCCGGAGATGGTGGCGATTTGATGACGGCGGACGCACTTGGGGCGGCCATCGAGGAGCGGTGTGGCGTCCTGCTGTGCGAGGTGTTCTAACTGAGCTTGATGGCGTCCTCATTGAGATCAAACATGATCATAAATATAAGTAGAATGTCAGATGGCAGTAGCGAATTCTAAAAATTGGCTACGTAATTCTAGTTTTATGTATCTTAGAGTACTGAACTCGGCTGTTGTGTCAGCTATGTAATGTTGCCTCTATTGGCTGTTATCTAATGTCAGACATGCACACCAGTACTGATTGTGAACTACCTTGTGTATGTGCGTATGTCAACTATCGTGCGATGGGAAGCTGAAATTTGCTATTTGGCACTATATGTTTGTGAACTATCCTTGTCAGCTATATTGTCAACTGTCCTTGTGTAATTGTGTTGCATTGGAAGTGAAATGTACTAGTATATTATTGAAAATATGCATTTTGACAGATTGTGCATGTACATGTACAGTGAGACCACCTTGTATCTGCATATGACTAACTGTATGAATTGAGATGCACCGTAATGATTTTTGACAGATTATAAATGCATGTATAGTAACGATTTTTGACAGATTATAAATGCATGTACAATAATGATTCAAAACTATACTTGTGTAATTATAATTTTATAAGTGAACTTTTGCAATGAACTCTTACCAGTACCATATATGTGGCCACTACATATATATGAACCGAACATACAACTGAACTCTTGCCATTACAAAAGCATAAGTTCTCAATCTAAACAGTACATAACAATACTTTACAAATTTAGTAGTCTCAAGATCAGCACAATGATCATAAATAGAACATAGACATTACTAGTTCTGCACCTGATCATAACCAGAACACAAAAGTCATGAAGATCCCCATTTCTGACTAGACATTTCTCCTCAACTAAATTCATCAAACATATTAACCGTTCTATGTTTCTTGAAGCCTAGCCTGCTCTGATTGGAAGATGCACCTATATTCTTTGGCTTGTTTCTCTGAAATTGTGATGAATGTAACCTTTCCTCCTCTGGCTTTGAACTACTTGCTTCAGTTTCTTTTTTCATTTAATCCTCCATGGCTAGTTTTTTGCTTGATCTGCCACTACATTGTTCCTTTCTTCGGTTTTCCTCTTTCTCTGCTCCCACTCTTTCTCTGCAACCTCGTCCAGCCGCCGTATTGGGGTACCCATCAGCCGTAGAGCACCGCCGGCAGATGTGGCGACGAGCTGCTTCCGTCCTCCGCCGTCCCTGGGCCGCTCACGTGCTGGACCTGCCGATGATCATCAGGTTGCCGCCGGTGCCGTTCAAGGTCGAGTGCTTCTGTTCTGATGAGAGGAACAGGGGAGGGCGGATGAGTGACATAACCAAATCCGGGGGGCCTATGAACTGGTGTACGCTGACGTGGACGTCGCGTCGTATGCAAGCAATACGTGCATGCGTAGCCCAGTACTGGTTGCACAAGTTCCAGGACCGTACTAGCATCGTATTTGCAAGTTTAGGGATCGTATTGGGTCAGTTTGAGAGTTTAGGGACCGTTTTGGTCCTTGCCAGCGAGTTCATGGACGGCTGATGCATTTTACTCCATCACAAAGCACCTCTTCCCATGGCAAGAAAAATCGATCTTGTTGGCCCAACTAAACCAAAGATTCGAAGAAGAATTACGAAGCTATAAATAGTCATGCATATAAGAGATCAAAAGAAGACTCAAATAATATTCATGGATATAGATCTGATCATAAACTGAAAGTTCATCGGATCCCAACAAACACACCGCAAAAAGGAGTTACATCGAATAGATCTCCAAGAGACCATTGTATTGAGAATCAAAAGAGAGAGAGAGAGAGAGAGAGAGAGAGAGAGAGAGAGGGGGAGAGAGAGAGGAAGCCATCTAGATACTGCCTACGGACCTGTAGGTCTATGGTGGACTACTCACGCATCATCAGAGAGGCACTAATAAGGATGATGAACCCCTCTGTGATGGTGTTAGATTGGATCTCGTGGTTCTAGAACTTGTGGCGGCTGGAATTGTGTTTCCTTGACTCCCCTAGGGTTTCTGGAATATTTGGGAATTTATAGGGCGAAGAGGCGGTGCAGGGGGGCTCTGTGGGGGGCACAACCCCCCTGGGCTTGCCTGGGCTCCTAGGCGCGCCCTGGTGGGTTGTGCTCCCCACGGGCCTCCCCCTAGTACTTCTTTGGCCCACTAGGTGTCTTCTGGTCCAGAAAAAAAATCTCCAAAATGTTTTGTTGCGTTTGGACTCTGTTTGGTATTGATATTCTGCGAAGTAAAAAACAAGCAAAAAACAACAACTAGCACTGGGCAGTATGTCAATAGGTTAGTCCAGAAAATGATATAAAGTTGCTACAAAATGATGGTAAAACATCTAGGAATGATAATATAACAGCATGGAACAATACAAAATTATAGATATGTTGGAGACGTATCAGCATCCCCAAGCTTAATTCATGCTCGTCCTTGAGTAGGTAAATGATAAAAACAAAATTTTTGATGTGGAATGCTTCCTAATATGTTCATCCCATATTCTTTCCTTTTGTAGCATGGACATTTGGACTTTTATATGGTTCAAAGCAATAATCTTGTTTTGACATGAAGATCTCAATACTCAAGCATATCAACAAGCAACACTATGTCTTTCAAAATATCAACACTAAAGAAAGTTATCCCTGGCCCATCATGCTCAGTCATTGATCCATTCATGAAACACACTCACATATTAGCTACATCCAATGCTCAAGTATGATCATAGTGCTCCCTGGTTGGTGCTTTGTAAGAGAAGATGGAGACTCAAAAAATAAAAATTGCATAAAGTAAATAGATAAGCCCTACGCAGAGGGAAGTAGGAATTTATAGAGGTGCCAGAGATCAAAGCTTAAATTGAGAGATAATTTTTTTGAGAGGCATACTTTTCCCGTCAATGAAAACGATTGAGTAATTCCCAACACTTTCCATTCTAGATATACCATAGGCAGTTCCCAAACATAAAATAAAGTTTATTCCCTTTTCCACCATTCTTTCACAATCCATGGCTAGCTGTTTCCATGGGTGCCTTCCATACCAACACTTCCCAAGGAATTTATTATTTGACAACATAAAGTAAATTTCTTATTCATTTAGGGACTAGGCATCCCTATTACCGCCGTACTCTCATGCAATGACAAGTGAATAAACACTCATCTTGAGAATAACACATCTAGCATGGAAAATATTGGCCACCCCCTACCGCTTCATGAGCAGTACGGGCACACAAAAAGGAAATTCATTTTGAAAATTAGAGATGGCACATACAAATTTTCTCAGAATGGCACGAAAATACCGCATATAGGTAGGTATGGTGGACTCATATGGCAAAACTGGGTCTAAAGATTTTGGATGCACAATTATTATTTCTACTTAGTACAAGTGGAGGCTAGCAAATAGATTGAGAAGCAACCAACCAAGAAACAAAAAATCACATAAGCGAGCATTAGGCATAACTAACACCGAATAATGCTCCACAAGTAGGATGTAATTTCATTGCATAACTATTGACTTTTGTGCTTGCATAGGGAATCACAAACCTTAACACAAATATTCCTACTAAAGCATAATTACTCACCAACATGACTCACATATCACTATCATCATATCTCAAAACTATTACAAGGAATCAAGTTTATTTTGTCCAGTGATCTTCATGAGAGTTTTTATTACATCCCTCTTAAATATCTATCACCTTGGGACTAATTTCATATATTGCAATTGCTTTTGATAAGCTCAAACAAATTTAAGTGAAGAACATGAGCATAAAAAAATTCATTTTTGAAAATAATATAAGTGAATCATGAGATAATTTCTTCAAAAGTTTACAAACTCTCAAATAAATCTAAGTGAAGCATGAGAGCATTTCTTAAGAAATATTAAAGAACACCATGCTCAAAAAGATATAAGTGAAGCACTAGAGCAATTCAGTAGCTCAAAGATTTTACGTGAAGCATAAAGAACAATTCTAACAAATCATAGCATAATTTTGGCTCTCTCAAATAGGTGTGTCCATAAAGGATAGATGACACAAACTAAAAAGAAAACAAGCAAAGACTCATATAATACAAGACTCTCCAAGCAAAACTCATGATACGCGACGAATAAAAATACAACTCCAAGTAAAATACCGATGGTTGTTAGAACAAAAAGGAGATGCCTTCTGGGGCATCCCCAAGCTTAGTTGCTTGGTTCTCCGTGAATATTAACTTGGGGTGCAATGGGGGCATCCCCAACCTTAGGCTCTTTTCACTCCTTATTCCTTCATCCATCGCGATCTCACCCAAAACTTGAAAACTTCAATCACACAAAACTTAACAGAACCTTCGCGAGATCCGTTAGTATAAGAAAGCAAATCACCACTCTAAGTACTGTTGCAACCCCATTCATATTTTATTATTGCATTATATCTACTGTATTCCAACTTTACCATGGCTTATACCCCCCGATACAATTGATAGATTCATCAGAAATAAGCACACAATGCAACGAAAACAGAATCTGTCAAAAACAGAATAGTCTGTAGTAATCTGAAAACTTTGTACACTTCTGTAACTCCAAAAATTCTGAAAAAGTAGGAAGATGTAGTAAATTTGTATATAAATCTTGTGTAAAAACCTCAAAAAATTTCCTCGCTTCTGTGATTTAAGAAAATTATTTTACTGGACGCAAAAGTTTTTGTTTTCCAACAAGATCAAATCAACTATCACCAAACATAATCCCAAAGGCTTTACTTGGCACAAAAACTAACTAAGACATAAAAACACAATCATAATAGTAGCATAATTGTGCAAACACTAAACAACAGAAAGAAAAGGTAGAAATAAATTTTATTCATTGGGTTGCCTCCCAACAAGCGCTACCGTTTTATGCCCCTAGCTAGGCATAATGCATAGGTTCTAGTATTGTTATCTTTCTTATTATTTTCCCTAGATGTGTTTTTATCAGGTGGTTTTGCAAAAGTAACTTGAAACACATTATCCATATAAATTTTAGCATTATGAAGTTGCCCATCAATGCATCCCCTTTGATTTCCGGCCACAATCCAAGAATATTGTTGATTAACATCATTGAAAACTTCTTGGATTATATCTAAAATGGGGATTTCCTTTAAGGTTCTCATAAAAAATTGATTTTTTTCCAAGCAAATGTCTCAACATATAATCACTATTATAAAGGATCTCATCCATCACCGGTATTTCACGGTTCATACCATAAAAATCAAAAATTTCCCTAGCTTCCCGTACTACGTAATCAAATTCATTCATAAGAACAGGGGTAGCTAACTTTTTAGCTTTAGCATCCTTTATAATGGGTAGCTCATAAAACAGTCTCTGCAAGGTAGGATGGGTACGGATAAATCTATTTTCAAGTTTCAGAACTAGTGCTGAAATAGCTTCCGCATAAGTTTTAGTTCTTTAAAGTATAGGAGCATAATCAAGAGTCAAATTTCCAACACAACTAAAAAATTCTTGGATATGTTCTTTTCCCATAACATCCCCTTGCTCCACAACAAAAGTTTTAGCATCCAGATTGCCAGATCGCCAAATTTTAGGAGTTAGGCCATCATCTGTTTATGCCATACCAAAATCACTCATGATGACAAGTTCAAGCAAACAAAAGATCAAACGAGAAAGGGGTGAACAAAAAAGGGGGCGAATAAAAAGGCAAATGTTTGTGAAGTGGGGGAGATGAAAATGAGAGGCAAATGGCAAATAATGTAAATTGCAAGGAGATGAATTTGTGATTAGAAACCTGATAGATGTTGATGATGCTCCCCGGCAACGGCACCAGAAATTCCTTTTGATGTCGCTTGAAGCTACGTCGGTATTTCCCCAAAGAAGAAGGGATGATGAAGGACAACTACGGTAGGTATTTCCCTAAGTTATGAAACCAAGGTATCAATCCAGTAGGAGAACCAAGCAACACTATGTAAACAGTACCTGCACACAAAGAACAAATACTTGCAGCCCGACGCTTAGAGGGCTCGTCAATCCCTTTTAGGTAACGGCGTTAGAAATTGGCAAGTTGACGGGAGAATAAATCTGATAGATTGGATAAATTGCTCTCAGTAAAACACGAAATAAAATAAGTAATAAAAAGGTGCAACAAGGTATTTTTGGGTTTTTGGAATAACAGATCTAAAAATAAAAGCGAATAAAAGTAGATCTCAAAGCAGATATGACAAAAAATAGACCCGGTGGCGTAGATTTCACTAGAGGCTTCTCTCGAGAAATAACACACGGTGGGTAAACAAATTACTGTTGGGCAATTGATAGAAGATTGAATAATTACGACGATATCCAAGGCAATGATCAATATATAGGCATCATGTCCAAGATTAGTAGACCGACTCCTGCCTACATCTACTACTATTAGTCCACACATCGACCGCTATCCAGCATGCATCTAGTGTATTAAGTTCATGGAGAATCAAAGTAATGCAATAAGAGTGATGCCATGATGTAGACTTGATCGATTCATGTAGGGATAGCCCCATCTTGTTATACTTAATAGCAATGATACATGCATGTCTTGCTGTCCCTTCAATCACTAGGAAAGAACACCGCAAGATCAAACCCATCACAAAGAGCCTCTTCCCATGGTAAGGAAAATTGATCTAGTTGGCCTAACTCAACCAAAGATTCGAAGAAGAAATACGAGGTTATAAATAGTCATGCATATAAGAGATCAAGAGAAGACTCAAATAATATTCATGGATATAGATCTGATCATAAACTCAAAGTTCATCGGATCTCAACAAACACACCGCAAAAAAGAGTTACATCAAATAGCTCCAAGAGACCATTGTATTGAGAAAAAAAGAGAGAGAGGAAGCAATCTAGCTACTGCCTACGGACCCGTATGTCTATGGAGGACTACTCACGCATCATCGAAGAGGCACCAATGAGGATGATAAACCCCTCCGTGATGGTGTTAGATTGGATCTCGTGGCTTTGGAACTTGCGGCGGCTGGATGTGTGTTTCATTGACTCTCCTAGGGTTTCTGGAATATTTGGGAATTTATAGGGCGAAGAGGCGGTGTAAGGGGGCTCCGTGGGGGGCACAACACCCCTGGCATGCTTGGCTCCGCTCTGGTACTTCTTTGGCCCACTGTGTGTCTTCTGGTCTAGAAAAAAATCTCCAAAATTTTTGCTGCATTTGGACTCTATTTGGTATTGACATTCTGCAAAGTAAAAAACAAACAAAAAACAACAACCAACACTTGGCACTATGTCAATAGGTTAGTCCCAAAAAATGATATAAAGTTGCAATAAAGTGATGGTAAAACATCGAAGAATGATAATATAATAGCGTGGAACAATAAAATATTATAGATACGTTGGAGACGTATCAGGGGCCGGTAGGTCCCTATGCAAGTTTTTATTAGGTTGGCAAATGGTAAAAACCAAGGTTAGGCCTCTCCGAAAAAGCTTTACTCTAAAACGAATGATCAAGGGTTCCCCATAAAACCCCACACATGTTAGGAGCGCTCATCATGGAACAAAACAACGGTGTTACGAAAACTCGGGCGACATCAGTGGAACAAAACACCAGACAAAAAGGCCGAGCCTTTCACACACAATCAAGTATATGCATTAATTAAATAAGAGATATTGTGATATCCCATGATATCCATATCCCAACATGGAACAACGTGCAACTACACGTGCAACTAGCAACCCTATAAGAGAGGTGGAGCAAAGCGGTAACATAGCCAAACAATGGTTTGCTAGGAACGTGGGTGGTTAGAGGCTTATGATGGCAATTTTGGAGGCTTCACAAACAAGTGGTAGGAAGCGAGACATAGCCATAGCATCAAGACAATTAGCAAGAAAATATAGTAGAGATATCCAAGGTAATGGTCATCTTGCTTGGAATCCCTCTTGGAAGAAGATCAATCGATGAAGTAGTCGAGCAACATAGTCGAACGAGTCCGCACACTTGGAATGTTACCAGGAACTACCGAGAAGAAGCACAACTAGAAAGAAACAAACAACACGGCAAACAAACATAACATAATCATGGCATAATGCACAATCAAGTATGATGGATGTCCGGTTTAAAGAGGCATGTCATGGAAAATTGCAATAATCAAATACTAGATATTGACAAAACATCACTTTCAATATTTAGTTTATTCTAGTTTATGCACTCAACAATCTAAAATGTTGTTTAAAAAGGGTGAACATGGCATAATGTGATGATGGAATGAAGCGAGTTAAATGGAGAAGGAGAACATACATATAGTAATTTCATAACTCTTCATTTTAAAAGAAATGCGGTTAATGTTATTTAAGCTAAACAAGCATGTTTATTGTTGTTAGAATGCATTAGGATGGCATATTCAAGTTGCATGCAATTTTATGAAATGTTGACATGAAGGATGATATAGAGCATTTGGTCACCATGGCGGAAAGAATTGGGTGCCACGACGGCGAATCCGGAAATGATGCCATGTCACCATGGCGGAAAGAATGGTACTTGTACGTGGTTTGTCAAGGTACTTGGCGCATCCTAGGTCCTCAGGGGTCGTTGTTGTGGAAGTAGTCGTTCACAATGGCGGTAGATGAACTTGGCGCTTGTGTACGTGGAAAACCCCCAGAGACATTGCTTGATGATACGAGTACCAGTCTTGGTGGTTGTGCACTTGGGGATATGGCAACGCGGTGTACAGAGGCAGCGGTGGTCGAAGGCAGATGACGCGGGGCTCAGTGAGTTGGTCGGGCACCAGGGCCGGATGGGCTTGGGATGGGGCTATCGGAGAAACCATTGCCAGTGATGGATGAAGCAGAGGAGGTTGCAGAGGCGAGTGTGGCTAGAGGAAAAGGGGTCGACGCCCATGGCGGACATAGGAGTTCCACCGGCAAGCTTGAAGGCGGCAAGCTGAGGCGCGACTGGTGCTAGAGGTGAGGTGGCACCATGGCCAGAGCGGAGATGGACGAGGCAAGAGGCCATGATGCTTGCGAATGACCCGACGGCACACCATGGATCGGGTGTTGGAGGTCACAGATGAAACAAAAGGAGAACGAGGCGTGTGAGGGAAGCTCAGGCTCCTGGTCACGGCATTGTCATCGACCTGTCTGTCATGCTTGAGGCAGCGAGGCCTTGGCGCAGAGGAAGAGCTAGGCATGAGCGGCAGAGTAGCGGCAGCAGGGCATGGTTGTGGTGGTGTGTTGTGGAGGCAAACTGGAGTTGGAGCTCGGGGGACCATGAAGGTGTGTAGGGAAGGGCGCCGGGTGGTCTGGGAGCTTCTCTCTCGAACGCTCAGACGTTAGTGTGGTGGTGGTGCAAGGAGGAGGAGGGGATCAAGGAGAGAGTGGAGAGATGGGGATCGATCGGGGGTTGGGGCTCTCGATCGGCTAGGGTTAAGGGGGTCACCGGGCTATGGGTTTGTGCGGCAAAAGAGAGAGAAGAGAGTTGGCCGGCCTTTTCTCTATTTCATTTATAGAAAAAATAGAGAGAAGGAAAAAGGAAGAAAAGAAATAGATGGGTTTTTTGAAAAATGCTGAAACCTTTTATGCAGAGCCTAAGATTTATACTTAGCTCCAGAGAAAAAGTTTCACCACAATTGGAAGAGTATAACTCAAACTCATTTGAACTTAATTCAAATGGTTTTGAATAGGAAGTAGGTGCTAGGGAGGTTAAAAAATGTTGAGGTTTTGGGTGGAGCTTGGGAAAAGGATAAAAGAATTAATGACAAAGTTTGAAGCAAAGAATTGAGATAGAAGAGGCATGGGGTTTAAATTATAAGTGTGTTATGGTTAGTTTCAATTAATGGTATATTTTATTATAGTAGCTCCCTAAAATATTGGGAGGATATGTTATCAAGAGATCACCATGTGAATTCCCTCTATTTAAATAGATCAAAAGATCTATGCAATTTGTTTATTTGAATTGTGAAATTTAATGACATGATGGCATGATGAAGATGCAAAGCAAAAAATAACATCCAGGGATAATTACAATGGAAGGAATCGATCTTGGGCTATTACAACTCCCCCCACTTACAAGAGATATCGCTCTGGGATCTTGGAATGAAATGCGGAAGAGGAATAGAAGAGGTAAAACCAAGTTGCTTCTCACACAAATGAGTCAGACCAAATAACCTTGGAAATTAAAACTTGAAAGTAAGGACATAACGGAGACGAACGAAATTGGAAGCACTCCAGTAGAAAAGAGGAACAAGGGACGCAATGAGAACCTTGGAAGTTACACAGACATGAAGCAAGGGCTGAATGGAGAAGAAAGAAATTGAAATTTTGGAATATATGTGATTTTGGGAAAAAGAACCAACGCGAGACAATGCCCGTGGGGCCCACAAGCCCCAGAGCATGCACCCCCTATGCAGGGTCCGCCTGGCAGGCTTGTGGTGCCCCTGTAAGTCGGTTGGTGCCCTTCTTGCGCTGAAAGAAAGATAATATCCAGAAGAAAATCCCCTCAAAATTTCAGCCCAATCGGAGTTATGGATCTCCGGGAATTTAAGAAACAGTGAAGGGCTAGAAAACAGGAACACAAAACAGAAGAGAACAAAGAGAGAGATCCAATCTCGGAGGGGCTCCTTCCTCCGGGAGCCATGGAGACCGTGGACCAAAGCGAAAACTCTCATCCCATCTAGGGGGACCAATGAAGAATAAGGAGGAGGGGGGATCTGTCCCCCTCTCTCCCAGTGGCACCGGAACACCGCCGGGGCAATTAGCATGACGACGATCTACACCAACAACTTTGCCCCATCATCACAAACTCTCTCTCCCTCTATGCAGACGTATAACACCTCTTCTCCCCGCTTTAATCTCAATGTAAACATGGTGCTTAATGCTATATATTATTATCCAATGATGTATGGCCATCCTATGATGTTTGAGTAGATTCGTTTTGTCCTATGGGTTGGTTGATGATTGTGATTGGTTTGAGCTGTATGTTTTATTTGGATGTTGTCCCATGGTGTCCCCTGCGTCGTGCAAGTTTGTGGAATTACCGCTGTAGGGTGTTGCAATACGTTCATGATTTGCTTATAGTGCGTGCGAGAGTGACATAAGTTGTTGCGTATGGGAATAAAGAGGACTTGTTACTTAATGCTATTGTTGGCTTTTACCTTAATGATATTTAGTAGTTGTGGATGCTGGCTAGAGTTTCAATCATAAGTGCATATGATCCGAGTATGGAAAGTATGTTAGCTCATGCCTCTCCCTCATATAAAATTGCAATAATGATTACTGGTCTAGTTATCGATTGCCTAGGGACAAATCCATCTCTTGTGTTACAAAAGGCTTTCTACTAAACAACTAACATTTATTATCTTGCAAATTACATGTCGTATTATTCTTGGAAATTACTCCTAGTTTTATTCTTGCAAAGTAGTTCTAGCATTACACCTACAAAGTACTTCTAGTTTCATACTTGTTCTAGGTAAAGCAAATGGTGTGCGTAGAGTTGTATCGGTGGTTGATAGAACTTGAAGAGAATATAAATTCTACCTTTATCTCCTTGTTGGGTTCGACACTCTTATTTATCAATAAAGCTACAATTTCTCCCCTATACTTGTGGGTTATCAAGACCTTTTTCTAGCGCCGTTGCTGGGGAGAAATAGCGTGGGGTGAATATTCTCGTGTGTGCTTGTTTGCTTTATCACTAAGTAGATTTTATTTTCTATTTACATAGGAAGAGAGTTATACTTCGTCATTGCATGATATATGTTGCTTTGTGCTCACTACTAAATTACAAATCATTGTTAATTAAAATTGGCTTTGATATACCTTGGGATCTAGGTGGATCAATTACTTGAGCACTATATGCCTATCTTAATGGCTTTAAAGAAAGCGATGTCTGGGAGATAGCCCGGAAGTGTTAGAGAATCATTGTTTTCTTTCTGTTGTGTGCTTCTAAAAAGTTAAAAAAGTAAAAAATGTAGAGGGGAACCTAAAACTTGTCAAAAGGAAAAGTGAAAGTGAGACAAATGAGCAATGTGAATGTGGGGGCTAGCCTTGAACTTTGTTCATGCCCATGGAAACTTTGTGAACCTTTATTACAGAAACTTGTCAACAAAAATAATTATCCCCTTGTACAAATCCATTGTATTATGAACATAATGTGCCGAGATTTACCATTAGGGTGTTTAAATTGCTTGTTTGGTATGTGCAGTGCAAAACAGAAACTTTGCCTGTAGTGCGTGAATTTACATTTTTTTATTGGAATGCCAAAAGTTTCTGAAATTTTCACACGATACTGCTATGATTTTTTTTATTTTGTCCTAGTTTTTCAGAAATTTTTGAGTTACATAAGTATATGTACCATTTGCATCTTTACAGACAATCCTATATTCACAGATTGTTGTTATAATTTCTTTATTTTCTTATGTTTGAAATCTTGTTGAGCCCCACTGACTTGAGAGCCATAGAATTGTGATAGAATACAATGGGTAATGTTTGATTATAATTATACAATAATGTTACAGCAGGACATGATTGGATTTCATGTTGTATGTACTAACCCTATAATAAAAAGTTTGGTTAAGTTATGTGTGGATGAAGTGTTCGAAGATCAAGGAGGGATCGATATGAGGAGAATAAGGAGAGGAAAGTGTTAAATCTTGGGGATGCCCAAGGCACCCAAGTAAATATTCAAGGGTACTCAAGCGTCTAATCTTGGGGATGCCCCGGAAGGCATCCCATCTTTCTTCAACAATTATCGGTATGTCTCGATTTTGTTTTGTTCACATGATATCCGTAAATTCTTGGAGTGTCATGTGCTTTTTTATTTCAATAATGCACCATGCTGGTATGAGATAGTCTTTGGTTGATTATAGAATTCTCTTTGCGCTTCACTTATATCTTTTGAGTATGGCTTTATAGAATGCTTCATTTGCTTCACTTATATCATTTGAAGTTTGGAAGCATGTTTCTCTACATTGGAAAACCGTCATTTGTAGAATGTTGTTTTGCTTCACTTATATTTGTTAGAGCGTGGGAAAGTATTTTGTAGAAAGAATTAAACTCTAATGCTTCACTTATATCTATTTAGAGAGTCAACAGGAATTGGTCATTCACATGGTTAGTCATAAAATCCTACATAGAACTTGTAGATCATTGAATATGATATGTTTGATTCCTTGCAATAGTTTTGCGATATTAAGATGGTGATATGTGGGGGTACTAGGGAATGATTGTGGTTTTGTAAGAATATTGGTGTTAAGGCTTGTGATTCCCTAAGGATGCATGTATAGCCTCTAGTTATGTGATGAAGTTATATCCTACTCATGTTAGTATCCAATGTTAATTATTCACAATGCATGATTATGACCGTTGTCGCTCTCTAGTTGGTTGCTTCTCAATCTATTTGTTAGCCTTCGCCTGTACTAAGTGGAAGTTCTACTTGTGCATCCAAACCCTTAAACCAAAGTTGTTCCAGATGAGTCCATGATATCTACCTATATGCGGTATTACTCTGCTGTTCCAAATAAATTTGCATGTGCCACCTCTAAACATTCAAATAAGCATATGTTTTGTGTACCCGTACTGCTCATCGAGCAGCAGGGGGTGGTTAGTATCTTCCATGCTAAGCGGGTTATTCTCACGATGGGTGTTTATTCACTTGTCATTGCATGAGAGAGGCTGATAATTTGGATGCCCAGTCCTGTAATCCAAAGGAAAAAAATTATAACGAAACAAACTCCCCCGGAATGTTGATTGTATGGAGGGCACCCGAGGATTCGGCGAGCCATGGCTTGTGTTTGAATGGTTGAGGGGGATTAAATTAACCTTTCCCCTTGGGAAGCATTGATAATGTGTTTAGCATGGAAGATATTGAGAATCCTTGGTCATGACGTTGACAGGAAAAGTACACCTCTCAAAATGTATTCATCTCTGATTAAAGCTTCGAGCTCTTGCACCTCTGCAAATCCATGCTTTCCTCTGTGAAGGGCCTATCTATTTAATTTTATGTTACTTTATTGTTGAGTCATGATAATCCCCAAGTGCAGGGAATCATCGTAGCAATTCCCAAAGGTGGAAGTGATAAGTATGGAGTGTCGAACCCACAAGGAGCTAAAGGTAAGATCAATATTCTCTCAAGTCCTATCTGCCACTGATACGACTCTACGTACACCGAACGTTTGCTTCCAACTAGAAACGAGAAATAAAACTACGTTGTGGGTATGAAGAGGATAACTTTGCATGATATCGGAGAGCTAAAACATAGAAGTAGGTGTTGTTATCATAAACTTAGAATATATTACTAAATATTATAAATAGCGAGTGTGGAATAATGATGGGTCGGTGTGCGGAATTATCCTAGGCAATTGTTAACAAGACCGGTGGTCGTCATTGCAATTTCATATGGGGGAGAGGCATAAGCTAACATACTTTCTCTTCATGGATCATATGCACTTATGATTGGAACTCTAGCAAGCATCCGCAACTACTAAAGATCATTAAGGTAAAACCCAACCATAGCATTAAAGCACCAAGTCCCCTTTATCCCAGACGTCGTAACCCACTTATCCGTGTTTATGCTTCTGTCACTCAAGCAACCAAGACAATAAGTAAACCATGGACATATTGCAACACCCTACAGCGAGAATCCCTCACGCTTGCGCGACACGGAGGGCACAATAGGACAACACCTTAATAAATCATACAACTCATACCAATCTAGATCATCAATCAACCCAAAGAAAAAGGATATCTACTCAAAACATCATAGGAAGGCAACACATCATTGGATCATAATATGTGGCATAAAGCACCATGTTCAAGTAGGGATTACAGCGGGGTGCGGGAGAGTGGACCGCGTAAAATAGATGAGGATGGTGATGATGATGGTGATGTTGATGAAGACGATCACCGCGACGATGATTCCCCTCCCGATGGCACTCTGGCACCACTGTGAGAGAGGAGGAGAGGTTCTCCCCCTTGTGCTTCCTCCTCCATGGCCTCCCCCTGGATGGGGAGAGGTTCTCCCTCTAGATCTTGGCCTTAATGGCGAGTATGGCCCCTCTGGGATCCTCCTCCATGGCCTCCGGTGATGATGACCCCCTCTGGCAGGGTGCCAGAGAGGGCCTAGATTGATTTCTCGTGGCTACAGAGGCTTGCGGCGGCGGAACTTCCGATCTAGGTTATTTCCCGAAGGTTTCTATATTTATAGGAGGAGTTGGCGTTGATTTCATATCAGGGGGCCCTCGGGGAGTCCACGAGGTAGGGGGTGGGTGCCCCCACCCTCGTGGGGCCCATGAGACTCCCCTTCGGTAGATTCTTGTTCTAGTATTTTTCATATTTTTCAGACAAAATCTCCGTTGATTTTCAGCGCGTTCCGAGAACTTTTATTTCTGCACAAAAACAACACCACGGTAGTTCTGCTAAAAACAATGTCAGTCCGGGTTAGTTCTAATCAAATCATACCAAAATCATATAAAACTATTGTAAACATGGCATGAATACTTCATAAATTATAGATACATTGGAGACGTATCAGCATCCCCAAGCTTAATTCCTGCCCGTCCTCGAGTAGGTAAATGATAAAAGAAATAATTTATGAAGTGTGAATGCTAGCAAATGCATAAGTTTGATCAATGATAATTACAATCACCTTTTCTAGCATCATTATATGTCATAACAGTAGCTCGTCTCATAAAAATTTTCATGATCAAGTAATAAGGTATTCACATGTTAAAGTATAGATCATAAACTTTCTTGAAACTAACAAACTATATTCTCAGTCATCAAACAATTGCAATTCATCTTATTTTTAGGAAGGGTCTATGTCAGAGCTTTGATTTAGCAAACTCCACATACTCAACTATCATTTAATCTTTCACAATTGCTAACACTCACTTGATATTTATGGGTTCAAAGTTTTAATTGGACACAGAAAAAGATAGGGGCTTATAGTTTTGCCTCCCAACCTTTTACCTCAAGGGTAATGTCAACAATAATAATTTATGAAAACCTACATCCAAGTGGATATATATATCCAGATCGCTCCAACACAAAGTGCTTTCCAAAGGAAAAAGTGTAAAAAGGAAAGGTGGTGATCACCATGACTCTTGTATAAGGGTAGAAGATAAAAGTAAACGATAGGCCCTTCGCAGAGGGAAGAAGAGGTTGTCATGCGCTTTTATGGTTGGATGCACAAAATCTCAATGCAAAAGAATGTCACTTTATATTGCCGCTTGTGATAAAGACCTTTATTATGAAGTCCATCGCTTTTATTTCTTCCCTATCACAAGTTCGTATAAAGCTTATTTTCTTCACACTAATAGATCATACATATTTAGAGAGCAATTTTTATTGCATGCACCAATGACAACTTACTTGAAGGATATTACTCAATCCTTAGGTAGGTATGGTGGACTCTCATGGCAAAACTAGTTTAAGGGATGTTTGGAAGCACAAGTAGTATTTCTACTTGGTGCAAAGAATTTGGCTAGCATGAGAGGGGAAGGCAAGCCCAACATGTTGGATGATCCAAGACAATATAACGTTTCAGATATAGGAAA
The DNA here is from genome assembly GCF_002162155.2 of Triticum dicoccoides. NCBI lineage: Eukaryota > Viridiplantae > Streptophyta > Magnoliopsida > Poales > Poaceae > Triticum > Triticum dicoccoides. The sequence goes on along the minus strand of NC_041393.1, from coordinate 305,244,744 downwards.
AACATAACCCATTAAGTTGTCTTCCTTGTCCAACATCAACTTTTTAGCATGTCATATTTTAATGAGTGCTCACAATTACAAAAGATGTCCAAGATAGTATATTTATATGTGAAATCTCTCTTCCTTCAATATTCTTTCATGAATTGTTCAAGTGACCATTTCTGCATTTGCTAACTTTCAATGAGTTTACTACCTATACTTATTATGTGTGAAGTCATTACTCCCCATGTTATAAGCATATGAAACGTATGTAAATTCAGATTTATGATATTCAATTCATTCAACCATTTACTCCTAGGATATATGTGAAGCACGTGAGCAAATGACAAACTACTCCAAAAGATATAAGTGAAGAACACTGAGTAGTCAAATAATTAACTAGCCATGGGAGGATTATTTCTTATTAAAGATTTCATATCCAATGATTTTATTCAAACAACAAGTAAAATTGAAAATACGCTCCAAGCAAAACACATATCATGTGACGAATAAAAATATAGCTCCGAGTAAGGTATACCAATAGTTTTGAAGACGAAAAGGGGATGCCTTCCGGGGCATCCCCAAGCTTAGGCGCTTGAGTCTTCCTTGAATATTATCTTGGGGTGCCTTGGGCATCCCCAAGCTTAGGGTCTTTCCACTCCTTATTCTCCTCATATCGATATCTCACTCAAAGCTTGAAAACTTCGATCACACAAAACTTAACGGAACTTCGTGAGATAGGTTAGTATGATAAAGAGTAAACCATTCACTCTGTTACTGTCAAAGACAAGGTTCATATTTGTTCTCACACAATGCCTACTTTACCATACCATTTCTACAATTTATATTGAGAAATATAAGCCATAGAAACTAGAAAACAAGCAAACTATGCAATGAAAATAGAATCTGTCAGAAACAGAACAGTCTGTAATGATCTGAAAAGCAACCATACTTCTGCTACTCCAAAAATTATGAAATAAATTGGTGGACGTGAGCTTCTGCAAAAATAATCAACTAAAAATCACTCTTCTGTAAAAAATGGCAGCTACTCTCGTGAGCGCAAAGTTTCTGTTTTTTACAACAAGATTGCAAAGACTTCACCCATGTCTACCCAAAGGTTCTACTTGGCACAAACACTAACTAAAACATAAAACCACATCTAACCAGAGGCTAGATGAATTATTTATTACTAAACAGGAACAAAAAGCAAGAAACAAAAATAAAATTGGGTTGACTCCCAATAAGCGCTATCGTTTAACGCCCCTAGCTAGGCATGATGATTTCAATGATACTCACATAAAAGATAAGAATTAAAGCATAAAGAGAGCATCATGAAGAATATTACTAGCACATTTAAATCTAATCCAATTCCTATGCCTAGGGATTTTGTGAGCACACAATTTATAGGAACAAGAATCAACTAGCATAGGAAGGCAAAACAAGTATAACTTCAAAACTTTAAGCACATAGAGAGGAGACTTGATATTATTGCAAATCTTACAAGCATGTATTCCTACCTTAGAATAATTTTCAGAGGCATCATGAATGAATTCAACCATATAACCATCACATAAAGCATTCTTTCATGATCTACAAGCATAGAAATTTTCTACTCTCCACATAAGAAAAATTCTTCTCATTCGGAATAGTGGGATCACTAATTCCTAAAGTTGACACTCTTCCAAACCCACTTTAGATGATAATATTATTCATACTCCAAAATATATAAGTGAAGTTCATGGAGCATTCTTCAATTAATATAGACTAACCAATATCCAAGCTCAAAATATGTAAGTGAAGCACACGAAGCATTCTATAAAATCATACTCAAAAGATTTAAGTGAAGCACAAAGAGCAATTTTATAAGATCATACTTAAAAGATATAGGTGAAGCACATGAAGTATTCTATAAACCAATAAAGGGCTAACTCATACTAGCATGGTTCTTAAAGGAAAAAAACAAAAACACAAAGGACACAAATCATGTGAACAAAACAAAAACAAGGTATACTGATATTTGTTGAAGAAGAAAGATGGGATGCCAACCGGGGCATCCCCAAGCTTAGATGCTTGAGTATCCTTTGAAATATTTGTTGCGGAACATTGTAGAAAATAAAAAATGTCCTACGATTTCACCAAGAGCCATCTATGAGTTCATCTAGCAACGAGTGATACTAGATGCATCTACATACCACTTGTAGATCGCGTGCGGAAGCGTTCAAGTGAACGGGGTTGAGGTAGTCGTTCTCGTCGTGATCCTATCACCGGAGATCCTAGCGCCGAACGGACGGCACCTCCGCGTTCAACACACGTACGGTCAGCGTGACGTCTCCTCCATCTTGATCCAGCAAGGGGGAAGGAGAGGTTGATGAAGATCCAGCAGCATGACGACGTGGTGGTGGATGCAGCAGGACTCCGGCAGGGCTTTGCCAAGCAACTGCGGGAGGAGGAAGAGGTGTAGCAGGGGGAGGGAGGCGCCAAGACTCATTGTGCGACTGCCCTCCCTCCCCCCTCCTTTATATAGGCCCCCTGGGGGGGGGGGGCGCCGGCCCTGGAGATGGGAATCTCCCAAGGGGGCGGCGGCCAGGGGGGGGGATGGAGTGCCCCCCAAGGCAAGTGGTGCGCCCCCACCCTAGGGTTTCCAACACTAGGCGCAGGGGCCCAAGGGGGGGCGCACCAGCCCACTAGGGGCTGGTTCCCCTCCCACTTCAGCCCATGGGGCCCTCCGGGATAGGTGGCCCCACCCGGTGGACCCCCGGGACCGTTCTGGTGGTCCCGGTACAATACCGGGTGACCCCGAAACTATCCCGATGGCCAAAACAGCACTTCCTATATATAATTCTTTACCTCCGGACCATTCCAGAATTCCTCGTGACGTCCGGGATCTCATCCGGGACTCCGAACAACATTCGGTTTGCTGCATACTCATATTCATACAACCCTAGCGTCACTGAACCTTAAGTGTGTAGACCCTACAGGTTCGGGAGACATGCAGACATGACCGAGAGGGCTCTCCGGTCAATAACCAACAACGGGATCTGGATACCCATGTTACCTCCCACATACTCCTCGATGATCTCATCGGATGAACCACGATGTCGAGGATTCAAGCAACCCCGTATACTATTCCCTTTGTCAGACGGTATGTTACTTGCCCGAGATTCGATCATTGGTATCCCAATACCTCGTTCAATCTCGTTGTCGGCAAGTCACTTTACTCGTACTGTAATGCATGATCCCGTGACAAGACACTTGGTCTCTTTGAGCTCATTATGATGATGCACTACCGAGTGGGCCCAGTGATACCTCTCCATAATACGGAGTGACAAATCCCAGTCTCGATCCGTGTCAACCCAACAGACACTTTCGGAGATACCTGTAGTGCACCTTTGTAGTCACCCAGTTACGTTGTGACGTTTGGTACACCCAAAGCACTCCTACGGTATCCGGGAGTTACACGATCTCATGGTCTAAGCAAGAGATACTTGACATTGGAAAAGCTCTAGAAAAACAAACTACACGATCTTGTGCTATGCTTAGGATTGGGTCTTGTCCATCACATCATTCTCCTAATAATGTGATCCCATTATCAACGACATCCAATGTCCATAGCCAGGAAACCATGACTATCTGTTGATCAATGACCTAGTCAACTAGAGGCTCACTAGGGACATGTTGTGGTCTAAGTATTCACACGTGTATTACGATTTCCGGATAATACAATTATAGCATGAATAAAAGACAACTATCATGAACAAAGAAATATAATAATAACCCTTTTTTTATTGCCTCTAGGGCATATTCGAACAGTCTCCCACTTGCACTAGAGTCAATAATCTAGTTACATTGTGATGAATCGAACACCCATAGAGTTCTGGTGTTGATCATGTTTTGCTCGCGGAAGAGGTTTAGTCAACGGATCTGCAACATTCAGATCCGTATGTACTTTGCAAATATCTATGTCTCCATCTTGAACATTTTCACGGATGGAGTTGAAACGACGCTTGATGTGCCTGATCTTCTTGTGAAACCTGGGCTCCTTGGCAAGGGAAATAGCTCCAGTGTTGTCACAGAAGAGAGTGATCGGCCCCGACGCATTGGGTATGACTCCTAGGTCGGTGATGAACTCCTTCATCCATATTGCTTCATGCGCTGCCTCCGAGGCTACCATGTACTCCGCTTCACATGTATATCCCGCCACGACGCTCTGCTTGCAACTGCACCAGCTTACTGCTCCAGGATTCAACATATACACGTATCCGGTTTGTGACTTAGAGTCATCCAGATCTGTGTGAAAACTAGTGTCGATGTAACCCTTTACGACGAGCTCTTCGTCACCTCCATAAACGAGAAACATGTCCTTTGTCCTTTTCAGGTACTTTAGGATATTCTTGACCGCTGTCCAGTGTTCCTTGCCGGGATTACTTTGGTACCTACCTACCAAACTTACGGCAAGGTTTACATCTGGTCTGGTACACAGCATGGCATACATAATAGATCCTATGGCTGAGGCATAGGGGATGACACTCATCTCTTCTTTATCTTCTGCTGTGGTCGGGCATTGAGCCGAGCTCAATCTCACACCTTGCAATACAGGCAAGAACCCTTTCTTGGACTGATCCATTTTGAACTTCTTCAAAATCTTATCAAGGTATGTGCTTTGTGAAAGACCTATGAGGCGTCTTGATCTATCCCTATAGATCTTGATGCCTAATATGTAAGCAGCTTCTCCAAGGTCCTTCATTGAAAAACACTTATTCAAGTAGGCCTTAATGCTTTCCAAGAATTCTATATCATTTCCCATCAAAAGTATGTCATCTACATATAATATGAGAAATGCTACAGAGCTCCCACTCACTTTCTTGTAAACGCAGGCTTCTCCATAAGTCTGCATAAACCCAAACACTTTGATCATCTCATCAAAGCGAATGTTCCAACTCCGAGATGCTTGCACCAGCCCATAAATGGATCGCTGGAGCTTGCATACTTTGTTAGCATTCTTAGGATCGACAAAACCTTCCGGCTGCATCATATACAGCTCTTCCTTAAGATAACCGTTAAGGAATGCCGTTTTGACGTCCATCTGCCATATCTCATAATCATAGTATGCGGCAATTGCTAACATGATTCAGACAGACTTAAGCTTCGCTACGGGAGAGAAAGTCTCATTGTAGTCAACCCCTTGAACTTGTCGATAACCCTTAGCAACAAGTCGAGCTTTATAGATGGTGACATTACCATCTGCGTCCGTCTTCTTCTTAAAGATCGATTGGTTTTCTATCGCTCGCCAATCATCGGGCAAGTCAGTCAAAGTCCATACTTTGTTTTCATACATGGATTATATCTCGGATTGCATGGCTTCTAGCCATTTGTTGGAATCTCGGCCCGCCATCGCTTCTTCATAGTTCAAAGGTTCACCGTTCTCTGACAACATGATTTCCAGGACAGGGTTGCCATACCACTCTGGTGTGGAACGTGTCCTCGTGGACCTACGAAGTTCAGTAGCAACTTGATCCGAAGTACCTTGATCATCATCATTAATCTCCTCTCCAGTCGGTGTAGGCACCACAGGAACATTTTCCTGAGCTGCACTACTTTCCGGTTCAAGAGGTAGTACTTCATCGAGTTCTACTTTCCTCCCACTTACTCCTTTCGAGAGAAACTCCTTTTCCAGAAAGGATCCGTTCTTGGCAACAAAGATCTTGCCTTCGGATCTAAGGTAGAAGGTATACCCAATGGTTTCCTTAGGGTATCCTATGAAGACGCATTTTTCTGACTTGGGTTCGAGCTTTTCAGGTTGAAGTTTCTTGACATAATCATCGCACCCCCAAACTTTTAGAAATGACAGCTTAGGTTTCTTCCCAAACCATAATTCATACGGTGTCGTCTCAACGGATTTAGACAGTGCCCTATTTAAAGTGAATGTAGCTGTCTCTAGAGCGTATCCCGAAAATGATAGCGGTAAATCGGTAAGAGACATCATAGATCGCACCATATCCAATAGAGTGCGATTACGACGTTCGGACACACCGTTACACTGAGGTGTTCCAGGCGGCGTGAGTTGTGAAACGATTCCACATTTTCTTAAGTGTGTACCAAATTCGTGACTTAAATATTCTCCTCCACGATCTGATCGTAAGAATTTTATCTTTCGTTCACGTTGATTCTCTACCTCATTCTGAAATTCCTTGAACTTTTCAAAGGTCTCAGACTTGTGTTTCATCAAGTAGACATACCCATATCTACTCAAGTCATCAGTGAGAGTGAGAACATAACAATATCCTCCGCGAGCCTCAATGCTCATTGGACCACACACATCAGTATGTATGATTTCTAATAAGTTGGTTGCTTGCTCCATTGTTCCGGAGAACGGAGTCTTGGTCATTTTGCCCATGAGGCATGGTTCGCATGTGTCAAATGATTCATAATCAAGAGACTCTAAAAGTCCATCAGCATGGAGCTTCTTCATGCGCTTGACACCAATATGACCAAGGTGGCAGTGCCACAAGTATGTGGGACTATCGTTATCAACTTTACATCTTTTGGTATTCACACTATGAATATGTGTAACATTACGTCCGAGATTCATTAAGAATAAACCATTGACCATCAGGGCATGACCATAAAACATATCTCTCATATAAATAGAACAACCATTATTCTCGGATTTAAATGAGTAGCCATATCGTATTAAACGAGATCCAGATACAATGTTCATGCTCAAACTTGGCACTAAATAACAATTATTGAGGTTTAAAACTAGTCCCGTAGGTAAATGTAGAGGTAGCGTGCCGACGGCGATCACATCGACCTTGGAACCATTCCCGACGCGCATCGTCACCTCGTCCTTCGCCAGTCTCCGCTTATTCCGCAGCTCCCGCTATGAGTTACAAATATGAGCAACGACACCGGTATCAAATACCCAGGAGTTACTACGAGTACTGGTAAGGTACACATATACCTTTAGTGTTGCCGGCCTTCTTGTCCGCTAAGTATTTGGGGCAGTTCCGCTTCCAGTGACCCTTCCCTTTGCAATAAAAGCACTCAGTCTCAGGCTTGGGTCCATTCTTTGACTTCTTCCCGGCAACTGGCTTACCGGGCGCCGCAACATCTTTGCCGTCCTTCTTGAAGTTCTTCTTACCCTTGCCCTTCTTGAACTTAGTGGTCTTATTGACCATCAACACTTGATGTTCTTTCTTGATTTCAACCTCTGCTGACTTCAGCATTGAAAATACTTCATGAATGGTCTTCACCATCCCCTGCATACTGTAGTTCATCACAAAGCTCTTGTAGCTCGGTGGGAGCGATTGAAGGATTCTGTCAATGACCGCCTCGTCCGGGAGGTTGATCTCCAGCTGGGACAGGCGGTTGTGCAACCCAGACATTTTGAGTATGTGCTCACTGACAGAACTGTTTTCCTCCATCTTACAACTATAGAACTTGTCAGAGACTTCATATCTCTCGACCCGGGCATGAGCTTGAAAAACCATTTTCAGCTCCTCGAACATCTCATATGCTCCGTGTTGCTCAAAACGCTTTTGGAGCCCCGGTTCTAAGCTGTAAAGCATGCCGCACAGAACGAGGGAGTAATCATCAGCACGTGACTGCCAAGCGTTCATAACGTCTTGGTTCTCTGGGATGGGTGCTTCACCTAGCGGTCCTTCTAGGACATATGCTTTCTTGGCTACTATGAGGATGATCCTCAGGTTCCGGACCCAGTCCGAATAGTTGCTTCCATCATCTTTCAGCTTGGTTTTCTCTAGGAACGCGTTGAAGTTCATGTTGACATGAGCGTTGGCCATTTGATCTACAAGACATATTTTGCAAAGAATTTAGACTAAGTTCATGATAAGTAAGTTCATCTAATCAAATTATTTAATGAACTCCCACTTAGATTGACATCCCTCTAGTCATCTAAGTGTTACACGATCCGAGTCGACTAGGCCGTGTCCGATCATCACGTGAGACGGACTAGTCATCATCGGTGAACATCTCCATGTTGATCGTATCTTCCATACGACTCATGTTCGACCTTTCGGTCTCTTGTGTTCCGAGGCCATGTCTGTACATGCTAGGCTCGTCAAGTTAACCCTAAGTGTTTATGCATGTGCAAAACTGTCTTACACCCGTTGTATGTGAACGTAAGGATCTATCACACCCGATCATCACGTGGTGCTTTGAAACGACGAACTTTAGCAACGGCGCACAGTTAGGGGGAACACTTTCTTGAAATTATTATAAGGGATCATCTTATTTACTACCGCCGTTCTAAGTAAACAAGATGCATAAAACATAATAAACATCACATGCAATTATATAAAGTAGTGACATGATATGGCCAATATCATATAGCTCCTTCGATCTCCATCTTCGGGGCTCCATGATCATCTTCATCACCGGCATGACACCATGATCTCCATCATCGTGCCTCCATGAAGTTGCTCACCAACTATTACTTCTACTACTATAGCTAATGGTTTAGCAATAAAGTAAAGTAATTACATGGCATTAAATCATTGACACGTAGGTCATACAATAATTAAGACAACTCCTATGGCTCCTGCCGGTTGTCATACTCATCGACATGCAAGTCGTGATTCCTATTACAAGAACATGATCTCATACATCACAATATATCATACATCATTCATCACAACTTCTGGCCATATAACATCACATGACAATTGCTGCAAAAACAAGTTAGACGTCCTCTAATTGTTGTCGCATCTTTTACGTGGCTGCAATTGGGTTCTAGCAAGAACGTTTTCTTACCTACTAATAACCACAACGTGACTTGGTCAACTTCTATTTACCCTTCATAAGGACCCTTTTCATCAAATCCGCTCCAACTAAAGTAGGAGAGACAAACACCCGCTAGCCACCTTATGCAACTAGTGCATGTCAGTCGGTGGAACCTGTCTCACGTAAGCATACGTGTAAGGTCGGTCCGGGCCGCTTCATCCCACAATACCGCTGAAGCAAGAAAAGACTAGTAGTGGAAAGCAAGTTGACAAGATCTACGCCCACAACAAATTTGTGTTCTACTTGTGCAATAGAGAACTACGCATAGACCTAGCTCATGATGCCACTGTTGCGGAACGTTGCAGAAAATAAAAAAATTCCTACTGTTTCACCAAGATCCATCTATGAGTTCATCTAGCAACGAGTGATATTAGATGCATCTACATACCACTTGTAGATCGCGTGCGGAAGCATTCAAGAGAACGGGGTTGAGGTAGTCGTTCTCGTCGTGATCCTATCACCGGAGATCCTAGCGCCGAACGGATGGCACCTCCGCGCTCAACACACGTACGGTCAGCATGACGTCTCCTCCATCTTGATCCAGCAAGGGGGAAGGAGAGGTTGATGAAGATCCAGCAGCACGACGGCGTGGTGGTGGATGCAGCAGGACTCCGGCCGGGCTTCGCCAAGCAACTGCGGGAGGAGGAAGAGGTGTAGCAGGGGGAGGGAGGTGCCAAGACTCAGGGTGCGGCTGCCCTCCCTCCCCCTCCTTTATATAGGCCCCCTGGGGGGGGCACCGGCCCTGGAGATGGGAATCTCCCGAGGGGGCGGTGGCCAGGGGGGTGGAGTGCCCCCCAAGGCAAGTGGTGCGCCCCCACCCTAGGGTTTCCAACCCTAGGCGCAGGGGGCCCCAAGGGGGGGCGCACCAGCCCACTAGGGGCTGGTTCCCCTCCCACTTCATCCCACGGGGCCCTCCGGGATAGGTGGCCCCACCCGGTGGACCCCCGGGACCCTTCCGGTGGTCCCGGTACAATACCGGGTGACCCCGAAACTATCCCGATGGCCGAAACAACACTTCCTATATATAATTCTTTACCTCCGGACCATTTCGGAACTCCTCGTGACGTTCGGAATCTCATTCGGGACTCCGAATAACATTCAGTTTGCTGCATACTCATATTCATACAACCCTAGCGTCACCGAACCTTAAGTGTGTAGACCCTACGGGTTCGGGAGACATGCAGACATGACCGAGAGGGCTCTCCAGTCAATAACCAACAGCGGGATCTGGATACCCATGTTGGCTCCCACATACTCCTCGATGATCTCATCGGATGAACCACGATGTCGAGGATTCGAGCAACCCCGTATACTATTTCCTTTGTCAGACGGTATGTTACTTGCCCGAGATTCGATCGTCGGTATCCCAATACCTCGTTCAATCTCGTTGCCGGCAAGTCACTTTACTCGTACCGTAATGCATGATCCCGTGACCAGACACTTGGTCACTTTGAGCTCATTATGATGATGCACTACCGAGTGGGCCCAGTGATACCTCTCCGTAATACGGAGTGACAAATTCCAGTCTCGATCCGTGTCAACCCAACAGACACTTTTGGAGATACATGTAGTGCACCTTTATAGTCACCTAGTTACGTTGTGACGTTTGGTGCACCCAAAGCACTCCTACGGTATCCGGGAGTTACACGATCTCATGGTCTAAGGAAGAGATACTTGACATTGGAAAAGCTCTAGCAAAACAAACTACACGATCTTGTGCTATGCTTAGGATTGGGTCTTGTCCATCACATCATTCTCCTAGTAATGTGATCCCGTTATCAACGACATCCAATGTCCATAGTCAGGAAACCATGACTATCTGTTGATCAACGACCTAGTCAACTAGAGGCTCACTAGGGACATGTTGTGGTCTAAGTATTCACACGTGTATTATGATTTCCGGATAATACAATTATAGCATGAATAAAAGACAACTATCATGAACAAAGAAATATAATAATAATCCTTTTATTATTGCCTCTAGGGCATATTTCCAATAGTCTCCCACTTGCACTAGAGTCAATAATCTAGTTACATTGTGATGAATCGAACACCCATAGAGTTCTGGTGTTGATCATGTTTTGCTCGCGGAAGAGGTTTAGTCAACGGATCTGTGACATTCAGATCTGTATGTACTTTGCAAATATCTATGTCTCCATCTTGAACATTTTCATGGATGGAGTTGAAACGACGCTTGATGTGCCTGGTCTTCTTGTGAAACCTGGGCTCCTTGGCAAGGGCAATAGCTCCAGTGTTGTCACAGAAGAGAGTGATCGGCCCCGACGCATTGGGTATGACTCCTAGGTCGGTGATGAACTCCTTCATCCATATTGCTTCATGCGCTGCCTCCGAGGATGCCATGTACTCCGCTTCACATGTAGATCCCGCCACGACGCTCTGCTTGCAACTGCACCAGCTTACTGCTCCACGATTCAACATATACACGTATCCGGTTTGTGACTTAGAGTCATCCAGATCTGTGGCGAAGCCTGCGTCAACGTAACCCTTTACGTTGAGCTCTTCGTCACCTCCATAAACGAGAAACATGTCCTTTGTCCTTTTCAGGTACTTTAGGATATTCTTGACCGCTGTCCAGTGTTCCTTGCCGGGATTACTTTGGTACCTACCTACCAAACTTACAACAAGGTTTACATCTGGTCTGGTACATAACATGGCATACATAATAGATCCTATGGCTGAGGCATAGGGGATGACACTCATCTCTTCTTTATCTTCTGCCATGGTCGGGCATTGAGCCGAGCTCAATCTCACACCTTGCAATACAGGCAAGAACCCTTTCTTGGACTGATCCATTTTGAACTTCTTCAAAATCTTATCAAGGTATGTGCTTTGTGAAAGACCTATGAGGCGTCTCGATCTATCCCTATAGATCTTGATGCCTAATATGTAAGTATGGAGTGTCGAACCCACAAGGAGCTAAAGGTAAGATCAATATTCTCTCAAGTTCTATCTTCCACTGATACGACTCTACGTACACCGAACGTTTGCTTCCAACTAGAAACGAGAAATAAAACTACATTGTGGGTATGAAGAGGATAACTTTGCATGATATCGGAGAGCTAAAACATAGAAGTAGGTGTTGTTACTATAAACTTAGAATATATTACTAAATATTATAAATAGCGAGTGTGTAATAATGATGGGTCGGTGTGCGGAATTATCCTAGGCAATTGTTAACAAGACCAGTGGTCGTCATTGCAATTTCATATGAGGGAGAGGCATAAGCTAAGATACTTTCTCTTCTTGGATCATATGCACTTATGATTGGAACTCTAGCAAGCATCCGCAACTACTAAAGATCATTAAGGTAAAACCCAACCATAGCATTAAAGCATCAAGTCCCCTTTATCCCATACGTCGTGACCCACTTATCCGTGTTTATGCTTCTGTCACTCAAGCAACGAAGACAATAAGTAAACCATGGACATATTGCAACACTCTACAACGGGAATCCCTCACGCTTGCGCAACACGGAGGGCATAATAGGACAGCACCAAAATAAATCATACAACTCATACCAATCTAGATCATCAATCAACCCAAAGACAAAGATTATCTACTAGAAACATCATAGGATGGCAACACATCATTGGATCATAATATGTGGCATAAAGCACCATGTTCAAGTAGGGACTACAGCGGGGTGCTGGAGGGTGGACCATGTAAAAGAGATGAGGATGGTGATGTTGATGAAGACGATCACCGCGGCGATGATTCCCCTCCCGATGGCACTCCGGCGCCACCGAGAGAGAGGAGGAGAGGTTATCCCCCTTGTGCTTCCTCCTCCAAGGCCTCCCCCTGGATGGGGAGAGGTTCTCCCTCTGGATCTTGGCCATCATGGCGATGATGGCCCCTCCGAGATCCTCCTCTATGGCCTCCGATGATGATGACCCCCTCCGGCAGGGTGCCAGAGAGGGACTAGATTGATTTCTCGTGGCTATAGAGGCTTGCAGCGGCGGAACTTCTAATCTAGGTTATTTCCCGAAGGTTTTTGTATTTATAGGAGGAGTTGGCGTTGATTTCACATTAGGGGGGCCCCTCGGGGAGTCCACGAGGTAGGTGGCGCACCCCAGGGGGGTGGGCGCGCCCCCCACCCTTGTGGGGCCCACGGGACTCCCCTCTGGTAGATTTTTGTTCCAGTATTTTTCATATTTTCCAGAAAAAATCTCTGTTGATTTTCAGCACGTTCCGAGAACTTTTATTTCTGCACAAAAACAACACCACGGTAGTTCTGCTAAAAACAACGTCAGTCCGGGTTAGTTCTAATCAAATCATACCAAAATCATATAAAACTATTGTAAACATGGCATGAATACTTCATAAATTATAGATACGTTGGAGACGTATCAAGTCATCACCTTCTCATTCAAGCACCAGTTGGAGAGCACTATTGTCATTTTTATGCATTGAGTATTGTTAATGTTGTGTGCATTATGACTGGATCAATGATTGAGCATGACAGGCAAGGATAGCATTCTTTAGCATTTTTATTCTGAAAGGCATGATTGTTTATTGGTATGCCTGAGTATTGATGTCCTTATATCAAATTATAGACTATTGCTTTCAATCACTCGTATCTTAATATTCATGCCATGACTATATTATTTGATCAAGATTATGTTAGGTAGCATTCCACATTAGAAATTGTCTTTTTATCATTTACCTACTCGAGGGCGAGCAGGAATTAAGCTTGGGGATGCTGATATGTCTCCGCCGTATCTATAATTTTTGATTGTTTCATGCTAATATTCTACAACTTTCATATACTTTTGGCAACATTTTATATTATTTTTGGGACTGACAAATTGATCCAGTGCCCAGAGCCAGTTCCTGTTTATTGCATGTTTTTGTTTCGTAGAATATCCATAATAAATGAAGTCCAAACACAGTAATTTTTTTGGAGATTTATTTTGGAATATATGTGATTTTTGGGAAAACGAATCAAAGTGAAACGATGCCCAAGGGGACCACAAGGCCAGAGGGTGCGCACCCTACCCAAGGCACGTCTGGCAGGCTTGTGGCAAACCTGTAAGGCGGGTTGTGCCCTTCTTTCGCTGCAAGAAATATAATATCCGAAATAAAAACCCCTCCGAATTTCAGCCCTATCGGAAATACGGATCTCCGGGAAATTAAGAAACCGTGAAGGGCCGGAAAACATGAACGCGAAACAGAAGAGAATAAAGAGAGAGATCCAATTTCGGAGGAGCTCCTGCCCTCCGGGAGACATGGAGACCATGGACCAGAGGGGAAACTCTCCTCCCATCTAGGGGGAGACCAAGGAAGAAGAAGAAGGAGGGAGGCTCTCTCTCCCCCTCTCTCCTGGTGATGTCGGAATACCACCAGGGCAACCATCGCGACGTCGATCTACACAAACAACTTCACGGTCGTCATCACCAACTCTCTCCCCCTCTATGCAGCGGTGTAACACCTCTTCCCCCGCTGTAATCTCTACTTAAACATGGTGCTTAATGCCATATATTATTGTCCAATGATGTATGGCCATCCTATGATGTTCGAGTAGATTTGTTTTGTCATATGGGTTGATTGATGATCATGATTGGTTTGAGTTGTATGTTCGATTTTGGTGCTGTCCCATGGTGCCCTCCGTGTCGGACAAGCATGTGAGATTACCACTGTAGGGTGTTGCAATACGCTCATGATTCGCTTATAGTGGGTGGCGAGAGTGGCAGAAGCTTATACCCGGGTAAGGGGGTTGTTGTGTATGTGAATAATAAGGATTTGTTAGTTAATGCTATGGTTGGGTTTTTACCTTAATGATCCTTAGTAGTTGCGGATTCTTGCTCGAGTTCCAATCATAAGTGCATATGATCCAAGTACGGAAAGTATGTTAGCTCATGCCTCTCCCTCAATAAAATTGCAATAATGATTACCGGTCTAGTTATCGATTGCCTAGGGACAAATCCTTCTCTTGTGTTACAGAAAGCTTTCTACCAAACAACTAACTTTTATTATCTTGCAAATTACATGTAGTTTTATTCTCGCAAAGTACTCCTAGATTTATTCTTGCAAAGAAGTTCTAGCATTACATCTACAAAGTACTTTTAGTTTCATACTTGTTCTAGGTAAAGCAAACGTTAAGTGTGTGTAGAGTTGTATCGGTGGTTGATAGAACTTGAAGAGAATATAAATTCTATCTTTAGCTCCTCGTTGGGTTCGACACTCTTATTTATCAAATAAGCTACAAATGATCCTCTATACTTATGGTTTATCAATATGTTTTGAGAGAAATTCTTCTTCGGTCTTCAATGCTGAGAATGAAGATGAGGAACACCACCAAAATTGTTGAGACACTCCGAAACAATGAAGACCAGAAATGTTGAGCCGAAGATGAAAATAATTTGAAAGCTATTTTGGGGGAGGCATATGACTTATGAAAATTCTTTCGTACGTCAAAATTTGAAAAGAATTTGAGAATAACTCCAGAAAAATTATAAGAGCCAGGTAAGATCCTGGGGAAAGACATGTGGGTTAGGGCCCACTGAAAAGAAACACCGCTGAAAATGATTGTTTAGAAGAGATAATGCATCGGTCAGTTTAATTGGTTTGAATGAGGTAACAACCCCAAAATAGTTCGAATGAATCTTGAATGAAAACACGAATCTTCTGAGATATTTTCAACACTCCAAAGAGGGTATAGGGAGAGTTTAATAAACAAGAGAGGCTTGGATAAGAGATTCCAACATGGGAAAACATGTTAAACAAAAGTAAGGGATATGATCAACACCCAAGCTTGAATTGAATCAACCGGAGAAGAAAATTGGAATGAAGAATGATGAACTTGAAACTCTAGAGCATCTTCACGAGGAATCGCCAAATGAAACTTGAAAGAAAAGGATGAAGAGACTTCACATGAATAGGAGGACACTTGATTTGCGGTTTCTGGCTCCGCGAAGAAAAGGGCGATAGTGTGAGAAAAAATAAAGACAACTTGGGACGGATGGGACGGACACCATAGAAAAAACTGAGAATTGATCTTGCAAAAGTTTGGAAGGATCGAGTTAACTTGAAGAAAAGCACACCGATTGAAAATAATTATTGAGAATATCGAATGATTAAAGGATTAGCACTCTCGTAGAAATATGAGAACATCGTTTAGGAAAGGTATGGATCAACACTTAACATCGAAGCAACTGGAATACCACAACCAAATAAAGGATTGAGCTTGCAAAATAAGCTGAAACAAATCCATGACAGAGATTTTTTTCGATATTTTTGTGGTGAGACCCACACGGGCTCGATCATACATTGGATTGTCATATTGAAATGATGCTCGAATGTGCTCCCTAGGCGCAGTAAACTATTTGGCTTGATGAAGCATACCGAGACCATCCTCTGTAAGAAAGACCGTGAAAAATTAACCACTAGATGTCGAACCCCAATACCGTATCATGCATTTGTCTGAAAGATAGCCTAGGTAACTACTTGAATTGTCACCTAAGAACCCCTGAAGCTTCTTGGTTACGCAATCAGGTCTGATGGCTACAAGGAGCAAAACTTCACTCAATTCCTAACATGATACCGCGCTCCAATTTTCTGATTGCGTTCACTGTCAATTCTATATCCAACGTATCTCATAGTAGGGGTCCTAAGCTAGGCATCTTGGAGCGATGGTAACATGGACACATGATTTTACCCAGGTTCGGGCTCTCACGAAGAGATAATACCCTACATCCTACTTTTGATTGTATTCATATGGGGGATAGTACAAAGTACATGTATCTACCATGAGATTGTTCTAATGAATATAAGTTGATCTATTGTCTAGCTTGGCCTCAGTTTATATAACACACTGGAGGCCTAGGGTTTTTAGGAGAGTCCTTGGCTTGAGCGCCAAGTCTTGTGGAGTCTTCCTTTTATGTGCCATGGGCTGCCTAAAGTGGCCCATTAGTGAATCGCCATGGGGGTCCTCGGCCCGATCCAGCTAGTCGGGAGACGATGTGGTGAGTACCCCAAGTCCAGGACACCGTCAGTAGCCCCTGAATCGGTCTTCAAGTTGGGAATGCTCCTCGATTCTTCCGAACTGTTCTTCATCTTCGTTTGTCGGTCTTGAAAACTGGTTCAACAAATCTTCTCATCTTCGATCTTGAGGATGGCAAAAGTGAATCCGAAGAGTTTACACGTCGGGTATCCAAGGAGCCCCTTTAAGTTCTCGACCTTTATCAATGCCTTGTTATTTTTTACGCCACACCTTGGGTTTGAAGTTGTTCCTGTGCGGCGGTGTCCTCTTGCATCCGAGCTCCAACACTGTACTGCATTCGAGGTATCTTTTGCAGGAGAGCACCAACCGCAGACTGTATCTGAGCTCCAACGCCGGACTATATCTGAGGTGTCATAGATCACCTTGGCTTGAAAAAGTTTGAAGGAGGTTATCCGAGCTTAGCGCTGAAAAGTTCTCTATGGAGCCAGCCACTTGCAGCCGAGCTTTATACTGGTTGCTTCCAAGGTGATGCACCACCTCGGGCTCGGGCTGATTGTTTGCGGATTTTATTTCCAATTGATGCAATTTATTTACTGACAAGATATATAGCCAGTAGCCCTCAAGGTGTGTGTCATCCTAAAATCCGAGATGCACATTAGAGGAGATAGTGATCGGCGGACGGGCCCTCGAGAGAGGGTTTTGAGAAGTCGCCGTAATATATTAGAGTGATGTCGGATAAGTCCCAGTTGGTACCTACTATTGTCCAAAGATGCATTTGCCCATAGTTCGATCAAGCCGAACACTGCACACTTCGAAATTTCTACATTGAATAGGCAATGCAGTAGCCCTCGAGACACTGGTCGGGTGGCAACACCAGATCAGGGGATCGATGTGCCCCTTTAATATTAGTAACTGATAAGCCCGAAGCCTAGTAGCCCCCGAGCCTTAATGCGGGCACGGGTGGCCGAATTAAGGATCGATATCCAAAGTTAAATCACAAATTATGTGTAATGATTATATGTATCCAAGTACTCTACATCATTAATGCTCGGATCCGCATTATACAAAACTTTGTTGACCGACCATCGGCTTCAACCTCCTGGGCCAGTAGTCGAGGAGTGTTTGTCCTACTTTATAAAGCCTTTATAAGGGCAAAGATTTACGACAAACAAGGCAATCCGGCCATATGGTTTTATAAACAAAGGTACACGAAGAGATATGTTATATTACTATTAACGTAAGAAACATCTTCCAAAGAAAATAGTCCCGCCATCGGTTCCTTTCTTTGGGTTGTCATGCTGAACATGATCATGAATCCTCACCTCCGGTCAATGTGGGATAAAAATATCGAGGATTAAGTTCGGAGAAAGTTCTCGGACTCTATGGTCTAACGAACCAAAATTTTCACTTCCGTCATTGCCGACCAATTATATCCTTTAAGATGGCTAGCTTTCGACTTCACCCAGTCTAAGGTACTAACTCCGATGACCCGGTAGTAACAATCACAGAG
The DNA here is from genome assembly GCF_002162155.2 of Triticum dicoccoides. Classification (NCBI taxonomy): domain Eukaryota; kingdom Viridiplantae; phylum Streptophyta; class Magnoliopsida; order Poales; family Poaceae; genus Triticum; species Triticum dicoccoides. Next base: position 305,226,493 of record NC_041393.1, on the reverse strand, counting down.
GTGCTCCCTTTACCTCCTAGCCGAACAATCGGGAATGTAGGGGTAAGCACAGGAGCCAGGCAACCCAGCTTGGCCAAAATCTTAAGTCAAATTGATGCATGTTTATGGCTTTATAACGATAATTACGGAAGGCAGCGCTTGTATAATGAATACAAACACTGATTATATATGTTTATTTTGACTTTGTTGCGACCATTTATCATTTGAAAGTGGCCCATCATCGGCTTCCACCCCCTTGTAGATGCTACACAGGGTGTTTCTGCAATAAAAAACCCTTAGCCGACGTCTCGGTGCCCGGAGGCGGTTGTGTTAGCAGAAACAAAGCAATCAGATATGTGGGCTTTATAACTTTCACTTAGTCATAGGAGCTTAAAGTTGGGAGAACAGTTACTAGCCCCCAGCTAGTGTTCGGCGTCAGCCGAGGACAAGCCAGTAACACTTCAACCAATTTTATGAAAGGCACATCGTTTAACATGGTGTAACCTCTATCGATCTATAGTTTGACATGGTCATAGGATCACTGACCAGTTTACGCCCATTGTGACAGTCAATTTTTGGCTTTCTCCATTGAGGTTCTTAACCATTCAAGCTGGAAGCACAATCACAGTGGTTCTCCCTTTGCACACCTAGCCGAACAAAGCGGAACGTAGGAGGCAAGCACATGAGCCGGGCAACCCAACTATTGACCAAAGACACAATTCAAAACTGATACATACAAAGCAATATCCGAGAATGTTTTGCCGAGGACTCTATGGGGTACCTAGGTCTTGGTGGGTTCGGCTGTAGTCTCAGCCCCCGTTAATATTGCCAATGCTTTAAAGGCGCCTCGCATTGCACTGTTCGGGAACTAGTCCCGATGTGGCGTGTATTTTGTCAACACCGAGGTGTAGTACGGCGGGAAAGATGCCGAGCTATAGGTCGAAAAAAATCTCCCAAGTTGAACAAGGATGCAGGGCACCTCGGTCATGAGGATGTCCCGCTTCCTAAAAGAAAAACATACAAAAAGCTAAAAAAAGTGCCATAAGCTTGAAAAGCCAAAAAACTTATGTAAAAGCTTGACGTCCGAACTAAATCAAGTCATTTGGTGCCAATCCGAAAATTGGTCTTAAAATTTTTGTGCTTTTGTCGTGCATTAATATGACACATTCGATCTCAAGACTTCAAGCGGGTCAGCCTACGGCTGCAACCTCCTATCCCGAAGGCGGAGTACTGCTTGTTAGGCCAGTTTAGCAAACTAAACTCGAGTGTCTTTGAGAGAGAAACTAGGCTCCCCGGCTATTGACCACACACTCACGTCGAAAAAGGAATAGAAAAAGACTTTGCAACGACTAGGAAGAAAACAATTATTATAGAGCAGATCGTACAAATTTAAGAGCCCCCAGTTAACTTGGGTAAAGGAAGTGTTTTTGACAAACAATGTTTGTTGATAAACTAAGTTTTTAACACAAATATAATGTTTTGTCGAACCGAACAAGAATTAAAAAAAGCGGAGCATGGAAGAGACTTAGTTGGTTAATGTGCTCGGTGTCGATGCGCGGCCCGAGCTTACGGCGGGACGAGGTCCCAGCCCCCAAGCCGGCCCTGAGGTGGCAGAGCGAAGAGCTCGACACTCCGAAGTAGCGACATAGCACGACCAATGTGGCGAGGTGGAACCCCCAGTTTTTCCGATGCGACGGAGCAGGCTGACAGTATGATGCCGAAGTTCCCGGCTTGGGTTAATGAAGTGATGACGAAGCCCCTGGTCCAGCCAAGGTGACGTGGTATGTCGGCACGCTGAGGTGACAGCGCTGCCCAACCCGGATCATTTACCCATGCACAGAAAATAGTGCAAGCCGAAGATAATAGTAATAACAAATTAAAAAAAATCATAGCATAATAAATAATTTATGCAAAGTGAGCAATAGAAGAAATATGGCCCATGTGCCGAACACTCGATGAGGTAGAGCTGTTTTAGCGATGCCGAAGTTCCTGAGGCAACGAACATGTCGGTATGGCTATTCGATAAACAAGGTGATCATGCGAGCCGATTTACGCAGATTGGGACGATGACGTCGGCTTGCCAAACTGACCGCGTGACGCAGTCGAAGTCGATTACCTACACATGTAAAATAGAGCAGTTCAAAAAATAATAATATAAGTATAGAAAAAAACTCTCATAATTAATTGACGCATTTTTTTAAAGAGATGTGGCCTGGCGTTGAAGCCAATGTCGGTGCAGGGCGCCGGTGTGACAAAGTCTGTATTCACATGGCAGTCTCCCCGATGAGGCGTTCACCGAACTGCGGACGGGAACTGACTGAACCATCACACAACCATCATTAATGCGGCCATCATTTGACAGACCTGTGTACAGATGATGGAACAAGCCAGAGTAATAATTCCTCGAAAAAATAAACCCAAGCAAGAAAAATTACTAGTATTAATAGCACCTGGTTTATTTGTTGTAGCAATCTGAAGAAAAGGTTACTCCCAAAATTGGGACTCGGTCCGCACACGCATTGCCTGATGGACGATGAAGCGATGGCATGGCAATGCTGGCAAAGGTTGGCTCGCCGAGGCAAAGCCCCCGGTCCAGCTAACGTGACGAAGCTGGTCGGCTGGTGACGCCGAAGTCTCTGAAGTAGGTTGATGAAGATACGGCAAAGCCCTGGTCTAGACAAGGTGACGGAGCAGGTAGGTAAGCTGACGTTGCAGCCGTTGTGCCAACCGAGGTGTTGAAGCAGTTTGGCATTGCAGACATCGGTTTGAAGAAGCTACAACTCGGCCATGCTGACGATGGTCATAACTTGCGACGCGGTCAATGCCGAATTTATGAAGTGATCGAGCGGAGATGTCGGCGCGCCTGACCCGTGCAATCCCTGGGGCGATGGTGTTGGTGATAGTTTAGCCTTCGCGATGCCGAACTCTTATTCGGCTTGCCGAGCTGATGATCCGATAAGGTTGAGCTCGGCTCGATGAAGTGACGATTTGTCTAGCGCAGTTCGGCAAACGTGGAGCAAGGGCTGGTTTGACACCGACGTGACGGTGAAGATTACCTCCGAAAAGGAGAAAAAATTGTGAGCATGTGTTCCGAAACAAAACACAATACCCTACAAAGAGATTCTTCCAAAAATGTTATCCAATATCCCGTTCATGAAGAAAGACGAACTCAGGTGGATTTGTATCCGCAGAGAAAACAAAACCGAAAAGTGATGCACTAATCGGAAGGTTCCCGGAGTTTGAACGAAAGGTTCGAGCTGAAATTTTGAGAGGTGGTAGATATGGAAATTCTGCAGAAGATGAACGGTTGGATCTTCCAAATGACCTCCGAGCTAGGCTCTGGAGACCACGCCCTAAACTCGTCCAGATTCCCGTCCAGACTCGACAGGTCTCCAGTATATCATAGATCGCCTGGGATTCCTCCATCGGAAGGTGAAGGAATTTTACAGGGTTTTTGTATACTCGATTCCGCACAATTTCACCAAAGGGTTCGTTAGATCGAATTCCGAGGAGGCGGTGGCAGCGAAAACAAGTCCGTTGTACAGAAAAAACTATGCGATCGCACGAGGCCAATGTTGATGTTGAGCCCCCGAGCTCCACGGACGACTTTTCCATGGTCTCGGTCGAGATTTGAGTTGATGATGATGAAAGTATCTGCCCGATCTTGATGATCTAACGTGGAGAGCGATCCTTGGTCCAGCCAAGGTGACCAGTCAAGCCGGCGATGAAAAAGCCGACATAAAAAACAAAGCTCGGCTCCGATGCGTAGATCGCACTGGAGACGATCCGAATTCCCATCGCACTGTGGCGACTACCAGCAGGCTCTCAATGAAAGCACCAATGTCAGTTCTATATCCTGCGTATCTCGTAGTAGGGGTCCTAAGCTAGGCGTCTTTGAGCGATGGTAACATGGACACGGGATTTTACCCAGGTTCGGGCTCTCTCGAAGAGATAATACCCAACATCCTGCTTTTGATTGTATTCATATGGGGGATAGTATAGAGTACATGCATCTACCAAGAGATTGTTCTAATGAATATAAGTTGATCTATTAACTAGCTTGGCCTCGGTTTATATAACGCACCAGAGGCCTAGGGTTTTTAGGACAGTCCTTGGCTTGAGCGCCAAGTCTTGTGGAGTCTTCCTTATATGCAACATGGGATGCCTATAGTAGCCCATTAGTGAATCGCCATGGGGGTCCTCGGCCCGATCTAGTTGGTCGGGAGACGGCATGGTGAGTACCCCCTAGTCCGGGACACTGTCATTCAACACATAACCAAGAAACCTCAAAAACTCGTGTACCTCAGACCTTAAAAAACACTATGATACTGGTCATGGCAGATCATCTTTGCTTTCTCTACCAGTACCAGGGATAAGTCATGGCACTATTTGCCACCACAAAATGTATAGCAACGTTTCAATGTCGGTGCCCTCTGGTATTTAGGAAGTGAAACGATAGAAAATGTGGCAAGAACCCTTAGATCTCAACTCCCCAGAATAATGTCAAGGAAGCTAGGAGTCACGAAGACAGAATTCTGTCACACCGATATCGCAACGATTCCAAAAATTCCCGCGTGATCCTAAATTTTTTTGAGTGGGAAGAGTAGTAGAATCAAGACACCTACGTCACAATTCCTCACCAGAGCAATGATGGGGATGAGGAGCAAAAATAGTTCCTACTCTCTGATATATAACTAGACTCAAAGAATATATTTTCTTCTAGACTCGACAATGACCAATTTGATCAATCAAGGGGGCTCATGCGATCGGTAGGCTCTGATACCAACTTGTAACGCCCAATATGCGGTCCTATCCTCAAGGAAGTCGGAAGTCCCGCTAAGGATAGAAGCGCATATCGAAGATGCTTCACAAGGTGGATATCATTACAACATACCACGTACTAAATAGATGAGAATACCAGATAAAGGCTTACACTCGCCACAAGCTACAACATGAATACAAATACAAGAATACATCAATACATAGCAATCATCATACGGAAGGGCAGGATCCGACTATGGATGAAATCAAATGAAAGAAGAATGATATCCACCCTGCTAATCCCAGGCTGCCAACCGAGAACCCATCCTATGGTCAACGAAGAAGAAGCAGAAGAAGAACTAAAAATGGAACAAGCATCACTCGCACGTCAGAGCATCACTTTACCTGTACTTGCACGTGTTGTTGTAGTAATCTGTGAGCCACGAGGACTCGGCAATCTCATTACCATGGGTATCAAAACTACTCCATCCGTCCCACAATATAAGAACGTTTTTAAGCTAAAACATTTTGAAAAACGTTCTTATATTGTGGGACAGAGGGAGTAGCAAAGCTTAATAGGTATGGAATGGTTAACTGGTGAGGTTGCAGCAAGCACTAAGCATTTGTATGTGGCTAACCTATGAGTACAAGAATAAGAAGAGTAAGCTATGCATAATCGGGTGCAAATTAATATGATCAAGATGTGATCATACATAACCCCACCAACTATGATCCCACCATGTGATCATAACATAGTCATGGCATAATGCATAACCAAGTATGATGCATGTATGGTTTAAAGAGGCATGTCATGGAAAAATGCAACAATCAAATACTACACATTAAATGAAGCTCAATATGCAACTAGTTGCATATTGATGGAACCTTACTTTCAAATATTTAGTTCATTCCAGTTTATACACTCAACAATTTTAAATATTATTTAACAAGGGTCAACACGACATAAGGTGATAATGAAATGAAGCGAATTAAATGGAGAAGGAGATCATACATATAGCAATCTCATAACTCTCCATTTTAAAAGAAATGCGGTTAATGTTGTTTAAGCTAAACAAGCATTTTAAATGTTGTTAGAATGCATGAGGATGACACATTCATGTTGTATGCAATTTTATGAAATGTTGAAATGAAGGATGATATAGAGCATTTGGTCGCCATGGCGGAAAGAATTGGGTGTCACAGTGGCGAATCCAAAAATGATGCCACAACAACATTCCAGTGATCCGACAACTTGTTGAGATGCCGGTGGAGAAGATCAAACATCGGATGGTGGAACATGCAAGAGTGGCGGGGAGTGATCCTGATTACAGGGTGTCCCATGTGTCGGTGGCATGGCAAACGAGGAACGTGCAAGAACCATGGCATCTATGAAATGAACATTGTCACATCTCATACAATAATGCATTCGTCCATGTTATGTCATCTCAGAGTTATACCTTCGAAACGTGCATTCGGGGTGGATCGAGTGGTAGAGGGAAGTAGACGTTCGTGGGTCATCGCAGACGTCATGGAAGTAGTGGTACATGCTACCTTGGGCGACGACAGTGGATGTTCAGGTCTTGTGAGGCTTGGCATTGTGTAGCTGATCTTGGCATAACCGTGTGTAGAGGTACTTGGCGAAATTCATGGGAATGGTTGTTGTACATGGTTCGATGAGGTACTTGGCACATCCTACGTCGTCGGGGGTCATCGTTGTGGAAGTAGTCATTCACAATGGCAATACACAAACTTGGCGCTTGTGGTACGTGGCAAAACCCCGGAGACGGTCCTTGACGATATGGTACTGGTCTTGGCGGTGGTGCACTTGGGGGGCTATGACGACGCGGTGTACAAAGGCAGCGGTGGTCGGAGGCAGATGATGCGTGGCTCAGCGAGTTGGGCAACAACATGGCTGAATGAGCTCGGGATGGGGCCGCCGGAGAAACCAGTGCCCGCAATGGATGAAGCAGAGGAGGTAGCAGGGGCGCCGAAAGAGCAAGGTGGTGTGGAGCATGCCCCCATGGTGGTGGCGTGTGTGTCCAGTGGAAAAGGGGTCGATGCCCATGGCGGACTGATACGTCTCCGTCGTATCTATAATTTTTGATTGTTCCATGCCAATATTATTCAACTTTCATATACTTTTGGCAACTTATTATACTATTTTTGGGACTAACATATTGATCCAGTGCCTAGTGCCAGTTCCTGTTTGTTGCATGTTTTATGTTTCGCAGAAACCCCATATCAAACAGAGTCCAAACGAGATAAAAATGGACGGAGAATATTTTTGGAATATTTATGATTTTTAGGAATAAAAATCAACACGAGACGGTACTCGAGGGGGACATGAGGCAGGGGGCGCACCCCTGACCCTCGTGGGCACCCCGTAAGGCGGTTGCTGCTCTTCTTTTGCCGCAAGAAATCTAATTTCAGGGAAAAAACGTGCCAAAGGTTTCAATCCAATCGTAGTTACGGATCTCCGGGAATATAAGAAATGGTGAAAGGGCAGAATCGGAAAACGCAGAAATAGAGAGAGACAGAGAGACAAATCTAATCTCGGAGGGGCTCTTGCCCCTCCCATGCCATGGAGACCATGGACGAGAGGGGAAACCCTTCTCCCATCTAGGGAGAAGGTCAAGGAATAAGAAGAAGAAGGGGGGGCTCTCTCCCCCTCACTTTCAGTGGCGCCGGAACGCCGCCGGGGGCGATCATCATCACCGTGATCTACACCAACATCGTCGTCATCTTCACCAACATCTCCATCACCTTCCCCCATCTATATTCAGCGGTCCACTCTCCCGTAACCCGCTGTACCCTCAACTTGAACATGGTGCTTTATGCTTCATATTATTATCCAATGATGTGTTGCCATCCTATGATGTCTGAGTAGATTTTCGTTGTCCTATCGGTAATTGGTGAACTGCTATGATTGGTTTAATTTGCTTGTGGTTATGTTGCTGTCCTATTGTGCCCTCCGTGTTGTGCAAGCGTGAGGGATTCCCACTGTAGGGTGTTGCAATACGTTCATGATTCGCATATAGTGGGTTGCTTGAGTGATAGAAGCATAAACCCGAGTAAGGGGTTGTGGCATATGGGATAAAGGGGACTTGATGCTTTAATGCTATGGTTGGGTTTTACCTTAATGATCTTTAGTAGTTGCGGATGCTTGCTAGAGTTCCAATCATAAGTGTATATGATCCAAGAAGAGAAAGTATGTTAGCTTATGCCTCACCCACATAAAACTTGCTATCGGTCTAGTAAATTAGTCAATTGCTTAGGGACAATTTCACAACCCCTACCACCACTTTTCCACACTCGCTATACTAACTTTATTGCTTCTTTATCTAAACAGACCCTAGTTTTTATTTATGTGCTCTTTATATTCTTGCAAACCTATCCAACGACATATACAAAGTACTTCTAGTTTCATACTTGTTCTAGGTAAAGCGAATGTCAAGCATGCGTAGAGTTGTATTGGTTGTCGATAGAACTTGAGGGAATATCTATTCTACCTTTAGATCCTCGTTGGGTTCGACACTCTTACTTATCGGAAGAGGCTACAATTGATCCCCTATACTTGTGGGTTATCAGGACCTTTTTCTGGTGCCGTTGCCGGGGAGTCATAGCGTGGTGTGAATATTCTCGTGTGTGCTTGTTTGCTTTCTCACTAAGTAATTTTATTTGATGTTCTTAGTTGTTTTCTATCTTTAGTTATGGGTAGGAAACGCAAAATACCAAAAAAATTAGTTGTACCTACTACGCCAATGGTTGAAGAACCACTCAAAATCTATCACACTCCTGAAGCTTTTTACTTGGATCATCTTCGATCCCTATGTGCTCGTGCTAAAACCCCAACTAGCTTAGTTGAGGGAAAATCTTTAGATGAGCATGCTTGTTATGTGCGACACCACATATCTGAAAAAGGGAAACTTTTACTGGATCAAATTCATCGTTTGCAATGCTATGCTTGGAATTTATGTGAAATATATGGTGTTACTTCTTGTTCTGAAAACCCTAAGAAACACCTTCCCTACCAATGTGAGTTTAGTGATAATGGAATCATATCTTCGTATGTTAAGGGTGTTTATAATTACTATGATGTTCAACAAATTGAAGAATTTGTTGATTTTAAGGGTGCTTATGAAATTGCTTATTTGATTGAAACGTATGATGCTACTCTTTACAAATCTGAAAATTTTGCCATACTTAAATATTGTTATGATAATTATGCTTCTAATGCCTATCTTAAACCATATATTGAGGACTCCTCCACTGTCCAAGAAGAGACTAACATTTTGCAGGAGTCTATGGAAGAAGAAATTGATGAAACTGTGAGCTCATTGGATGAAAAAGATGATGAGGAGAGCGAAGAACAAAAGGAGGAAGAGCGGATTAGCTACACGTGGCCACCTTCTAATGAGAGTAACTCTTCAACACATACATTGTTTAATTTCCCTTCGTGCTTACTGAAGGACGATCGCTATGATGATTGTTATGATCTCATTGATTCTCTTGAAATATCCCTTTTTGATGATGCTTGCTATGCTTGTGGTCAAGATGCCAATATGAATTATGCTTATGGAGATGAACTTGCTATAGTTCCTTATGTTAAACATGAAATTGTTGCTATTGCACCCACGCATGATAGTCCTATTATCTTTTTGAATTCTCCCGACTACACTATATCGGAGAAGTTTGTGCTTATTAAGGATTATATTGATGGGTTGCGTTTTACTACTACACATGATGATTTTGATAGATATAATATGCATGTGCTTGCTGCTCCTTCTTGCAATTACTATGAGAGAGGAACTATATCTTCACCTCTCTATGTTTCCAACACGATAGAATTGCAAGAAACTATTTATATTATGCATTGGCCTTTACTTTGTGTGCATGAATTGTTCTTTTATGACATGCCAATGCATAGGAAGAGAGTTAGACTTTGTTGTTGCTTGATTTATGTTACTTTGTGCTCACTACTAAATTACAAATCATTGTTAATTAAAATTGGCTTTGATATACCTTGGGATCCGGGTGGGTCCATTACTTGAGCACTATATGCCTAGCTTAATGACTTTAAAGAAAGCGCTACCAGGGAGACAACCCGGAAGTTTTAGAGAGTCATTTATTTCTGTTGACTGCTTTTATATAGTCTAAAAACAAAAAAATAAAGAGGGGAACCAAAAACTTTTCAAAAAGGAAAGTGAAAGTGAGAGAGACAAGCATTGTTGAAGTGGGAGAGCTCCTTGAACTTTGTTCATGCTCACGAAAACTTTGTGAATCTTAATTACAGAAACTTTTCAACAAAAATAATTATCCCCTTGTACAATTCCATTGTATGATAAAAATAATGTGCCAAGGTTTGCCTTTAGGATGTTTAGATTGCTTGTTGGTTTGTGCGGTGCAGGACAGAAACTTTGGTTGTAATGCGCGATTTTAAATTTTTTACTGGAACGTCAAACGGTTCTGATTCTTTTTGCACTGTCTTTCTATAGAAATTTTTTATTTTTCCTAATTTTGGCAGAAGTTTTGGGGTACCAGAAGTATGGTGAATGTTCAAATTACTACATACTGTCCTGTTTAAGACAAATTCTGTTTTTGATGCATAGTTTGCTTGTTTTGATGAAACTATCAATTTCTGTCAGTGGATTAAGCCATGGAAAAGTTATATTACAGTAGCTACAATGCAAAGACAAAATATGAATTGGTTTGCAACAGTACTTAGAGTAGTGATTTGCTTTATTATACTAACGGATCTTACCGAGTTTGCTGTTGAAGTTTTGTGTGGATGAAGTGTTCGAAGATCGAGGAGGTCTCGATATGAGGAAAAGGAGAGGCAAGAGCTCAAGCTTGGGGATTCCCAAGGCACCCCAAGTAATTATTCAAGGAGTCTCAAGCGTCTAAGCTTGGGGATGCCCCAGAAGGCATCCCATCTTTCTTCAACAAGTATCGGTATGTTTTCAGATTCCTTTCGTTCATGCGATATGTGCAAATCTTGGAGCGTCTTTTGCATTTAGTTTTCACTTTTTCTTTTATGCACCATGCTGGTATGAGATAGTCCTTGGTTGATTTATAGAATGATCTTTGCACTTCACTTAAATCTTTTGAGTATGGCTTTATAGAATGCTTCATGTGCTTCACTTATATCATTTGAAGTTTGGATTGTCTGTTTCTCTTCACATAGAAAACTGCCATTTGTAGAATGCTCTTTTGCTTCACTTATATTTGTTAGAGCATGGGCATATCTTTTGTAGAAAGAACTAAACTCTCTTTCTTCACTTATATCTATTTAGAGAGATGACAGGAATTGGTCATTCACATGGTTAGTCATAAAATCCTACATAAGACTTGTAGATCGCTGAATATGATTTGTTTGATTCCTTGCAATAGTTTTGCGATATAGAGATGATAATATGTGGGAGGTTCTAGTAGATGGTTGTGTTTAGTAAGGATATTGGTGTTAAGGTTTGTGATTCCCGAAGCATGCACGTATGGTCTCCTAACTATGTAACCAAATTGGCGGACATTGTATTTTGATTGTTTATCTTTGCGTGAAGGTCGGGGGCGCGCGATGGTTAACTCCTACCAACCGCCCCCCTAGGAGCATGCGTAGTAGTATTTTGCTTCGAGGGCTAATAAACTTTTGCAATAAGTATATGAGTTCTTTATGACTAATGTGAGTCCATGGATTATACGCACTCTCACCCTTTGTAACACCGCGAGAATCTTGCTATAGTCATCTCCCCCTAATGGTGGCCATGTCATCATGGTTACTATGCAGCTTGCCACCTATCCAAAATCCAAAGCCATTTTCAAATTTGAAATAGAGACAAATAAATTGTTTCTTCGAACAGTAAAACTAAAATGTTAACACTATTCTATAAATCCCCATGATCATTGCCGTGATGAAACCAACTTCATTTGACTCTCAGTTAAATCCCTTGGAAATTAATAAGTGGCCCAACAACACTTAACAGAACCATTTAAATGCAAACATAAGTTGATTAATTTCAAACAAATGCCAAACTTTTTGCGGTAGTACAAGATAATGCCTAGTATTTGTTTAGACCAGTTGCATATTTTACAAAAGTCATTTGGTGGTCAAACAAATTGTAGGATCTGAGAAGTGAGTCTAGAGGGGGTGTGATTAGACTACTTGACCAATTAAAAACTATGCCTTTTCCCAATTTTAGACTTTGGCAGATTTTAGCTATCTTAGCACAAGTCAAGCAATCTTCACACAATTCAAGCAAGCATGCAAAGAGTATATGAGCAGCAGAAAGTAAAGCATGCAACTTGCAACAATGTAAAGGGAAGGGTTTGGAGATTTCAAACGCAATTTGGAGACACGGTGATTTTTGAGCCGTGGTTCCGATAGGTGGTGCTATCGTACATCCACGTTGATGGAGACTTCAACCCACGAAGGGTAACGGTTGCGCGAGTCCACAGAGGGCTCCACCCGAGAAGGGTCCACGAAGAAGCAAACTTGTCTATCCCACCATGGCCGTCGCCCACGAAGGACTTGCCTCACTAGCGGTAGATCTTCACGAAGTAGGCGATCCCCTTGCCCTTACAAACTCCTTGGTTCAACTCCACAATCTTGTCGGAGGCTCCCAAGTGACACCTAGCCAATCTAGGAGACACCACTCTCCAAGAAGTAACAAATGGTGTGTTGGTGATGAACTCCTTGCTCTTGTGCTTCAAATGATAGTCTCCCCAACACTCAACTCTCTCTCACAGGATTTGGATTTGGTGGAAAGAAGATTTGAGTGGAAAGCAACTTGGGGAAGGCTAGAGATCAAGATTCATATGGTAGGAATGGAATATCTTGGCCTTGACACATGAGTAGGTAGTTCTCTCTCAGAAATGGTAAGTTGGAAGTGTAGGTTTGTTCTGATGGCTCTCTCTTCGAATGAAGAGGAGGTGGAGGGGTATATATAGCCTCCACACAAAATCTAACCATTACACACAATTTACCAATCTCGGTGGGACCGAATCAACAAACTCGGTCATACCGATTCAGTAAACAATGTGACTGTTAGGGTTTTCAGTGGGACCGAAATGCAACTCGGTAGGACCGATATGGTTAGGGTTAGGCATAACATAATCTCGGTGAGACCGATTACACAAACTCGGTGAGACCAATTTTGGTAATAAGCTAACCAGAGAGTTGGTCAGGCAAACTCGGTGGGACCGATTACTCAAACTCGGTGGGACCATTTTGGTAATAAGTTAACCAGAGAGTTTGCATTGTAATCTCGGTAGTACTGATTGCTCAAACTCGGTAAGACCGATTTTGATAATGGACATACACAGAGAGATTACAAACCCATCTCGGTGAGACCGAGATCCCTATCGGTGAGACCGATTTGCCTATGGTTTGTGGCAGTGGCTATGACATCTGAACTCGGTGGCGCCGGATAGAAAGAATCGGTGGGGCCGAGTTTGACTTTAGGTTTAGGTCATGTGTGGATGTGGGAAAGTAGTTGAGGGCTTTGGAGCATATCACTAAGCACTGTGTAGCAAGAAACTCATTAAGCAACACCTCATCCCTTCTTGATAGTATTGGCTTTTCCTATAGACTCAATGTGATCTTGGATCACTAAAATATAAAATGAAGAGTCTTGAGCTTGAAGCTTGATCCAATCCTTTGTCCTTAGCATCTTGAAGGAGTTCCACATCCTTTAGCCCATGCCACTCCATTGTTGAACTTGTCTGAAATATACTAGATAAAAGTGGTAGTCCAACAAGAGATATGTTGACATTAATTGCCAAAACCACCTAGGGAGCACTTGTGCTTTCAATCTCCCCCTTTTTGGTAATTGATGACAACATACATCAAAGCTTTAGATAAAGATATAGAGAATAGTAAGCAAAGCTTTGGAAAGACATGTAACAAGCATAGGCTCCCCCTACATGTATGCAATCATGTGAATATGGAATATAGAAGCATGTGAATGCATGAACATGTCAGAGTAGGCAATGTGTTACATGTATCTTGGCCATATGCATCAGAGCGAAGAATATTAAAAAATACCTTCATGCTCATGAGTCCTTGCAAACAGTATGTACATCAGCAAGAATTCCTCATACACATGATTGTGATGCATATACTTACCTTGTGGTCTTGAGTTGGCTTAGGATGGAATGAACCTGCGTAAACAAGGTTAGATAACACAGATACACCTACTAGCCAGAGCAAACAGAAGAAACCACAAGAATACCAAGACTGGGATGACATGTAAAGAGTGAGTACTAAGTACTACATTGGATTAGACATGTCCCCAAAGGTAAAGATGTGCAATGAATTTAAATGATTTCTTTCCCTTAGATGTCTTGCTCCCGCTGAATCTAGCATGGGATACTGGGAGAAGATAGGGAACAGAAACTCAGAGCTCAAAGAAACAAATGAACAAAGCTAATGAAAATAAGCACATATGAACATGTCTTTTCCCCTCAAGAAGACATGTGGAATCTCTCCTCTTGAACACCAAGCATCTGGGATCCTTGAGAAATACTCTCTCCTTTAGTATTCTCTCCCCCTGGAGATCTCTTTCTCCCCCTGTGGGAGTGATACTCTCTCTCTCCCTTTGAAAGTGATAAGCTTTGATGTGATCTCTCTCTCCCCCTTTGACATCAATTTCCAAGAAGGGCCTTCTGGAATTTGTCGTGAATGGGTTTGGTCCTGGAGTCACGGTACAAAGCATTGATAAAAATGTGATGCTTGTAGAGGACAAGTGAGGGAGTTCCGGACTAGGGGGTGTCCGGATAGCCGAACTATCGTAATCGGCCGGACTCCAAGACTATGAAGATACAAGATTGAAGACTTCGTCCCGTGTCCGGATGGGACTTTCCTTGGCGTGGAAGGCAAGCTTGGCGATACGGATATGTAGATCTCCTACCATTGTAACCGACTCTGTGTAACCCTAGCCCTCTCCGGTGTCTATATAAACCGGATGGCTTTAGTCCGTAGGACGAACAACAATCATACCATAGGCTAGCTTCTAGGGTTTAGCCTCCTTGATCTCGTGGTAGATCTACTCTTGTAACACACATCACCAATATTAATCAAGCAGGACATAGGGTTTTACCTCCATCAAGAGGGCCCGAACCTGGGTAAAACATCGTGTCCCTTGTCTCCTGTTACCATCCGCCTAGACGCACAGTTCGGGACCCCCTACCCGAGATCCGCCGGTTTTGACACTGACATTGACGCTTTCATTGAGAGTTCCTCTGTGTCGTCACCGATAGGCTCGATGGCTTCTTCGACCATCATCAACGACGCAGTCTAGGGTGAGACCTTTCTCCCCGGACAGATCTTCGTATTCGGCGGCTTTGCACTGCGGGCCAATTCGCTTGGCCGTCTGGAGCAGATCGAAAGCTACGCCCCTGGCCGTCAGGTCAGATTTGGAAGTTTGAACTTCACGGCTGACATCCGCGGGGACTTGATCCTTGATGGATTCGAGCCACAGCCGAGCGCGCCGCACTATCACGGCGAGCATGATTTAGCTCTGCAGCCGGACAGTAGCCTGGAGGCCGCACTCGAACCCGCTCCGATCTTCAATTCGGAGCCGGCTGCGCAGATCGAGGACGGATGGCTAGACACCGCCTCGAGGGCTGCAACCTCTACGGCGATAGAGCCGAACACTGACCTTGTCCCTCATAAAGCTCGTGACTCCGAGGTGCCGGACTCCTCGCCGGACTCCGAACCTCCCGCGCCCCCTCCGATCGAATCCGATTGGGCGCCGATCATGGAGTTCACTGCAGCGGACATCTTTCAACACTCGCCTTTCGGCGACATCTTGAGTTTGCTAAAGTATCTCTCGTTATCAGGAGAGCCCTGGCCGGACTGCGGTCAGGACGGTTGGGATGCGTACGACGAAGAAATTCAAAGCCCACCCACCACCCACTTGGTAGCCGCTGTCGACGATCTAACTGACATGCTAGACTACGACTCCGAAGACGACCAAGAACCAGCGCCCACCGGGCACTGGAAAGCCACCTCATCATACAACATATACATGGTGGATATCCCAAAGGATGGGAATGGCGAAGGAACAGCGGAGGATGACCCCTCCAAGAAATAGCCCAAGCGCCGGTGTCAGCGGCGCCGCTCTAAATCCCGCCACAGCAAGAATGAAGATTCCGGCACCGGAGATAATAATACACCAGACAGTGCCAAAGATAACCCACTCCAGCAAGATCCAGCGCAGGAGAACGGAGACGCCAACCCTCATGAGAGAACGGCATAAGAAGAGGTAGAGGATTATATGCCTCCCTCCGGAGATGAGGCAAGCCTCGACGACGATGAATTCATCGTGCCTGAGAATCCCGTCGAACAAGAGTGTTTTAAACACAGGCTTATGGCCACGGCGAACAGCCTCAAGAAAAAGCAGCAACAGCTTAGAGCTGATCAAGATCTGCTAGCCGACAGATGGACTGAAGTCCTCGCGGCCGAAGAGCATGAGCTCGAACGCCCCTCCAAAAGCTACCCTAAACGCAAGCTGCTCCCCCAATTAGAGGAGGAAGCGTATGAACCCGCATCACATGGAGACAATACGGCTGACCGACCACCCAGTGGTCGCGACAGAGAGGCCTCTAGGCCCTTCACTAGACCCGTACCCCGGCATCGCTTGAAAAGCACAAGGCCACAGGGGAACGCTCCGGACTTGCGAGATATATTGGAGGATAAGGCAAGACAATCAAGATCGATCTATGGATCGCGTGGGCGCCCCACGGTACGTGACGACAACCATTGCGCCGAACACAGTAAGTCCGGCCGGGCCGAACAACACAGACAAAGCTCTTTTGAGCTCCGTCGTGATATCGCCCAGTACAGAGGCGCCGCACACCCACTATGCCTCACAGATGAAGTAATGGATCATCAAATTTCCGAAGGGTTTAAACCCGTGAATATCGAATCCTATGATGGCACAACAGACCCCACGGTTTGGATCGAAGACTATCTTCTTCACATCCACATGGCCTGCGGTGACGATCTTCACGCCATCAAATATCTCCCCCTCAAGCTTAAAGGACCAGCCCGACATTGGCTTAACAGCTTGCCAGCAGAGTCAATTGGGAGTTGGGAAGACCTGGAAGCCACATTCCTCGATAACTTCCAAGGCACGTATGTGCAACCACCAGACGCTGATGACCTAAGCCACATAATTCAGCATCCAGACGAATCGGCCAGACAATTCTGGACACGGTTCTTAACCAAGAAAAACCAAATCGTCGACTGTCCGGATGCGGTGGCCCTCGCGGCCTTCAAGCATAACATTCACGACGAGTGGCTTGCCCGGCACCTGGGACAGGAAAAGCCGAAATCCATGGCAGCCCTTACATCACTCATGACCCGCTTCTGCGCGGGTGAGGACAGCTGGCTAGCACGCAGCAACAACCTCAGCAAAAATTCTGGCAGTCCGGATTTCAAGGACCGAAATGGCAGGGCGCGTCGTAACAAAAGCAAACGCCACGTCAACAGCGACAATAGTGAGGATACGGTAGTCAATGCCGGATTCAGAGGCTCTAAACCTGGTCAGCGGAAAAACCCATTCAAAAGAACTGCTCCGGGTCCGTCCAATTTGGACCGAATACTCGACCGCTTGTGCCAGATACACGGCACCCCCAAAAAGCCAGCTAACCACACCAATAGGGACTATTGGGAATTCAAGCAGGCAGGCAAGTTAATTGCCGAGAACAATGACAAGGGGCTGCATAGCGATGACGAGGAAGAGACCCGACCGCCGAACAATTGAGGACAGAAGGGCTTCCCCCCACAGGTGCGGATGGTGAACGTGATATACGCAACGCACATACCCAAAAGGGAGCGGAAGCGTGCGCTAAGGGATGTATACGCGATGGAGCCAGTTGCCCCGAAGTTCAATCCATGGTCCTCCTGCCCGATCACTTTTGACCGAAGGGACCACGCCACCAGCATCCGCCACGGCGGATTCGCCGCATTGGTCCTAGATCCAATCGTCGATGGATTTCACCTCACCAGAGTCCTGATGGACGGCGGCAGCAGCCTGAACCTGCTTTGTCAGGATACAGTGCGCAAAATGGGCATAGACCCCTTAAGGATTAAACCTACCAAAACGACCTTTAAAGGCGTCATACCAGGTGTAGAAGCCAATTGTACAAGGTCAGTTACACTGGAAGTGGTCTTTGGATCCCCGGATAACTTCCGGAGCGAGGAGTTAATCTTCGACATAGTTCTGTTCCGCAGCGGCTATCACACCCTGCTCGGACGAACCGCGTTTGCAAAGTTCAACGCGGTGCCGCACTACGCATACCTCAAGCTCAAGATGCCAGGCCCTCGAGGAGTCATCACGGTTAACGGAAACACTGAATGTTCTCTCCGAACGGAGGAACATACAGCGACTCTCGCGGCAGAAGTACAATGCAGCCTCTTAAGGCAATTCTTGAGTCCGGCCGTTAAGCATCCAGACATAGCTAAGCGCGCCCGGGGTAACCTACAACAAGACCACCTGGCACGTTCCGAGCATGCGTAGTAGTGCGGTCCCAACCCCAGCCCCTGTAAAACGTCAAAACAGGTCCTTCGCGTACACCATTACGCTCTGAAGATACCATGGGCATGGGGGGAGGGGCACGACCACGATCAGCCCAGACTGCGGCTCAACCACACCAGGGGCTCTCAAGTGTGTCGTTCTTTTTTTCCTTTTTTATTTTAACCCACAGGACTCCGTTCGTCAGAGGCCCTGTCCGGCAGCAAACCTGCCGAACCCACGATGCAACAGCCAG
Source organism: Triticum dicoccoides (assembly GCF_002162155.2). Lineage (NCBI taxonomy): Eukaryota > Viridiplantae > Streptophyta > Magnoliopsida > Poales > Poaceae > Triticum > Triticum dicoccoides. The sequence continues at coordinate 305,207,986 of NC_041393.1, read as the reverse complement.
GGAAGGATAAAGGCTACAACGAATATCCAGGTGGTCTCCATTACGAGCATTAAATCTGTTTTACGCACCATTCGGCAGCCTACCCCTGGAGGGGGACATGTTTAACAGTCCCGTCCCTTGCTTATCGCACTATTTGTATCGTTCTGCATTATTAGCAACACTTCTTGAATAAAACAATGCAGCACCTTTTTGCTTATAATTGCATTTCTTTTTTATACATATGTTCATTTACGGCATGTTGCATCCATACACTTTGGTACGGCTAAAATACACCAGGGGCTTATGTTTCCCGCATCATGGTGTGATAAGTCCGAACACTTTCACAAGTGCGGCACCCCGAACTTGTAGCACTATATGCATCGGCTCCGAATCATGTCTTGGGTCAATAGTTGGATTTGCCCAGCTCCCATGTTTTGGTACCTTATGTTCCGTTGTATCGGCTAAGGTAGCACTGGGAGAACCACTGCGATTGCGCCCCAGTTGAGATGGGTTAACGCCTTAGTGGAGAAAGCTAAAACCGACCGTCATGATGAGGCGAGAGCCGGTCGCTGTTCGAGAGGTTTTTTGCGAGTCCTTAAAGACTTATGCCGCTTAGAGCGAGGAGCCGGATCTTGTCCGGCCCAGGCGTGGATATCGCCCCAAAGTCGGCCATCCGAAGACTAGGGGCTTCGGTGAAATTTAAAATTATAGAATTCTATGGCTAAGTGAGAGTGTTCAAGCATTATAAGTTCGGTTGCCTTGTTCGCTGTGTTGAGCGCCTCCCTAGATGGACCCAAAAATGGGAACAAGAGTGCTCAAGTTTATCCCGAACACCCCAGCACTCGTGGCATGGGGGCTGAAGCCGACGACTTGCCATCTCTCAGATTTGATAAACAGCCGCACAGAAGGTAATATTTTAAATTAATAAGCATTGCTTAGCGCATATGAACTAAGTTTTCAGCGCACAGGATAATAAAATGCGAGTCCACTCAAAAATTACATCTTTGGAGCACTCCCCCGCAATAGTGCGAGCGCCCTTCAGCACACTCTTATAATACATCTCGGGCATGCGATGCTCCTTGCCCTCTGGTGGCGAGTCCGTCACAAGCTTCTGGGCATCCATCTTGCTCCAGTGCACCTTTGCGCGGGCAAGGGCCCGACGGGTACCCTCAATACAGGCGGAGTGCTTGATGACTTCAACCCACGGGCACGCATCCACCAGCCGCCGCACCAGGCCGAAGTAGCTCCCAGGCATGGCCTCCTTAGGCCACAGCTGAACTATGAGGCCCTTCATGGCCTGTTCGGCCGCCTTGTGGAGCTCGACCAGCTGCTTCAGCTGGTCGCTAAGGGGCACCGGATGTTGAGCTCCCCTCCTCGGCCTGATAGAATGCGGTAGCATCGGACACGCTGCGAGGAAGATCTGCAAACGCTCCTGGAGAGCTCCGAATTCGGGTAAGCAACAGGTAATTAACACTCACATGCTTACTTTGCATGAAAAATGCCTTACCCGCTGCTATTTTATTCACCGCCTCAATCTCCTGGAGGGCCTTGTAGGCTTTGGCCTTAGCGGCTTTGGCACTCTCAAGAGCCGTTGCAAGCTCAAACTCTCGAGTCTTCGAGTCACGCTCTAGGCTCTCATGTTTTTTCACGAGATCCTAGAGCTCTTGCTGTACCTCCGCCACCCGCGCCTCCTGCTTCTCTCGCTCGGTGTGCTCCGCGGCCGCATTGCGTTCGGCCGCGGCCACCGCCTCTTTCAGGGTCGCCACCTCGTTAGTGGCCCCTGCAATACCCACGTTATCCTTGTCATTCTTTTTGCAACCAAAATCCTTTTCTGTAAGGTACAATTTTAATAAGGTGTTACTCACCTTCCAGGTCCTCGAGCTGCTTCTTGGCACGGCCGAGCTCGTTCTCGGACCGCTCGAGGTTTTCCTTCAAAGTATTGACCTCCACAGTCAGTGCGGCAGAGGTCAGCAGCACAGCCTGCAATCCCATATTGACATATTTTTTATGACTCCTGCGTATATCTTTTTAGATCCTCAGTCCGGCTTTTCTTTCCGAACACCGAACCGAGCATCAGGGGCTACTGTCTATGCGGTACTATTTTACATATATCAAAATTCTTACCTCAAAGCCTATTAGAAGGCTGCTGCAGGCTTCGGTCAGCCCGCTCTTGGCGAGCTGCACCTTTTGAATCACCGCACTCATAACGGGGCGGTGTTCCTCTTTGATGGAGGCGCCATTGAGCACCTCCAGCAAGCTATCCGGCGCCTCCGGTTGGACGGAGGCTGCCGGCGTCACAGTCTTGCCCTTCTTACGAAGGGGTCGCCCGCCGGACTCCGGAGCCACTATGGGTTCCGTGGACGAGTCCGGTGCAAAGTCCGGGAAGTTGTCCTGCGACACCTCCGGGGCCTTCTCCTCCTGGTGGGTCCCTTCCTGGGATCCCACCTCGGCATCGTCCGCGTCACGGGGGGTGGAGGCAGTCGGAAGAGAATCCATATCCGACGCACCTAAGGACCCGCTCGACGAAGCGGGAAGATCATCCTTGGGCGGACTGCAGGGTTGTATGCAGCATTAGAAAGACATTATGTGGCGAAAAGGAAAAACCTTGAAGTTATTCGGGAGTCCGGATACTTACGATCTCGCCAGGGTCTTGGCCCTTGGAGGCCAGTCCTCGTCGTCGTCACTAGCGTTGGCAGAGCAGTCCGGGGGAAGAGTTTTTCCCTTCTTGGACCCTTCGGCCTCCCTTGTTGGGGAGGCCTTCCTTTTCTTCCCTCCCCCCGCTGGGGGAGAGGCTTTCTTCTTCTCCTCCTCGCCTTGGTGGGAGGAGTCGGCCTCGGATTCATCATCCGATAGCACCTGAAAACGGGAACTCTTCCGAGTCCCCGTGGCCTTCTTCTTGGCCTTCTTCTCCGGCACCACGTGGGGTGCCGGAGCCAGCAGCCCCGTTAGGCGGGCGTCCGCTGGGTCCTCTGGCAATGTGGCCGGACAGATAGTCTGTTTGGCCTCCGCTAGCCAGTCCTGTCAAAGGTAAAGGGAGTTTAGATCCCGCATAGAGTCAAACTATGGAAAACAAGTGGCAAAATCACTTACCTCGTCAGCTGGACGCTGCGAGCGGAATCCGCGATCTTCGGTAGCGGATGCGGGAGCCTCGGCGCCCTTGAACAACACCTTCCAGACATCTTCGTACGTAGTGTCGAAGAGCCCGCTCAGACTCTGGTGCTGCACCGGATCGAACTCCCACATGTTGAAGCCCCGTCGTTGGCACGGGAGAATCCAGCGGATGAGCATGACCTGGATACGTTGACAAGCTTGAGCTTCTTGTCCACCAGCTTCTGGATATAGGCTTGGAGTCCGGTCAGCTCCTCCGAATCCCCCAGATCCGGCCACTCTCTTTCCAGGAGGTGAGCCATGTAGGGATGCCGGATCTGAATTTGGGGGCCGCTTCCCAATCAGGGTCACGCGGCTCGGTGATGTAGAACCACCCCGATTGCCACCCCTTAATGGTTTCCACGAAAGTGCCCTCCAACCACGTAACGTGGGACATCCTGCCCACCATGGCGCCTCCGCACTCCGCTTGGCTGCCCTTCACAACCTTCGGCTTGACACTGAAGGTCTTGAGCCACAAGCCGAAGTGGGGCTGGATGCAGAGGAAGGCCTCGCACACGACGATAAACGCCGAGATGTTGAGGATGAAATTCGGGGCCAGATCATGGAAATCTAGGTCGTAGTAGAACATGAGCCCCCGGACAAAGGGATGAAGTGGGAAGCCCAGTCCGCGGAGGAAATGGGGAAGAAATACTACCCTCTCATGGGGCCTGGGGGTGGGGATGAGCTCTCCCTCGTCGGGGAGCCGGTGCACGATGTCGCTGGACAAATATCCGGCGTCGCGCAGCTTCTAGATCTGCCCCTCCGTGACGGAGGAGGCCATCCACTTGCCTCCCGCTCCGGACATAGTTGGAGAAGGTTGAGGTGAGAAGTGCGGACTTGGGCGCTGGAGCTCGAGTTCACGGAGATGGATAAGCAAAGGAGGAAGAAAGCGCAGGTGAAAGGATTGGATCTTTATCCCCTTATATGGGCGGACAAAAACAGGTGTCCCCACCGGCCTGGTAAAACTCGCTTATCTCCCAAGCGTCACAATCAATGGCGCGGTTGGGTTACCCACGTCCGTATTGATGGGAATCCCGGAATAAGGGGAACACGATCTCTGCTTCGACAAGACGTGCCAAGGAAACCGCCTCGCTAAATGCGCTGAGGTGATACAATAAAAACAATTCGAGTAAAGGCTTGGTAATGGTGTGACGTCATGCCACAAAATACGTCAGCAGATTGAACTTGTGTAATATTATTCTCTCTACGGTGGTACGTGGAATTTATTTTTGCAGAGCCGGACACTATCCTGGTGTTCACAATCTTCTATAAATTATTCGGAGGAAGAACCCGCCTTGCAATGCCGAAGACAACATGCGCGCCGGACTCGTCGTCATTGAAGCATAGTTCAGGGGCTACTGAGGGAGTTCCGGACTAGGGGGTGTCCGGATAGCCGAACTATCGTAATCGGCCGGACTCCAAGACTATGAAGATACAAGATTGAAGACTTCGTCCCGTGTTCTGATGGAACTTTCCTTGGCGTGGAAGGCAAGCTTGGCAATACGGATATGTAGATCTCCTACCATTGTAACTGACTCTGTGTAACCCTAGCCCTCTCCGGTGTCTATATAAACCGGATGGCTTTAGTCCGTAGGACGAACAACAATCATACCATAGGCTAGCTTCTAGGGTTTAGCCTCCTTGATCTCGTGGTAGATCTACTCTTGTAACACACATCATCAATATTAATCAAGCAGGACGTAGGGTTTTACCTCCATCAAGAGGGCCCGAACCTGGGTAAAACATCGTGTCCCTTGTCTCCTGTTACCATCCGCCTAGATGCACAGTTCGGGACCCCCTACCCGAGATCCGCCGGTTTTGACACCGACAACAAGATTCATTGAGTGGAGCTGGATCATAAGTAAAGATGAATAAGTGGCAAAATGTTTTTCCTGTTGTGAAGTCGTTGGCACCGAGTGGTATGCTTCGGTTGCACCGAAAGGGTTCGGTTGGACCAAAAACAACAAATCAGTGAAACCGAGTTCATCGCAGAGAAAACACTTGTCACCTCAGCTCACTAGACTAGAAAAATCTCACAAAGATTTGCAAGGAATTGGATGCAGCAAATGCAGAACAAACAGAAAAGAAAAGAAATCTAGATGAAGTTTTTTTGAATGGGGGAACAAACATGCATGAGACAAATGCAAGAGCACAGAAAAGAACACAAGAGAACTTCATCTAGAATTGGTCGGCGACAAAGTCACCTATGTTAGAGTATATTGACTTAGGAGTCAAGTGAGATCACTTGATCATAGGTCAGACTCATCGTTTAAGCTTAAAATGGGGTTGCCATTTTTCGTTTAAGCATCTTGATGTACTCTCATCTTGTCGAGTTGCTTTAACTCATGTCTCGGAGTAAAGCTTCTCTAAGATGGAATAACATACCTTGGGTAGTGGTGTTGATTGTTCATGTAGTTGAACTTGTGTGGGTTGCTCAAGGTTGATGTAGCTCATCAGGAGTTGGGAGCACCACTTGGAATTTGAGTTCATCTTCCTACATGGGTTAGTTCTTGCAAGGAAGAGCACTTGTGTATCCAAAAATGACAATCATGAAGCTCAACATAGGATTTGTCAAAGGATATGTGTGTAAGAATTTTGCTTCCTTGTCTTCAACCACCATAGTGTAGAGACTTGGTGATGCGGAGCATCCCTCGCTCATCCCCATGGACATGCCTACATCTCCCCCAAGACCACTCGGGCCCATGACACGAGCCCGAGCTAAGGCTATTGAAGATAAGGTGAACTCGCTCCTCTCCGAACTTCCTCTTCCTACTCACGAGACATGGCTACTACCTCATTCGGAAACTCTGTGTGTGATCAGGTGTTTGGAGGCGGGCCATGGAACAGCTACATACAAGAGCCAAGACGGTGAGGACCCCAAGCATGATGGACAAGAAGAAGAGCTGCCGTGGAAGCTACAGGCGTCGGACGCCCGACCTAGTCCGGACGTCCGACGAACGCCCGACCCAGTCCGGACGTCCGACGAACGCCAGGACACGGACGACCGAGCTTCCCGGACGTCCGGTACTTCGCCATCCGAACCAAATCTACGGACGTCCGAAGCGGACCGGACGACCGGACGACATGCAACCGAGCCGAATCTATGGACGACCGGCGACCTCCGGACGTCCGGACAGTCACGAAGCTCTGGACGACCGACCCTCTCCGGACGACCGACGCGCCCACGTCAGAGCTGAATCTACGGACGTTCGAGCGACACCGGATGACCGGACCGTCCCGAGCCTCCGGACGTCCGACGCCTTCCGGACATCCGGCACCTGAGTGACCGCACCTGCGGGCTGGAGCCCTTGTATCCCTTCACTTTGACTTCCATTTGCACTACGACTATAAATAGGTCGGCCCCACCTCCTAGTTAGGGTTAGCGTTGATTTAGCTCAAATCAGAGATAGAGCATCGCTCATCCATCGGATCTCCTCTTCGTGAGAGACCGCGGCCTCCTCGGAGAAGATCCACTTGGATTCAAGACCCCTCTACGGGAAGATCCCCTCGCGGATTCAAGACCTCCTCACGGAGAAGATCGGTTACCTTTGTATCCTTACCTTTGTTGATTGTGGATCATATGTTACTCTTTGTGTTCGGTGATCTAGCCCTCGTGTGATTGATTCTACGTCGATTTAGTCATTTCTCTCGTTCTCCCCGTGTTTTCCCTCGAGTTCTTCCGCGTGTTCTTCGTGATTCCCCGTAGGATCCACTCCAAATGTGAAAGATCGTCACCATAGGGTTCCGCCCTACATCATCTTGGTATCATGAGCCACGTTGATCACGTTTTTGGAGCCCCTACCCCGTGTTTTCTAGCTTGATTTTGTTGTTTTTGTCCTAAATCCGAAAATTCCCCACCAAAAATAGCCCCAATTTTTTTGTGATTTGTTGGTGAGTTGAGATTTTGTTGGATTTGGTCCATGGATTTGTGTTGCTACGTGTGGATCTAGCTTCCCCACCCTCCCCACCCTTTTCCATCCGCCAATCTGCTTGATTTCAACCTCACCATCTTCTTCTTCCCCGAAATTCTCGCAGTTCATCTTCCCGAGCCCGATTTTCGCCCAGGCTCCGGACGACCGGAAAAAGGTTGGACGTCCGACGACGACCGGACGACCGTAAAAGCCCGGACGTCCGTGAAACCCTGAAGAAACTGAATTTTGTCAGTTTGACCACTCCTCAACCCCACCTTCCACCACAACTCCCAAAACCACATACACCAACATCTTCCCCGCTACCTCCTATGTCGATTTTGACACGTTTTGGTCTTTGAGAGTTTGGGTTGTGGTTTCCCGTATCCTTTTGTGTTTCGGCTATCTAGGTACGGTCCAACTTCATCAACACCACGGCTCAACTTCTCAAGGGTCTCATCATCGCCAAGGACGGTAACTTCGACGACATCTTGGTCATAACTTGCAATTGCATTGATAACCCACATTGCCTCATTTTGCGTAGCTTACCCATCGAGACTAGCCATTGAGTATTGCAGGCAACACAACTTGTGCACATTAGTGATCATACAACATAGCATACATATCATACCATCATGGTGCATATCTTTGGATCTGCTTGTGTGTCACAAAGTTGTCACAGCATACACAATTGCTATCTTGGTTCGTGAGGTTTGCATAAGAAAAGAGCTCAAAAGTGAAAGAGCCACCCAAGCTTTTAAGCAAAGAGGAAAGATAAGCAAAGAGCTTATAAGCAAGAACCATAACACCATACATTAAGATTGTCATATCCGATCATCTTGGATCATATCACCGAAATATCATACATATAGCATACTTGGGATAGATATCGTTGAATTTTTGCCTAGTAAGTCGTGCACAAGTTTGCGTATCCGCCTATTGTGCAATCGTGCTAGCGTCTCTCTAGTATTGTGCAACAAGAGCATTTTCGTGGTTTCCACATTTTGGCTCACTTTTGGATTGCACAATCCCATTTATCTATTTGCGTGTGTGTTTCTGTGTACCCATACTTGCTTGGTCTATTTGTTGCATTTGCAAATTTGTGAATCTTTTCCAACATTATTGAAGATCACTTACTATTGCATCAAAATTTGTGCCGCCATCCTAACCAAGCTCCACCATAAGCTTTTACGTGTGTAGGTGTGAGAACCGACAAGAATTGGTACCAACAGCACTATTTCATTGTCCGCATTTGAGTGAACTTGATTCATCTTCAACTTTGGTCAAGGTACATTTGGTACACGTTCTTTTCCTTCTACCACTTACATTTTACTTGGAATGATGGATAGGCCAGGTTCTTCTACCAATCCACCACTTATCGAGAACGACGACGACATGTCATCATTCGTCACCAAGAACCACCTATTTGGAGCTCAAAAAGCATTACACCAAGAGCAACAAGCAATGAGGGACTACTTCGACAACAAATTCGACGCTCAAAAGCAAGAGAATGATGCAAGAATGGACGAGATCTGCGCCTTCATGAGGAACCGACGTCCTTCCACTTCTTCATCCTCAAGACGGGGCCGCTCGAGTCGACACTCCGAGGACACCTTCTCCGACTCAAGTACACCATCATCGAACACTCTTCATCGAGCTGCGCGTCAAGACCGGCATGCATCTTGGAACCCGCTACATGACAAGCATTCACAAGAGCAAGTCGATGAGCAAATCCCTCGTCCTCAATCAAACCAAGTCACTTTTGCTCAAGCTCAAGAACGGCAATGACTAAGGCGCCAAGAAGAAGAACGAGCACGTCTACACCAAGAGGAACAAGACACCGAGGCTCAACGTCTTCAACAACAACAACGCGAAGCGCAAGCTCTTGAGGCGCAACGTGCCCTTCAAGAATCAAGTCGAGCAATCGCCAACGGCAATCGCGAAAGGCGCAATCAAGAGGAAGCCCTTCGAGAAGAAATCCAAGAGAGGAACTACCACCCGCGAGTGCAACATCAAGCTCCACAAGCTCCTCCACAAGCTCGTCAAGCTCCACCTCTACCTCAAGTTCAACAAGAGCAAGTTGATCATGGACTTCCTCCACGCCAAGAGCAACATGAGGATGACTATCCTCCACGTCAAGGACGTCATCATCACCATCGCCAACAACACAATGAAGAGCAATGCTATGGCAAGTTCAAGTTCACAATGCCCAAGTTCAAAGGAGGCAATGATCCTGAAGAGTACCTCTCATGGGCATTGAAGGTCGACAAAATCTTTCGTTTGCACAACTATGAGGAAGAGAAGAAGATCACTATGGCATCACTTGAGTTCCAAGACTATATGCTCATATGGTGGGAACAAGTCCTTGAGCACCATGAAGCAAGAGGTGAACCACCTATCACCACTTGGGCTCAAATGAAGGAAGTCATGCGAGCACGTTTTGTGCCAACCTACTACAACCGCGATCTCTTCAAGAAGCTACAACTCCTCAAGCAAGGAACAAAGAGTGTTGAAGAATACTACAAGGAAATGGAGATAGCCATGATTCGAGCCAATGTCACGAAAGATGATGAGCAAACAATGGCACGCTTCTTGAATGGACTCACTCATCCTATCAAGAAGATTGCCGACTTCCAACCATACTCCAACCTCATTGAGCTTGTACATCAAGCAACCAAGGCCGAACGTCAAGTGCAAGATGACTTCAAGTACGCCAAGTACTCATCCAAGATCTATGGTTTCTCCAACATCCAAGCTTCAACGACTTCTCCAACATCTACATCAACCAAGCCTTCTCCAAGCAATGACGACAAGTCAAGTTACATGAAAACTTCGTCAAGTTCAAGTCGTCTTCCTCCTACTACAAGGAACTTCAAGCCGCGTGCTTCATCATCTACTCCGACCGATGAGACCGTCAAAACAAGCTCCTTCAAGTGTTTCACTTGCGGCGGCCGAGGCCACAAGTCCTTTCAATGTATGAACAAGCGCACCATGATCCTCAACGACGATGGTACATATGACTCCATGAGTGAAGAGGAGATGGAAGCCCTTGAGCAAGTGGCCATGCAGCGGCGAGTGAACGAGGATGAAGATGATCAAGTCTTTTGTGATGAGGATTCGAGCCCTGCTCTCGTTGTCTCCAAAGTCTTGACTCTTCAACATCAACAAGAAGAAGACCAATGATGCCACATCTTCCACACAAAGGCCGACATCAATGGACGATCCGTCAAGGTCATCATCGATGGAGGTAGTTGCCACAACTTGGCAAGTGAAGAACTATGCTCCAAGCTTCAATTGGTCAAGAGGAAGCACCCGCACCCCTACAAGGTTCAATGGCTAAGTGACTTCGGCACTATTCGAGTTGAGCATACGGTCCAAGTCTCCTTCAAAATTGGTGCATACGAGGACACTTTGGAGTGTGATGTGGTCCCAATGACCGTTTTCCACCTCCTTCTTGGTCGATCATGGCAATTCGACCGTGGTGTCATCCACAACGGGCATACCAATCACTATAGCTTCAAGATGAAAGGGAAGGAATATGTGCTACGACCTATGTCTCCTAGTCAAGTAATAGCCGACAAGCAAGCCACCCATCATGGAGAGAAGAGTGAGAAAGTGACCCACCCAAAAGTGAGTGAGAGCCACAAGCCAAATTTGAGCGCCTCTTCCCCTAGAGAGAAAAACCTCATCCTATTTGCCACCAAAAGTGAGATGAGAGAAGTGTGTGAGAACCCATCGAGTGTGATGCACTTTGTCCTTGTGTGCAAGGATGGAGAACCAAAAACTAACACTTCTCACGAACTACCTTTAGTGTTTCAATCTCTTTTGCGGGAATTCCAAGATGTTTTCCCCGATGAGCTACCTCCGGGTCTACCTCCACTACGAGGCATTGAGCATCGAATCGACCTCATCCCCGGAGCGCCACTTCCAAACAAAGCTCCATACCGAGTCAATCCCGAAGAAACAAAGGAGATTCAATGGCAAGTACAACAACTCATCGACAACGGTCATGTACGTGAAAGCTTAAGCCCTTGTGTCGTTCCCGTTATACTTGTGACTAAACCCGATGGAAGTTTCCGCTTGTGTTCCGATTGTAGACCTATAAATGCTATTACCGTTCGCTATAGGCATCCCATTCCTCACTTAGATGATATGCTTGATGAACTTAGTGGAGCCAACTTTTTCTCCAAAATTGACTTTAAAAGTGGCTATTATCAAATCCACATTCAAGAAGGTGATGAATGTAAAACCGCTTTCAAAACCAAATTTGGCTTATATGAGTGGTTAGTGATGCCTATGGGTTTGTCGGAGGCACCAGGTACTTTCGTGCGTCTTATGCATCATGTGCTTAGACCTTACATTGGAATCTTTGTCGTGGTTTACTTTGATGATATCCTTGTGTTTAGCAAAACCATGAAAGAGCACATTAATCATGTTAAATCTGTGTTGCAAACCCTTCGCAAGGAAAGCCTTTATGCGAACTTGAAAAAATGCACTTTTGGCGTTGACAAAGTGGTTTTCTTGGTTTTTGTTGTCTCTTCCACGGGTGTCCATGTTGATGAAACTAAGATTAAGGCAATTAAAACTTGGCCCCAACCCACCAATTTGCAACAAGTGCATAGTTTTCTTGGTCTTGCAGGATTTTATTGCCGCTTTGTGAAAAACTTTAGCACAATTGCTGCTCCTTTGCATGCTTTGAGTAAGAAGAATGCTCCTTTTGTTTGGGGATCTTTGCAATCCACCGCTTTTGATGAGCTCAAGTCTTTGCTTACACATGCTCCAATTCTTGCATTGCCCAACTTTGAGAAAACTTTTGAGGTTCATTGTGATGCAAGTGGTACCGGAATTGGCGGAGTTTTGATGCAAGAAAAACGAGCCATTGCATATTTTAGTGAAAAACTCTCCGGTGCTCAACTTAACTATCCAATATATGACAAAGAATTGTATGCTTTAGTGCGTGTGCTACATGTTTGGGAACATTATCTTAGACCTCATGAGTTTTTCATCCATACCGATCATGAAACGCTTAAATATCTAAAAGGTCAAACTAAGTTGAACAAGCGTCATGCCAAATGGAGTGAATTTATTGAATCTTTTCCTTATGTGATCAAATACATTAAGGGTAAGGAAAATGTAGTTGCGGATGCACTTTCACGCATATGCACGCTTGTCACTCAACTTGAGTTAAATGTTATTGGTTTTGAGCATATAAAAGACTTGTATAAGCATGATCCTTCTTTTGCTACTCCTCATGCTAAGTGTTTGACACACACGTCTTGGGAACGATACTACATAAAGAATGATTATCTTATGAGAGCTAACAAACTTTGCATTCCCGAGTCTTCTCTTCCTTTGCTCCTTTTGAAAGAGGCTCATGGAGGCGGACTCATGGGACATTTGGCGACAAGACATTCGCCACGCTCTCCAAGAACTACTTTTGGCCCAAGATGTTCCGCGACGTCTCACGCTTCACAAACCGTTGCTCGACGTGTCGCAAAGCTAAGTCTAAAGCTCAATCCCATGGTCTTTACATGCCCCTTCCTATTCCTTATCAACCTTGGGAAGACATTAGCATGGATTTTATACTTGGTTTGCCTAGAACTCAAAATGGAAAGGATTCCGTGTTTGTTGTTCTGGACCGATTTTCTAAGATGGCACATTTCATTCCTTCCAACAAGATAGATGATACTTCACACGTTGCAAATCTCTTTTGTAGGGAAATCTTGCGTCTCCATGGAGTCCCAAAGACAATCGTCTCCGATCGTGACGTCAAGTTTTTGAGTTACTTTTGGAAGACCCTATGCGCCAAGCTCGGAATCAAGCTATTGTTTTCTTCAACATACCATCCTCAAACCGATGGCCAAATGGAGGTGACGAACCGTACACTCTCCACTCTACTTCGCGTGTTGATCAACAAGAACATCAAGGAGTGGGAGGCGTGTCTACCCATCGCCGAGTACGCCTACAACCGTGCAAGACATTCCACGACCGGCAAGTCCCCCTTCGAGGTCGTCTACGGCTTCAACCCATTGTCCCATTGGACATTCTACCTCTTCCTCTACAAGAGTGAACCAACCTCGACGCAAGTGCTCGTGCAAGCTACATCAAGAAGATGCATGAAGATACAAGGCCACCATCGAGCGCCAAGTACAACGACTAGCGACCAAGCTCAACATCAACAAGCAACCCATGGTATTCAACATTGGTGATCTAGTGTGGCTACATCTTCGCAAGGACCGCTTCCCCATTGAACGTAAGTCCAAGCTTCTCCCTCGCGCCGATGGACCTTTCAAGGTTCTAGCATGCTACAACGACAATGCCTACAAGATCGACCTACCACGAGGCAAGTACAATGTGAGCGACAACTTCAACATCAAGGGCCTCGCACCATACCATGGAGATGCACCTTTTGATCCGAGGTCGAATCTCTCCCAAGGGGGGGGGGGGAGATGATGCGGAGCATCCCTCGCTCATCCCCATGGACGTGCCTACATCTCCCTCAAGACCACTCGGACCCATGACACGAGCCCGAGCTAAGGCTATTGAAGATAAGGTGAACTCGCTCCTCTCCGAACTTCCTCTTCCTACTCACGAGACCTGGCTACTACCTCATTCGGAAACTCTGTGTGTGATCAGGTGTTTGGAGGAGAGCCATGGAACAACTACATACAAGAGCCAAGACGGTGAGGACCCCAAGCATGATGGGCAAGAAGAAGAGCTGCCGTGGAAGCTACAGGCATCGGACGACTGACCCAGTCCGGACGTCCGACGAACGCCAGGACACGGACGACCGAGCTTCCCGGACGTCCAGTACTTCGCCACCTGAACCAAATCTACGGACGTCCGAAGCGAACTGGACGACCGGACGACATGCAACCGAGACAAATCTACGGATGACCGACGACCTCCAGACGTCGGACAGTCACGAAGCTCCGGACGACCGACCCTCTCCGGACGACCGACGCGCCCACGTCAGAGCTGAATCTACGGACGTCCAAGCGACACCGGACGACCGGACCGTCCCGAGCCTCCGGACGTCCGACGCCTTCCGGACATCCGACACCTGAGTGACCGCACCTGCGGGCTGGAGCCCTTCTATCCCTTCACTTTGACTTCCATTTACACTACGACTATAAATAGGTCGCCCCACCTCCTAGTTAGGGTTAGCGTTGATTTAGCTCAAATCAGAGATAGAGCATCGCTCATCCATCGGATCTCCTCTTCGTGAGAGACCGCAGCCTCCTCGGAGAAGATCCACTTGGATTCAAGACCCCTCTACGGGAAGATCCCGTCGCGGATTCAAGACCTCCTCACGGAGAAGATCGGTTACCTTTGTATCCTTACCTTTGTTGATTGTGGATCATATGTTACTCTTTGTGTTCGGTGATCTAGCCCTCGTGTGATTGATTCTATGTGGGTTTAGTCATTTCTCTCGTTCTCCCCGTGTTTTCCCTCGAGATCTTCCGCGTGTTCTTCGTGATTCCCCGTAGGATCCACTCCAAACGTGAAAGATCGTCACCATAGGGTTCCACCCTACATCACTTGGTGATGTAGAGATTGCTCAAGATATGAGTAGGTTTCAATCTCACGGAATTTGATTCAACCAAGTTCCTACATGGGTTAGATAACATGCAAGATGCAAATATATCCAAGACATAAGATTATCATCATAAGAGAAATATCAAGGATTAGTCATAAGCTCATGTCTTGCATGTGTCCAATGAAGTTTCTACTCCAGGTTTGAAGCATCAATGATGTTCAATTCTCCTCTTAACCTGTAAAACACTTTCTCATCAAGAGGTTTAGTGAAAATATCCGCTAATTGCTTTTCGGTGCGAACATGCTTAAGATTAATGTCACCCTTAGCAACATGATCTCGAATGAAATGATGACGAACTTCAATATGCTTAGTTCGAGAATGTTGCACAGGATTATGAGCAATTTTGATAGCACTTTCATTGTCACAAAGTAATGGAACATGTTTCACATATACCCCATAATCTCTAAGATTTTGGGTCATCCAAAGTAACTGAGCACAACATGAACCAACGGCAATGTATTCCGCTTCGGTGGTGGATAAGGATACCGAGTTTTGTTTCTTGGAAGACCAAGACACAAGAGATCTACCAAGAAATTGACAAGTACCCGAAGTGGATTTTCCATCAACCTTGTCTCCGGCATAGTCCGAGTCAGAGTGGCCAACAAGATTGAAAGAGGCCCTCTTAGGATACCAAATGCCAAATTTTGGTGTATGAATTAAATATCTCACTATCCTTTTCACGGCCTTAAGATGACATTCTTTAGGAGCAGCTTGATATCGTGCACACATGCACACACTTAGCATAATATCGAGACGTGAAGCACATAGGTATAACAATGAACCAATCATAGAGCGATAAACCTTTTGATCAACCGGTTCACCATCTTTGGTCAAATCAAGATGTCCACTAGTAGGCATGGGTGTAGACATACCTTTGCATTCTTGCATATTGAACTTCTTGAATAAGTCCTTAGTGTACTTCTTTTGAGAGACAAAAGTACCTTCCTTAGTTTGCTTGATTTGCAATCCAAGAAAGAATTTGAGTTCACTCATCATAGACATCTCAAACTTCTCCGACATTAGCTTTCCAAACTTCTCACTAAAATGAGGGTTAGTTGATCCAAATAAATATCATCAACATAAATTTGGCAAACAAATAATTATCCATTAACCCTTTTAGTAAAAAGTTTAGAATCAATTTTCCCAATTTCAAAGCCTTTTTCAATAAGGAAATTGGCTAAGCATTTATACCAAGATCTAGGAGCTTGTTTAAGACCATAAAGAGCTTTTCAAAGTTTATAGACATGATTGGGTTTCTTAGGATTGATAAAGTCGGGAGGTTGTTTAACATAAACTTCCTCCTCTATTTTACCATTTAGAAAAAGCACTTTTAATGTCCATTTGGTACAAGGTGATATCATGGTGATTAGCATAGGCAAGTAAGATGCGAATGGACTCAAGTCTAGCAACGGGAGCATAAGTCTCACCATAGTCCATACTTTCTACTTGTGTGTAGCCTTGGGCGACGAGATGTGCTTTGTTGCGAACTACTTGTCCATCTTCATCTTGCTTGTTGCGAAACACCCATTTGGTACCGATGATGTTGTGGTTGTTGTCGGGCTTCTCAACCAATGTCCAAACTTGAATTCTCTCAAAGTTGTGTAGCTCTTCATGCATAGCATTTGTCCAATCCGGATCTTCCAATGCTTCTTCGACCTTCATAGGTTCAATGCTAGAGATGAATGAATAGTTTTCACAAAAGTTAGCTAAACGAGTTTTAGAGCGAGTGATTATCCCGGTTTGAATATCATTGTAGATTTGCTCGACGGGATGGTCTTTAGCAATTCTTGCTCGAACTCGTGAAAGCTTTTGCTTGGGTCTTGGTTGAACATCTTCTTCATCTTGTTCTACTTCTTCTTGGCCTTCTTCATTGTTGGCGTTGTCGCTCTCTTGTCGTGGTGGCGAAGGAGGTTGTTGACGTTCTTGATGTACTTCCTCATTTTCTTCATTTTGTTGTGTCCCACTTGTGGATGCTTCCGTATCAACTCTTGGTTCACCTTATCGTGAAGTAGAGGCTTCCACTTGGATGGATGAGGTACTCTCCTTCACATCCGTTGGACGAACCTTGCCAATAGACAAGTCTTGGATTGCTTCCGAGGGGTCTTTGTCTCCTACATCAATTGGCAATTGCTCTACTTGCAAGCCGTTAGTTTCATCAAACTTCACATCTACCGTTTCTTCAACCTTTCGGGTGAAATTGTTGTAGACACGGTAAGTGTGAGAGTTTGAGCCATAACCAAGTAGGAAACCTTCATGAGACTTAGGAGCAAATTTAGAACGATGATGCTTATCAAGAATGTAGCACTTTGAGCCGAATACTCGAAAGTATCCAACTTGGGGTTTGTTACCGGTGAGAAGCTCGTATGCTGTCTTGCCGAGTAGCTTGTGAAGATACAAGCGATTTGTTGCATGACAAGCTGTCTCAACCACTTCTTCCCAAAAGTGCTTCGGCGTCTTGTACTCATCAAGCATCGTTCTCGCCATTTCGATGAGCGTCCGGTTCTTCCTCTCAACAACTCCATTTTGTTGAGGTGTGTACGTAGCCGAGAACTCGTGTGAAATCCCTTCTTTGTCAAGAAAGGTGTCCACATTTGCGTTCTTGAACTCCGTTCCGTTGTCGCTGTGAACCTTCTTGATCTTCACTTCAAATTGATTTTGAGCCTTCCTGGCGAAGTTTTTGAAGATCTTTTGGACCTGCGATTTGTCATCGAGAAAGAACACCCACGTAAATCTTGAAAAATCATCAACTATAACTAGATCAAAAGAATTTCCACCGAGACTTTTGTAAGCGTTGGGACCAAAGAGATCCATGTGAAGTAGCTCAAGTGGCCTCCTTGTGGTCATGATGTTCTTCACGGGATGCCTTCCTCCAACCTGTTTACCTGCTTGACAAGCACTGCAAAGTCTATCCTTATCAAATATGACATCGTTAACACCAAGGATATGATTCCCTTTAATAAGCTTGTCAAGGTTTCTCATGCCAACGTGACCTAGTCATCTATGCCATAACCAACCTTTAGAGGATTTAGCAATGAAGCAAGTTCTAGGTTGAGCCTTTTTAGTGAAATCAACAATATAAAGATCACCTCTACGTATACCGGTAAAGACCATTTTATGATTGTCTCTATGAAACACTTGGCAATCTACTTCAGTAAATAGGACATTGAAACCGAAATCAGCAAGTCTAGATACTGAAAGTAAATTGTAGCCAAGAGATTCAACGAGCATAACATTCTGAATGGAGCTATCATGTGAGATGGCCACCTTACCAAGGCCAACCACCTTACCCTTTGAGTTGTCACCGAAAGTGACATACTTTCGAGGACCATCATTTTCAGCAAGCTCATGAAACATGTCTTTATTTCCGGTCATGTGATTGGTACATCCACTGTCAAGGACCCATTCCTTTCCTCCTGCCATATATCCCCAAAGATTTGCCATAAGACCAAAGTGTCTCATCGCATCATCAAGATCAAAGTCATCATCATCATCCTCATCATAGTATCCATGTTCAACATCGTCATGTGGTGGATCAATTCCTAGTGAGAGTGATTCATTAGTATGAGTTTGACAATAATCTCCTCTATGAATTCTAGTAGCTTCGGAAATGATATCGCTAATAATTCCAACATTTCCTTTGGCACGCATAAGATTTGTAAGTTCAAATAGACAGTTGCCAAACATAGGATCATTGGAATTCATCTTACTCAAGGCAATAGACATATGAAGAATTTCATCCAGATTTTTCAAGGAATAATTAGGAAATCGTTCCTCAAGAAATTTCCATATAGTGTAGGCACACTCAAGAGTAGGCAGATTTCCAATCAAGTTTCTAGGCAAGCCTCTAGTGATAAGATTAACAGTTCTAACATTCCTAATCATGTCAATATACTCATCAAGGGTAGGATGCATAGGATCAACATGAGGTGCACAAGGACTAGCAATGTACTAGTTCAAATGATATTGATTGAAAATTACAAGCATCTCATTTTTCCACTCATGAAAATACTCTCCATCAAGCATAAGCACTCTATGTCTAAGATTCCCCAAAGTAGACTCATCCATCTTCCTCCAATGGTGATTAAACCAAAGCAATGGAGACCAATGCTCTGATACCACTTGTAGGATCTGAGAAGTGAGTCTAGAGGGGGGTGATTAGACTACTTGACCAATTAAAAACTATGCCTTTTCCCAATTTTAGACTGGCAGATTTTAGCTATCTTAGCACAAATCAAGCAATCTTCACACAATTCAAGCAAGCATGCAAAGATTATATGAGCAGCAGAAAGTAAAGCATGCAACTTGCAAGAATGTAAAGGGAAGGGTTTGGAGATTTCAAACGCAATTTGGAGACACGGTGATTTTTGAGCCATGGTTCCGATAGGTGGTGCTATCGTACATCCAAGTTGATGGAGACTTCAACCCACGAAGGGTAACGGTTGCGTGAGTCCACGGAGGGCTCCACCCAAGAAGGGTCCACGAAGAAGCAACCTTGTCTATTCCACCATGGTCGTCGCCCACGAAGGACCTGCCTCACTAGCGGTAGATCTTCACGAAGTAGGTGATCTCCTTGCCCTTACAAACTCCTTGGTTCAACTCCACAATCTTGTCGGAGGCTCCCAAGTGACACCTAGCCAATCTAGGAGACACCACTCTCCAAGAAGTAACAAATGGTGTGTTGATGATGAACTCCTTAGTCTTGTGCTTCAAATGATAGTCTCCCCAACACTCAACTCTCTCTCACAGGATTTGGATCTGGTGGAAAGAAGATTTGAGTGGAAAGCAACTTGGGGAAGGCTAGAGATCAAGATTCATATGGTAGGAATGGAATATCTTGGCCTCAACACATGAGTAGGTAGTTCTCTCTCAGAAATGGTAAGTTGGAAGTGTAGGTTTGTTCTGATGGCTCTCTCTTCGAATGAAGAGGAGGTGGAGGGGTATATATAGCCTCCACACAAAATCTAACTGTTACACATAATTTACCAATCTCGGTGGGACCGAATCAACAAACTCGGTCATACCGATTCAGTAAACAATGTGACCCTTAGGGTTTTCGGTGGGACCAAAATGCAACTCGGTAGGACCGATATGGTTAGGGTTAGGGCATAACGTAATCTCGGTGAGGCCGATTACACAAACTCGGTGAGACCGATTTTGGTAATAAGCTAACCAGAGAGTTGGTCACGCAAACTCAGTGGGACCGATTACTCAAACTCGGTGGGACCGATTTTGGTAATAAGTTAACCAGAGAGTTTGTATTGTAATCTCGGTAGTACCGATTGCTCAAACTTGGTAAGACTGATTTTGATAATGGACATATACAGAGAGATTACAATCCCATCTCGGTGAGACCGAGATCCCTATCGGTGAGACCGATTTGCCTAGGGTTTGTGGTAGTGGCTATGTCATCTGAACTCGATGGCGCCGGATAGAAAGAATCGGTGCGGTCGAGTTTGACTTTAGGTTTAGGTCATATGTGGATGTGGGAAAGTAGTTGAGGGCTTTGGAGCATATCACTAAGCACTGTGGAGCAAGAAACTCATTAAGCAACACCTCATCCCTTCTTGATAGTATTGGCTTTTCCTATAGACTCAATGTGATCTTGGATCACTAAAATATAAAATGAAGAGTATTGAGCTTGAAGCTTGAGCCAATCCTTTGTCCTTAGCATCTTGAAGGAGTTCCACATCCTTTAGTCCATGCCACTCCATTGTTGAACTTGTCTGAAATATACTAGATAAAAGTGTTAGTCCAACAAGAGATATGTTGACATTAATTGCCAAAACCACCCAGGGAGCACTTGTTCTTTCACAAATGCAAATCAGTAGCTAACTTAATAAATACATAACAAAAAAAGGAATAGTCGGGCCAATGTGCACTTAGGCCTGTTGGAGCAGTACAGGCCCAGCCCGCTCCTAGGTTGCCCAGCTATAGATAGCGCTCGAGCCTGGACGGTGTTCCTGCCGCACCATCTCGCCATCGCATCGCTACAGGCTACCCGGAGGGGATAAGATCGCCAGCGTCGATGCCCTGGACAAGGCCAGGATCTTTCCCCCTCCCCTCGCTCTGCTGCTTCTTCAACCGCCATGGTCGCCTTTGTCGTCTCCGTCGCCTTGCTGCCCGCGTTGCCATCGAACCCAACTTGCCTCGTCGACGTCTCCAGGAGCTCCGCCGGTCTCGTCCACGTCAACTGCAAGCGCCACATTGAGCTCATCGCCCCTACATCGAGCGTATCGAGCTCTCCTTCATCCTCTGCCCCATCGTACATCGCCGTCGATCTGCACCACCAGCGCATCCTGGCCTCCCCGAGCTCATCCACGGCCTCCCTGGGGTGAGCCACCTCCCTTCCCTTCTCCCCGCCTCGGACTGCCGCTGTAGGCACCGCCCCCTTCCTCCTAGGAGCACACAGGAGCTCGCCCGAGCTTGGTCGTGCTTGCGAGTCACCGCTGCTGCTGCAGCCCACGCACGCCCTCCCGCTGCGTCCCCTGGTCGTGTTCGACCGCGACCGGACGCACGCCAGCGTAGGCCACGTTCGTCCTGATGCTGCGTCGCCACCGCAGCCTTCTAGCACCTCCGCTGCCCTTTTGCTCCTGCTATTGTTCTGGCTGCTGACGCCGCTTGCAAGCTGCTGCTCCTTCGATAGCTGCTACTGCTTTCAGCCCCGCCGGCCCTCGCCCGGCCGCGGCGCCCCGCCCATGCGGCTCCGCTCCCAGCGCACCGCCGTCCCTGGCCGTGAACCACACCGCGCCGGCCACGCGCTCCACGCCACTGCGTCGCCGGCGCCATGGCTCTGCCCATCGCTCCTCTACATGTACTGCTACTGGTTACTGTACATGTTGCTAGCTTTCCTATTTCCACAATGACTAAACCCCTTGACAACCTCTGATCAGTGGTTAAACAACTACTAATAGGCCTAAAAATAATATGACTAGAAAATATACATGACAAACTCCATTTTATCCCACTAAACAAAATCCTTTTGATGATTAGATTAAATCCTACAAAAATCGCAAAATGACATCTTATGTTAATAACTCCTAGCCTAGTAACTTGTGTGTGTTGTGTGTGTGTGCGTCGTGCACGTGTCCGGAGTAGTGGCCGACCCTTGCTTAGATTAGTACTACTAGGTGTTAATTAATGGCTAGAATAGTCTATGCACAGATGACATGTGGCCCCTTTTATTTAAAAGCCTAATTAAAAGTTTGTGCCAATGACAAGTAGGGCCCAATGCATTGTTCATTGGTTGACTAGTAAAGGGGTTGACCGAGTCAACCCAGCTCCTTGACCCCACATGTCTTTGAGTGTGACTAGCCCTTGTTGAGTTTAAAAAGACATTTCACTGTTTATAATTGGAATTAAATAAATTAAAAAATCCTTTAAACTTTATAAATTCATAGAAAATAAATCGTAGCTCGGACGGAAAAACTTTATACATGAAAGTTGCTCAGAATGACGAGAGGAATCCGAATATGCTAACCTCATACCTGTCAGATGCCTCTAACTATCTAAACATGGAACATTCCCCTCCGGTCATTTGTTTGACACAGGTCCGGAACTGGGAATACATTCCCGGTCGAATTCCCCCTTCACCTTTATCGTGTAGCCATACGTTAGGTCACACCCAACACAGCATATTGCCACGTTATGCTTTGTGATGCTATGTTTGCTTTATATTTACTGTTTCTTCCCCCTCTTCTCTCCGGTAGACCCCGAGACCGATGCTGCCCCTGTGATCGACTACGTCGACGATGACCCCTCCTTGCCAGAGCAACCAGGCAAGCCCCCCCTTTGATCATCCCGATATCTCCAATTACATTCTCTCATGCTTGCATTAGATTTTGCTACTGTTATTGATTGCTCCTATTCTGATGCAGAGCCTGCTTTTGTAACCTGCTTATTGTTACTTACCTGCTTATCCTAAACTGCTTAGTATAGGTTGGTTAGTGATCCATCAGTGACCCCCCACCTTGTCATTGTTGCTCCTGCTTTATCATCAAAGACCCGATCAACGGGATCGAAGACCATGCCCTGACACCGCACATCACTTACCCTTAGTTGCTCGACACTACTGGGTTCCTATCGAGTGCCGAGGGTGAGACCTCTACAACACTTCTGATGTTAACCCTATAGTGTAGTTATTCGGTCGTGGTCATCAAGGGTGATTCCGCCTTAACCACTTCCGATACGACTCTGTCGTGCAACCCCTCAAGTGTGAACCTCGGGGGTGATTCCTCTTACGTTCACCTTGATGATTACATCGAGTGGAATTCACCGAGGGTGATTCCTCGGGTTTTCCCCTTGAGGTTTAGACACACAGTTACTATGATTACTATGACTTTACACGGAACCATGTTACTAAAGACGGGTCGACTCTGAGGGGTACCCGCGCGTGGCCGCGCATTCTTAGCCCTCGCCGCAAGTCCTCGAGACGGGGCAACGATGTCACATCTTTCGTGAGTCTCTTCTTGTTACCGCGCATTCCTAATCC
Organism: Triticum dicoccoides; assembly: GCF_002162155.2. Lineage (NCBI taxonomy): Eukaryota > Viridiplantae > Streptophyta > Magnoliopsida > Poales > Poaceae > Triticum > Triticum dicoccoides. The sequence goes on along the minus strand of NC_041393.1, from coordinate 305,184,864 downwards.
ACTACGATTTGGATATTTGATCCGAGGGGCCTCTGGCCTGATAGCACTAACCATCACGTGGGCATAGTATGGGCGTTCTGCGTTGTATACATCAGCCAAAGCTTAATAGACGTCAGCGACTGAGCGGCGCACCGGGTTGGACTGGTAAGCACCTGCCTTTTTTAAGGAGGTAGCTAGGTCTGCTCACCGGCCACGTTTGCAACATGCAGGAGTTCCCGGGGAGATGGCCCATGACCCCTGGGGGCATAGGTTTTGTCCGGCGTGCTGACCTCTCTATTAATCCTAGGTCGGGTTGCGACGTATTGTTTGGCCAAGGCCGGGCATGACCCAAGAAAGTGTATCCGGCCAGAGTTAAGCGAGCGTGGTGGGTAAGTTGGTGCACCCCTGTAGGGAAGAAAACATCTACCGATAGCCTGTCCTACGGTAACGGACACTTGCAGTTGTATCCCGATCGATACAACTAGAACTGGATACTTGTGATGAGAATTGGATTGTGATGAGAAATGGATAGTACGGCTTTGGGATTTCTTTCTCGCAGGGAGTCGAGAAAGGATCACTGGCCGAAGTTGATAACACTACTACTACTTTACTTTATGCTACTCTACTCCCTCCTGTTTGCTGCAAGATGGTGGTTTCCAGAAGATGCTAGTCTTCGATAGGACTAGGCCTTCTCTCTATTCTGGCATTTCTGCAGCCCAGTCCACATATACAACCTTCCTTTGGTAATGTTGCATATGTAGTGTAGATCCTTGCTTGCGAGTACTTTGGATGAGTACTCACGGTTGCTTTGATCCCTCTTTTCCCACTTTTCCATTCTTCTCGGATGACGCAACCAGATGACGGAGTCCAGGAGCCAGATGACACCTTTGACGACTGCTACGACCCCAAGGGTGCCTACTACCACGTGAAGGACGACGACGACCAGGAGTAGTTAGGAGGCTCCCAGGCAGGAGGCCTTGCCTTTTCGATCGATATTGCTTTTGTGCTAGCCTTCTTAAGGCAAGCTTGTTTAACTTATGTCTGTACTCAGATATTGTTGCTTCCGCTGACTCTTGTGTATTCGAGCTTATGTATTCGAGCCCTCGAGGCCCCTGGCTTGTAATATAAAGCTTGTATTATTTTTTTATTTGTGTCTAAAGTTGTGTTGTGACATGTTCCCGTGAGTCCTTGATCTTGATCGTACACATTTGCGTGTATGATTAGTGTATGACTGAATCGAGGGCGTCACACCCTTCCATCATTGCTAGCCTCTTCGGTACCGTGCATTGCCCTTTCTCACCTCGAGAGTTGGTGCAAACTTCGCCGGTGCATCCAAACCCCGTGATATGATACGCTCTATTACACACAAGCCTCCTTATATCTTCCTCAAAACAGCCACTATACCTACCTATCATGGCATTTCCATATCCATTCTGAGATATATTGCCATGCAACTTCCATCATCATCATATATATGACTTGAGAATTCATTGTCATATTGCTTTGCATGATCGTAAGATAGCTAGCATGATGTTTTCATGGCTTGTCCGTTTTTTGATGTCATTGCTATGCTAGATCATTGCACATCCCGGTATACCGTCGGAGGCATTCATATAGAGTTGTATCTTTGTTCTAGATATCGTGTTGTAAGTAAATATAAGTGTGATGATCATCATTATAAGAGCATTGCCCCAGTGAGGAAAGGATGATGGAGACTATGATTCCCCCACAAGTCGGGATGAGACTCCGGACTTTATGAAAAATAAAAGAGGCCAAAGAAGCCCGAATAAAAAAAGAGGCCAAAGAAGCCCACCAAAAAAATAAAAAAAATAAAAAAATAAAAAATGAGAGCAAAAGAGAGAAGGGGCAATGTTACTATCCTTTTACCACACTTGTGCTTCAAAGTAGCACCATTTTCTTCATATAGAGAGTCTCTTGAGTTATCACTTTCATATACTAGTGGGAATTTTCATTATAGAACTTGGCTTGTATATTCCGATGATGGGCTTCCTCAAATGTACAAGGTCTTCATGAGCAAGCAAGTTGGATGCACACCCACTTAGTTCCAGTCTGAGCTTTCATACACTTATAGCTCTAGTGCATACATTGCATGGCAATCCCTACTCCTCGCATTGACATCAATTGATGGGCATCTCCATAGCCCGTTGATTAGCCGCGTCGATGTGAGACTTTCTGCCTTTTTGTCTTCTCCACACAACCTTCACCATCATACTCTATTCCACCTGTAGTGCTATATCGATGGCTTGCGCTCATGTATTGCGTGGGGGTTGAAAAAGCCGAAGCGCGTTAAAAAGTATGAACCAATTGCTTGGCTGACACCGGGATGAGCATGAGGCACTACTAGGGAAAACCCTAGTAGTAGCATGGGTGGCCGCGCTACTAATAAGGCGCTACAGCTAACTTATAGTAGTAGCGCGGTCCGTACCCGCGCTACTACTGTTGACGATATCAGCAGCGCTTTTGCCGAACGCGCTACTATTAGTTAGCTGTAGCGATTTCGCAGTCCCTCGCTACTGCTATATCTTTCATCATTTTCCCCCATACCCCTTTCCCTTTCAGATACTAGATACTAGGTACTGCTACTAGATATCGGATTCATAAACCATTATAAGTACTGGGTAGTACTCCCTTCATTCCAAATTACTCGTCGTGGTTTTAGTTCAAACCACGACGAGTAATTTGGAACGAAGGGAGTACTAGATAACAATTTCATGCATAGTCAACATGCATCCTCAAGTAGTACAAGGTCATATCGACGGCGATCATCACATGTAGTTCTAGATGATATCGACGACGATCATCATATGTAGTTCTAGATGATATCGACGATGATCATCATATGTAGTTCTAGATGATATAGCCACACACACATATGTAGTTCTAGATGATATCAAAGACAATCATCATCCTCAAGCCTGGGCGATTGGTGTTCCTGATAGTAATTAGGATGGCCTCCAACACGAAGATTCTTTCCATCGAGGAATTTCTTCCACCCAACCGAGTTTAAGTGTGTGCGACCGTCCGTGTCCACGCGGTAAGTACAGGTTGTGACGGAGCCCCTTGCAGTAAGGCGTAGTCCAGCTGAGCCTTCTTCATTAGGCTCGATACCATAACTCACAGATATGCTCTTTGCCAATTTCTGAATAAGAAAAACATATCAATTAATAAATAGCCTCGCAAATAAGTACATATGGATTATCTACACTATTAATAGTTCCTTAGATTCTACACTAATAAGCATGTGATCAAACTCTACACTAAAACATATCATCGACTAGATTCCACACAACATACCATATCATTGGACTGTACACTAAGTATTTCATCGAATAATTTGCATTTGTAAGTATAACATACCATATCATGTCGATCAACCATGGTATTTGTCAGGCGGGTCACGAATGGCCCCCTGACAAAGTTAGCACGTGGCGGAATTATCTCCCACAGGTTGGACACCTCCTCCTCGCTCAACCTTGTTCTTTGAGCTACGATGTCTTCATGAAGTGGGTCCTCATCATCTTCATCGAGTGGGTCATCATTATCTTCATCATCTTCATCATCTTCGTCATCTTCATCATCTTCCACCAGGTTGAGATAAATGACAGCCAGCTTGGGTCTTTCTGCTCTGAAGGAGAAGCTGATCAACTCACCACTAGTAAGACGCATGCGGACGACAAAATGGGCCCATCCATCTCCTCCAATCTGCGACATATTGCATCCTTTCTCGACCTCCATAGTGTACGGCCCCCAGGAGCCTCAAATGTCACAGTGTCTCCTGTCAGCTTGTTGAATTTCAACCTCACATTGCATGGGACGATCTGTGTAAAATAAGCAAAATGACACAATGCAGTAATGCCAACACTAAAAATAAAATAGTTATCACATTTCATCTAATTTCTTACCGCCGCATATGACAAAAACTCGGCTGGAAGTAGATGCCGAACAGCTTGCCAGTTGCAAGGCTGCTGGCGCACCTTGACTTGCACAGTCGACTTAGTGGTGGTGGTGGTGGCGCCATTTTTCCTAAAGCAATATGAGCAAAGTATTAACGATCCACTTCATAGGAAAGAAAAATAGTAGCATGTGATATTTTTGGTTCTTCCGCGAGAAGCAATTTGATGGACAATTATAATCCTAAGATCTAGTAACATATTAGATGACAAGGTACCACCTACATTTTGCCAAAAAGTAACTTATTACAAAAAAACAAAAGCATCTACCTATCCATGTACAGAAAAAAATAACAATAAAATGGTGCATACTAAATCAACTAAATCAACTAGCCTACTAAATCAACTAAATCAAAATGTTCTAAATCAACTAAATCAACTAGCCTACTAAATCAACTAAATCATATCAACTAAATCAAAATGTTGCATATGAACTAGCCTACTAAATCAAAATGTAGCAGGGAGGAGGGAGAAGGAGGGGCGACTCGAGGAGGGAGAAGAGAGTAGGACGGAGGAGGGGCCGGTCGGCTGCCAGTGGAGGAAGGACGGATGAGGAAGGCGGAGCAAGGAGGGGCCGGCCAGCGGCGAGTGGAGGGAGGACGGAGGAGGAGGCTGGTACCGAGTCCAGCAAGGAGGAGGAGGTGACAGCGGCGCAGAGGGAGGAGGGGCGACGGGGAAGGACCGGCGCGGGGGTTGAGAGGGGATCCAGTGAGTGTGTGAGTGTGAGTGGATCGGATAGAGGAGAGGTGGGGTGGGAGATGGAATGGCTTAGCAGTAGCGCGCTATAGAGAAAGACGCTACTGCTAAACTACCTAGCAGCAACGCCTTTCACAAAGAAGCGCCACTGCTATGTGTCAGCATGTAAAAATAGACTTCAATGTATCAAAAATACATTGATCATCAACGGTCTTTTTGTGTACAATCTGATTTGTCAATATGAGTCCTCGCCGGTTTAGGAACCGGTGAAGACTCATATTGCGGCCACAAATTCTACACACAGAGTTCAATGAAGACCAAGTGCTTGTCAAAGTTTGAGAAGTAACATATTTAAGGTGGTAGAAACTCTCTTCACGGAGCGAGGTGGGACTAAATTTTTGTAGTAAACTTAGCAGTAGCACTTATTGGTGAAATGCGCTGCTACTATGCTACGTAGTAGTATCGCTCTTCGTGATAACGTGCTGCTTCTAGAACTAGCCTCACGGCGGCCTCATGGGAATTATATCAGTAGCGCGTCTTTGAGCAGGCGCGCTATTGCTATATTTATTTCAGCAGCGAGTTAAGCTTGAGCTCGCTACTGCTAAGTAGCAGCAGCGCCTTATTTTAAAGCGCGCTGCTGGTAAGATTCTGTGTATAGGCTTTTCCCTAGTAGTGAGGGGTACCTTGTGTTAAGAAAAGGGAGCATACAAGACTATATGAGTTTGTAGGGATAACGTTCTGAAGCATTGGTATTTTGAAAGACATGATTGTTTGTTGGGATGCCCAAAGTATTATTGTTTTTATGTCAAATGCTAGACTATTTCCTTGAATCCCTCGTGTCTTAATATTCATGCCATGATTAGATTACATGATCAAGATTATGCTAGGTAACATTCCACATCAAAAATTATCTTTTTTATCATTTACCTAGTCGAGGACGAGCAGGAATTAAGCTTGGGGATGCTGATACGTCTCCGTCGTATCTATAATTTTTTATTGTTCCATGCCAATATTATTCAACTTTCATATACTTTTGGCAACTTTTTATACTATTTTTAGGACTAACATATTGATCCATTGCCCAGTGCCAGTTCCTGTTTGTTGCATGTTTTATGTTTTGCAGAAACCCCATATCATACAGAGTCCAAACGGGATAAAAATGGACGGAGGATATTTTTGGAATATTTATGATTATTAGGAAGAAAAAATCAAAGCGAGACGGTGCCCGAGGGGTCCATGAGGCAGGGGGCGCACCCCTGACCCTCATGGGCACCAGGTAAGGCGGTTGCTGCTCTTCTTTTGCCGCAAGAAAGCTAATTTCCGAAAAAAATCGTGGTGAAGGTTTCAATCCAATCGGAGTTACGGATCTCCGGGAATATAAGAAACAGTGAAAGGGCAGAATCAGAAAACACATAAACAGAGAGAGACAGAGAAACAGATCCAATCTCGGAGGGGCTCTCGCCCCTCCCACGCCATGGAGACCATGGACCAGAGGGGAAACCCTTCTCCCATCTAGGGAGAAGGTCAAGGAAGAAGAAGAAGAAGGGGGGGCTCTCTCCCCCTTGCTTCCGGTGGCGCCGGAACGCCGCCGGGGGACATCATCATCACCATGATCTACACCAACATCGCCGTCATCTTCACCAACATCTACATCATCTTCCCCATCTATATTTAGCGGTCCACTCTCCCGCAACCCACTATACCCTCTACTTGAACATGGTGCTTTATGCTTCATATTATTATCCAATGATGTGTTGCCATCCTATGATGTCTGAGTAGATTTTCGTTGTCATATCGGTGAATTGCTATGATTGGTTTAATTTGCTTGTGGTTATGTTGGTGTCCTATTGTGCCCTCCGTGTCGCGCAAGCGTGAGGGATTCCCACTGTAGGGTGTTGTAATACGTTCATGATTCGCTTATAGCGGGTTGCTTGAGTGACAAAAGCATAAACCCGAGTAAGGGGGTTGTGGCGTATGGGATAAAGGGGACTTGATGCTTTAATGCTATGGTTGGGTTTTACCTTAATGATCCTTAGTAGTTGCGGATGCTTGCTAGAGTTCCAATCATAAGTGCATATGATCCAAGAATAGAAAGTATGTTAGCTTATGCCTCTCCCACATAAAACTTGCTATCGGTCTAGTAAAGTAGTCAATTGCTTAGGGACAATTTCACAACCCCTACCACCACTTTTCCACACTTGTTATACTAACTTTATTGCTTCTTTATCTAAACAGCCCCTATTTTTTATTTACGTGCTCTTTATATTCTTGCAAACCTATCCAACAACACATACAAAGTACTTCTAGTTTCATACTTGTTCTAGGTAAAGCGAACGTCAAGCATGCGTAGAGTTGTATCGGTGGTCGATAGAACTTGAGGGAATATTTGTTCTACCTTTAGCTCCTCGTTGGGTTCGACACTCTTACTTATCGAAAGAGGCTACAATTGATCCCCTATACTTGTGGGTTATCATGGACAGAGGAGTCCCACAGGTGAGCTTGAAGGCAGCAAGCTGAGTCGCGACTGGTGCTGGAGGTGAGGTGGCGCCATGTCCAAAGTGGGGATGAATGAGGCAGGAGGCTACGATGCTTGCGGATGACCTAGTGACACGCCATGGATCGGATGCTGGAGGTCACGGATGAAATAGAAGGAGAAGGAGGCCCGTGAGGGAAGCTCGAGCTCCTAGTCGCTGCATCGTCCTTGACCTGGCTGTCGTGCTCGTGGCGGCGAGGTCTTGGCACGGAGGAAGAGCCAAACGCGGGCGACAGAGCAGCTACAACAGCACGGTTGCGGTGGTGTGTCATGGAGAAAACCGGAGTTGGGGCTCGGGCAACCATGAAGGTATGTAAGGGAGGGTGTCGGGTGTCCTAGGAGCTTCTCTCCCGAGCGCTCAGACGCAAGCGTGGTGGTCGCGCAAGGAGGAGGAGGGGATCGAGGAGAGAGTGGAGAGATGGGGATTGATCGAGGCTGGGCTGGGGCTCTCCATCGGCTAGGGTTAAGGGGGGTCGGCTGGGCCATGGGGTTGGGCCTGCCTACGCTGGGCAAAAGAGAGAGAAGAGAGTTGGCCGACCTTTTCTTTGTTTGCTTTATAGAAAAATAGAGAGAAGGAAAAAAGGGATAAAAGAAATTGATAGTGTTGTAGGGTGGAACCCTAAGTGGAGTTCTTTTCACACTTGGAGGGGGAAAGGATGAACACCAAGAACACAAGGGAGAAAGTCACTCAAAACGAAACCCAATCACACATCCACTAGAATAGCATAGTTGAGATCCACAAGAATATAAGAAGAATCCAAGGAAACAAGCACAAAGGTAAGTGATACGTCTTCAACGTATCTATATTTTTTAATTTTTTCATGCTGGTATATTATCAATCTTGGATGTTTTATATTCATTTACTAGTAACTCTATATCATTTTTTGGGACTAACCTATTGACATAGTGCCAGTTGTTGTTGTTTTGCTTGTTTTTACTTTGCAGAATATCAATACCAAACGGAGTCTAAATGCCACGAAACTTTTTGGAGATTTTTTTCTGCCTAGAAGACGCCCAGGGAGCCAAAGAAGTGCACGGGAGGAGGCCCATGGGGCCCACTAGGCACTAGGGCGTGCCCTGGTGGGTAGTTGTAACGACCGAACTGGATAAGATTCGATGTCTCTGTGCTCACTATGCTAGTCCCTGGATAAATAGCTAGCACAGACAGTACAAGATGTAATATCAAGAATAAACCACATGTCATAATATTACATCATAGATCCATAATTTAATATAATACATACCTGCATAGCTCAAGGCTAGCTCACAAAAGAAACATAGAGGAAAAGCAAATAAAAGCTCCATGGAGTCCAGCAACGCCACAGGCAAATGTCGAGTATAGACATCGTAACCCTACATCATATCACTCACTCGTCGTATAAAATCCGCAACATGAAACATTGCAGCCACGAAGGGTCAATACTTTGAATGTATTGGCAGGTCACAGAGGAATTATATAACAGACCTACATGTATATGCAAGGTATATAAAGAGGATAGTGTAGTGGTTGTTTTTGTAGAAAAGCTAATTTTTCCATGATAAATACATAATAGTAAAATTTTAATTTTTTCTTCCTACAATTAAGTAAATATGGTTGAATTGGGCAATCCAATACCAACCTATACCCATCATTAAATTTCCCATCAAGTTTAATTAACTGTATCATCTGTCAAGATCATCCAACAACTGTAATGGTCTAGCTACTCAAATTTGTCCATAACCGGGAACACGACTAATCATGATTAGTTATTACACTCTGCAGAGGTTTGTACAAAGTCTTTCAGAAGCAGTCGCCTAGTCCCAGAGGAGGCCCATCCCAACTATCATATCTACATCTACTGGCACATGCGGGTAAGGTTTCCACATTTGATCAACTAAGCAGAGCCCATATAGCCATTGGCTGCACATCAAAGCTACTAGTCACTAAGTCTGTCTAATCTTTTTGAGCCTGTACAACACCCACTTACATTCAGAGGGTAGAAACCATGATGTTCTTGAAACCACCCAGCAATACCATTCGGGCGCCCTTAGCCACGGTCCATGCCCTTAGAAAAGGGACAGTAAACTCCATGATGCAACCCTGTCTGTCCAGAGGTGAATTCTATAGTAAGTTTATACTTAAGTTGTATTATAGTTCTCACATAACCTCGATGCATACACGAACGAATCCCCGTCTACATAACATAGCAAGAATACAACGACCATGATCTACATAAGGCCATACTAAGCTGAATCTCAAAAGTAATAGCTTAATGCCATAATATTCCTACATATGCATATTGTAATATTGTGATATAGGACTACATGAAAAGAAAAATAATAGGATAAAGGATAATCAAGGTGTAACTTGCCTGGTACGTTTGATGTAGATTGTCGCACTCATAATTCTTTGTAATTTCTACCCGTCACGCTCCGAGCAATCTAACGTAGACGAAAAGAACCCAAATAAATAACCATGCCATGAAGAAGAACCAAAACAACAACAAAACAAATATGTCAATGTTGGACAACATCAATATATATATAGGCTTATAATATATAATATAGGGTCTCTATGTGCTATATTGTGACAAGGTGAAGGAATGAACTCGAAAGAGTTAGTGATCAACGAAATATACCTTTATAAGCTTATATTGACATAGTATGGAATGAGGTCAAAAGTATATGGAGAATCACACGTGATGTTTAACGGATCATGTATGACATAAGGGTTCATTTGCAAAAAGAAATAATTGAATAGGAGCACTACAATGCAAGTTATAGTGAAATGGAGTTTAAATTGAATTTAAATTACAAGTCAAAAGTATTTTAAATATTGAGTGTACATGATATGATCAACAAGTATTCGGTACAAGTGTTCATAGGCAAAAGGAATCAATTGGGAAGGTGTCACGGTTCATAGGATATGATCAAATGAAAGTATGAGTTTAAATTTGAATTGCTCGAATTTAAATAGTTAAAAAAAGTTGAAAACTATGGTGTCAACGAAAAGATGGTCACACGAGGATCACTCTGCAAAAAGTTTCACCTCAATTGGAGCTACGGTTGAAGAGATATGATGGCCTGAAGTTGTAGGGGCTTATCTGTAAAATTAAAATAACAATTTCGGCTGAGAAAGAATTATAGGAAAAACTCAGGGGCATGTGGAAGAACTTGATTGGTTCATACCGGTTTCTGACTGGATTAAATATGGACCTCATGATTTAAGTGGCAGTGGATGGCATGGATCAGGCCACGTGGCTACATTCTTTTTGCTTGAGGATTTCTCACCGCAACAGAGGAGACGGTGAGGGCGCGGCTCTGATCGGCAACAACGTCGTTTCTGGTGCCCATAAGAGATCGATGAAGATGCTGGAAGACGAGGAGGTTCATGGGGAGTCCTTTGGTGTACTCAGGGAGTTCCGATGCGTCCTCTAGCGATGACGGTGAGCGGATGAACAGGCGGCGGCGATGGTATGCTCCAGCGAGATCGATTTTGCTGGGGAGCTCGAATCCTAGCATATGCGACGAGGTAAGATGGTCAGGGAGAGGATGTGCATCAAGGCAGTTCTGGAACTGAACAGAGGGGTAGGGGTGTGGCTTACAGTTGCCGGAGTTGGCCATGGAAGGAAGCTCGGTCGATGGAGTTTTGCGAGGTCCGTGTGCTCGATCTCGAATGGGAAACAGAGTGCTTGGTGTGGGAATCATAAGAGGTGGTCGAGAGGTGTCTCCCTGTGGCCACAGATTTGATAGAGGGGGTTAGAGATTCGGCGAATCGCCCTTGCCTGGTTCAGCCGCGGTGGTACTGTCATGCGTGAACATGAGTCCATGGGGAGGTAGGAGATGAGTAGTAGGGCCCACATGTCAATCAAACAGGGGAGGGGCGAGAGGCTGTCAGGTCGGTCACTAGGCGCTGACGTCAGCGGTGACGAGCGCTGGCTGGGTGCTGGGCTGCGCCTCGCGCTGTGGCTACGCTGCTCTACGCTGCGTTGCACGAGCGGAGGATAGCGACAGGGCCAGTTGGACTGCCGGGCAGAAAATGGTTAGAATAGGTTTAATATTTCCTATTTTGTTTTATTCATAGAAATGACTTTGGCTCGAAAAATGATCCAAAACATTTTCTACAGAATACAAGAACATTTAAAGAATATACATATATTAATATAGAGAATAGTCAACATTTTTCCAGTCCAAAATACATACAAAAATACTTATAATATTTTCTTAAACTTTACTTTGACACTATAAAATGTTCCATCAAATATTTTTAAACTCCAGAGAAAGATTCAAATAACATTTAAAGAATTTCCTACTATTGAAGGAGTCATGTTACCCTCTCATATAATTTATTTTTGAGATGAAATTGTTTTAAATGTTCAACAACCAAATGAGAGAATATTCAATTATTCACCAATATTATTCTTTGAGGAAGTCATGTCATCCTCTCTCATCTTTGAACTGAAATATTCTGGATATTGTTAAACCAACAATAAGATGCAAATGAATATCTAGGAAAGTCCTTTTATTCCCTCTCGATTAGAATATTCATTTAACTCCAAAAAATCAAATCCTAGTAAAATTTAGCTAAGGCCAATCAACATAAGAAAGTTTTCAACAAATCCTATTTAAATAATTAACATTCCAAAATTTAGAATTTTGGGATGTTACAGTAGTGGAGCCCACGGGAAGCTTCTCCACCGACATCCACCTCTATAAATACTCTAAAATCCCCAAAACCCTAGGGGAGTCGAGGAAATACAGTTTTCGCCGCCGCAAGTTCCAGAACCATGAGATCCAATCTAGAGGCCTTTTTCGGCACTCTACCGGAGGGGGCAACAATCACGGAGGGGTTCTCCATCATCCTTGTTGCCCTTCCGATGATGTGCGAGTAGTTTACCACAGACCTACGGGTCCGTAGCTAGTAGGTAGATGGATTCTTCTCTCTTTTTGATCTCAATACAATGTTCTCCTTGATGTTCTTGGAGATCTATTTGATGTAATGACTTTTTGCGGTGTGTTTGTTGGGATCCGATGAATTATGGGTTTATGATCAGTTCTATCCATGAATATTATTTGAGCCTTTGCTGAACTCTTTTATGCATGATTGATTGTTAAAACCTCGTATTTCTTGTAACATCCCAATTTTCTGTTTGGATGTTATACATAGATCATCGTATGCATATCATATTTATTTCTGCATTTCTGTGATCCTAAAAATCTTAAGCAACTCAAGGACCCATGGAGAGAGATGGAGGTTTCACAAAATTCATATTTGAATTTATTTCAAATTTGAAGAAAGAATCAATTTGATTTTATTATTTTTCTCTCCAATTATTTCCAATATTAAAAATATATGAGAGAAGATAATATGACTTCTTCAACTTGAGAGAAATATTGGAGAAAGAATTTTAAAATCAAAGTATTTATTTATTGGTATATTCTATTTGCTATTTTATTTGAATTAGAAAAATATTGCATTTTTGAAAATTGCATCTTAGTCCAGAAAAATGTTCATCTTGTCCTAAATATTAGGTTTGGACGGTGAAAATTATTTCTGGAATTTTTCAAATTTATTTATATTTCTTTAGGATTTTTCCTCGCGGCAAAATTGTTTTTTTAAAAGAGGAGTTCGGACCGACTGGGCCGAAGCCCAGCCGGCCCAGCAGGCCGCCAACCCAGCCGCCCCGTGCCTCCACCGACCTCCCGCGGGAGACCGACGACCATACGCCGCGCCGCCGTCGGAGTCCGACCCGGGCACGCCTCCGGAGGCCGAGCCGCCCCCCTCCTTTATAAGCCTCTCGCCGCACCTCGCCGCCAGTGCCGCCGCCGCCGTTGCCGCATGCCGCAGCCGCTGCTACACGCCGTCGCTGCTGCCCCCACCCGCGCCGCAGCAC
>NC_041393.1:305111115-305171239 GCF_002162155.2 Triticum dicoccoides | reverse complement strand
AGCACGCCACCGCTCGCCGCCGCCGACGCCACCCGCACCGCCCCGCGCCGCAGCACGCCGCTGCCGTCGACCGGTTCTTTTCGTTTAACCGGTAAACCGTCGACCCACCCCAGTTTTTTTGGTTTATCCCGGTTCATTTTATTAGATCGGTTTTTCGTTAGGGTTTTCTTAGTTAACAAACATTATTCGTTAGATTTGTTCTGTTAGCGAACATTCGCGCCGTAGGTTTTTCTTTTTAGTTTATTTTCAACTAGGGACCTATCCACGAATAGTTTTCTCGCGATTTAGCCCGTGATCTTTAAACTAGCATAACTTTTTACTCATTTATCCAAATTAGATGAAACCAGCGCCTAAATCTTCGTATCGTTCTGTTCTTTCCAGTTAACCAACTTAAACATAATTTTGGTATAGTAAAATTTGAGTTTAGTCCAGATTAGTAAACGATCTTGTTTCGTTTGTATTTTGAGTTTCGTTGTTCCGTTTGAGTTGAATCTTTTTGCAAATCATAGCTAATCACACGTACCTAATGTTTAGATCTAATTCACATGATAATATTGCAGTTAGATTTGACTTTTGTTAGTTTAAATCATTTGCTTGTTTTGTGTTTGATTTGGATCTTTTCTCGGTTTTCTCATGTTTCGTTTGAGTGATTGCTTATGTATGCTATTGTTTGTCTATGCTAGATTACCCGGAGTGTGAAGATTGTTACTACGAATCTCTAGAGTTCGCAGATCGTCAGCAAGGCAAGTTACACTTTGATCATAATCTTTTATACCCAGTTTTTACTATGCATTAGTTCTGCCCCTCAAACATTTGCATGAGTAGGATTGGGAACATGTGGTTTTGGTTGTAGTGCTTGAGGTAGGAACCTAATACCTTTTGATCACCCCAGGAATATACGTTATGCTTACTATTGCTTAGCCATGCTCGTAGACGGGGATTGGATCATGATTCACACATGGAAGTTTGAGAGTTATTTAATCATGGATAACATTAAGGTGGCAACTTTAATATACATCTGGGTGGATTGGTTGAGGCACCTGGGAAACCCAGTGTTGCTTGTTTTGGGAAATCCCGGAGTACACGTGTGATTTTTCCTACGGTTTGCCACCCAGGCTCAAAGGGATCATAACATTATTCATGCTAGAAACTTCTGTGTGCAGCCACAATCCATTATGGGCTCTGGCATAGTTGAGTAAGTTGCGTGAGCTCTTGAAGAGGTGGACTAGCAGATGTAGGGGAAAGTAGGTGTACCGGTCCTCCCGGAGTAGAGAGTTAATGCTTCAGAAAGACTATGTTTCGATCATCCGATCATGAATGCGGTCGAGTCTTGTGGGGAAAAGTGCGCAAACCTCTGCAGAGTGTATAAACTAATCATGGTTAGCCGTGTCCCCTGTTATGGACATCTTGAATATCTAGTACTTGAATCTATTGATGTGATCTCATCACGTTACTTTAACTAATTTGATTTGGGTTAATGATGATACTTTTAATTGGGATTTGAGTTGGGGTTACCTTCTCAAACATTGGGCAACTTGGGAGTAGTTAAATAAATTTATTCCTTTGTTGTAGGGAAAAACTAGCTTGATGCAAAAGTCATAAACTTACAGCCTCCACCAGCCAAATATTGCATGTAGATATAGCTCTTGCATTTTATTGCTTTACAGTGTAACTCTGCCAACATATTCAATGTGCTGACCTACATGGCTGCAACCTCTCATGTTGCAGACTACTCAGACGACAAATATGGTGCGATAGGTCATTGTTTTGCACTCAGCTATGCTGTTGGAGTTGATGGACTCATTTACCTTCGAAGCTTCCAAAGTTATCTAGTTTAGATGGCCTTTAGCCATGATATTATTGTGTAATCATACTCTTTATGAGGACTCGATGTAATAAGTGTGTGATTGAAACTCTGTTATAATTCCTTGAGTACTATGCGTGCCAGTATTACCGATCCAGGGATGACACTGATGCATAGAGACTTGACCGTTTGAGGTCTGGTCGCTACAAGATGGTATCAGAGCACACGCTGACTGTAGGATGCGACCACTAAAATAAGCCACATGATTTCTCTTCTCTACTCATTTCTAATTCTCCTCTCTTTCTACTCTGTAGATGGCTGATCCCAGGAACAAGTTCACTCAGCCAGATGACGACACGCCTTTCGGACGCCATTTGAAGGAAGTCACTAAGTATTTGAACATCAGACTACCAAGATTCACGGGGACTTTCTCTACATCTTTACTAGAAGAGGAGCGCTGGAAGATCAAAGTCTGGGTACCTGGGAGGACATTTGCGCCAACAACGGAGCCTATTGATTTCTACCTGGATGCACAAAGCTGGAGTATAGGAAAGAGCATGGCAACACATATCACCTTTGGACGCATATGTGAGGTGTATCACAAGGAGCTGGAGAATACCTTTTAGCAGATATGTGGCCGCCGAGATGACAAATGGGAGATGATTCGTATCAGGAGGGATGGATCAATTGCAGCCTACATTCAAGAGATGGGAGATCATATTCGTCGACAAGAGAATCAACAAATTATCCACATGAAGAAGATCAAGAAACTGGTGAAGAGAAACAACGAGCTAGAAGAGGAACTCAAGTCTACACGCGATGGATACGAGGAAGAGATTTCTGTACTACTAGAGAAGCATGAAGACCTGAAGAGGAAGATGGGAATATCAGTGGAGAATATCAAGCAAGCAACGGAGATCCGTTCGGAGGACTACATCATCCTGGACAACACCGACACGGGTAGTGATGCAAATGATGATAGCGATGATGACTACATTGACGAAGCTGGAGCAGATATCATGGAGTCTTCTCTGATGAAAATTTCTAGATGACCACCATTGTAACTAGTACTATTTCCCTCCAAGTAGTTAGCAACGATCGATTTTGTAATCATAGGTTAGACCAATTGTGTGATCTTGTGTGCTATTGAATGAAGTGAAATTGATTGTGTTTGTCTCATAAGCATATGGGTAGTGAATCTCTCTTAGACCTCATTCTATTCTGTTCTCTCACCCTGATAGAGGCGGAGGTGTCCCGTCTTTCGATGAGATGTTGGATTTCGCCTTGGTGGAAGTCGACTTTGACGATCCGACTACGAACGTGCGAGGACGTCGCGTCTTAGCAATCGCTAAACCAACTCCGAGAGGTTATTGACCACGCCGGAGCACGATCAACCTGACCACGAGGGTCTGTTTCCTGCGAGCAAACGAAGAACAAGCAAGAAACTGAGATTGCAATCTGGATATTGCGAATATAAGATGAAAGCTTTATTGATCAAGGTGGGGTTCTGTGACGCCTTTGTCTGGTCGTTGAACACAAACGAAGTACGCGAAGTTGTAGCTATGGCGAACTTTTAATCTAAACAAAACCCAAAGTCTAAACGATGCCCTAAGGGCTGTATATATGGAGGAAGAGGGGGGAATTTCGTGGCCCTTGGTGGAGGGGTCCGAAATCAACCCTATCTCTTGTTTCCCCACACATACAGACTCTAAAAATAGCCTATACTTATGTATTTCGAAATTACATGGGCCTGACCCAATAATAAGGTGACGCAGCACCTAAAATAGCGTCGGGACGAAATTTATGAAGTGGCATCTTGTATATTTCGTCCAAGGCTTCATGCACCCATTATGGTGGCTTCAAAGTCCTGAAATCATCACTTGTAACTCCGTTCTTGTTCCCCTTGCGCATGCCATCATCTCCATGCTTGTTCTTGCTCCAATGTTCATCCTTCTCCAAGCTAGGCCCTTCATTTGTAAGCAAAACAAATGTATCCAATTTAGGCAGCATCATATTCTCATGGACATTAGAATCATTACCAAGAAACGAAAGTACCTGGTAATTTAGTTGGCGTGCACGAGCTCTAGTAATTGGTCCAGTATGTATAGCAGCAGGGGCTGTGGGTGTAACAATTGTATTGATGTCCTCATCATCCTCCCCTTCTTGAAATGAAGTCGTCCTCGACGGAAGTTCATCTTCCTCACCCAAATAAGGCTTCAAATCTGCAATGTTAAAAGTGGGACTAACCCCAAAATCTGCAGGCAGCTCAAGTTTGTATGCATTATCATTTATTTTCTCTAACACCTTAAAGGGACCATCAGCACGTGGCATTAGCTTTGATTTGCGCAAATCAGGAAATCTATCCTTACGCAAATGTAACCAAACAAGATCTCCAGGTGCAAACACAACATGTTTTCTACCCTTATCTCCAGCAAGTTTATATTTAGCATTCATACGCTCAATGTTTTCCTTAGTTAACTCATGCATTTTTAAAATCAATTCAGCACGTTGTTTAGCATCAAAATTAACCTTCTCCGAAGATGGAAGAGGCAACAAATATATAGGTGCACGAGGTAGGAAACCATACACAACTTCAAAAGGGCACATCTTAGTAGTAGAATGCAATGAACGATTATAAGCAAATTCAATATGAGGCAAGCATTCCTCCCACATTTTCTTATTATTCTTCAAAACAGCCCTAAGCATAGTAGACAACGTTCTATTGACTACGTCAGTTTGTCCATCAGTTTGGGGTGACAAGTAGTACTAAAAAGCAGTTTAGTCCCCAACTTAGCCCATAAACATCTCCAAAAGTGGCTAAGAAATTTAGTATCACGATCTGAAACAATAGTATTTGGCACACCATGCAGGCGAATAATTTCACGAAAGAACAAATCAGCAACATTAACAGCATCATCGCTTTTATGACATGGTATAAAGTGTGCCATTTTCGAGAATCTATCCACGACAACAAATATGCTATCCCTCCCCTTCTTTGTTCGAGGTAAACCTAAAACAAAGTCCATAGATATATCCTCCCAAGGAACACTAGGTACAGGCAAAGGCATATATAAACCATGAGGATTGAGTCGTGACTTAGCTTTTTGACATGTAGTGCATCGAGCAATAAAACGCTCAACATCCCGTCTCATCTTTGGCCAAAAGAAATGTGTAGAAAGTACGTCCTCCGTCTTCTTCACGCCAAAGTGTCCCATTAATCCTCCTCCATGCGCCTCCTGCAACAACAAAAGACGAACGGAGCTAGCTGGAATGCATAGCTTGTTAGCACGAAACACAAATCCATCGTTAACGACAAACTTGTTCCACATTCTTCCTTCTTTAAAATTTTGCATTACATCTTTAAAATCAGCATCATGCACATATTGATCTTTGATGGTCTCCAAACCAAATATTTTGAAGTCAAGTTGTGAAAGCATAGTATAGCGACGAGACAATGCATCAGCGATAACATTTTCTTTTCCCTTCTTGTGTTTAATGACATAAGGGAAAGTCTCAATGAATTCAACCCATTTAGCATGTCTACGATTCAGTTTAGCTTGACTTTTAATATGTTTCAAAGATTCATGATCAGAATCTATAACAAATTCTTTGGGCCATAAATAATGTTGCCATGTTTCTAAAGTCCGAACAAGAGCATATAATTCTTTATCATAAGTAGAATAATTCAGACTAGGCCCACTCAATTTTTCAGAAAAGTATGCAACAGGTTTGCCATCTTGTAATAACACACCTCCTAATCCAATTCCACTAGCATCACATTCAAGCTCAAAAGTCATATTAAAATCAGGAAGTTGGAGTAAAGGAGCATGTGTCAACTTATCTTTCAATACCGTGAAGGCTTCTTCCTGTGCGGTACCCCAAACAAAAGGCACATCCTTCTTTGTAAGCTCGTTGAGAGGTGCAGCAATGGTGCTGAAATCTCTCACAAAACGCCTATAGAATCCAGCGAGGCCAAGAAAACTCCTCACTTGTGTGACCATTTTGGGCTGCGACCAACTCTCAATAGCTTCAATCTTGGCTTTGTCAACTTCAATTCCCTGTGGAGTAACAACATAGCCAAGAAAAGATACTCGGTCGGTGCAAAAGGTGCACTTCCCAAGGTTACCAAACAAACGTGCATCACGTAGAGCAATACAAACAGCACGTAAATGTTCCAAATGTTCTTCCAAAGATCTGCTATAAATCAGTATGTCATCAAAGTAAACTACCACAAATCGTCCAATGAAAGCACGTAAAACTTCGTTCATTAATCTCATGAAAGTACTAGGTGCATTAGTTAACCCAAAAGGCATGACTAACCACTCATATAATCCAAACTTAGTTTTAAATGCTGTTTTCCATTCATCTCCCAATTTCATACGAATTTGATGGTAGCCACTACGCAAATCAACTTTGGAGAATATTGTAGAGCCACTCAATTCATCAAGCATATCATCTAGCCTAGGAATAGGATGACGATAACGAATAGTAATATTATTAATGCCTCTACAATCAACACACATACGTGATGTACCATCCTTTTTCGGCACTAGAATAATAGGAACAGCACAAGGACTAAGGGATTCGCGTATATAACCTTTGTCGAGAAGCTCTTGTACTTGACGCATAATCTCCTTCGTCACCTCTGGATTGGTACGGTATGGTGCACGGTTTGGCAGTGAAGCACCGGGAATTAAGTCGATCTGATGCTCAATCCCTCGAATAGGCGGTAATCCCGGTGGCACGTCTTGTGGAAAAACGTCAGCGAACTCCTGCAAAATGTTAGTGACAGCAGGAGGCAAAGAGGAAGGCACGTCCTCGAATGAAAATAATGCCTCTTTGCACACAAAAGCATAGCAAACAGATTTGCTGAAATCTAGCTCATCAATATCAGATTTGGTGGCAAATAAACATGCACTTTTCAATTTAATTTCAGAAGCAACACTAGATGGTTTATTATTAGGCTTCATTTGTTGCTCAAATTCTTTTGCCACAATCTGATTTTCACTCTTATTCTTCTCCTGTTGTGCTTTATTAGCTCTATTAATATCATCTTTCAAAATGGAATCATGAGTCATAGGAAGCAAAGTAATATTTTTATCCTTATGAACAAGAGTATAGTGATTGTTTCTACCATGGTGTACAGAATTTTTATCAAATTGCCATGGTCTACCAAGTAATAAGGAACATGCTTGCATAGGTACCACATCACAATCAACATAAGCAGCATATGTAGAGATACTAAAATGCACACGAACAGTACGTGTTACCTTAACCTTGCCGCTGTTGTTGAACCATTGGATGTAGTAAGGATGTGGATGTGGTCTTGTGGTGAGAGAAAGCTTCTCCACCATCTCCATGCTAGCCAAGTTGTTGCAGTTCCCTCCGTCTATTATGACGCGCACAGAACATTCCTTCACAACTCCCTTGGTATGGAACAAATTGTGCCTCTGATTTTGCTCAGCTTGTGTGACCTGCACACTCAAAACACGTTGAGCAACTAAACATTCATACCTGTCAGCGTCTTCAGGAGCCATGTATTGCGTCTCATGATCAGAATCATCTCCACCATGTTCTTCACGTGTAATAAGAGCCAATGTCTCCTCATCATAGTCACTAGCGGACTCATATCCACCATCCGCGGTAGCAATCATCACACGCGGAGATTTGCATTCCCTCGCATAATGACCTCCTCCCTTACAACGACGACAAATAATATCACTTGTGTGCCCTGTTGATGCCATGGAAGAAGAAGAACGCTGTGCAGGCCCCGCAGGTGCGCTCTTGGCAGATAATGGTGGTTGTGCCTGTTTTCTTGTATCACGGCTGGAGGTGGCACCCGATGGAGGTGCTGGTGCAGTTGAAGTAGAAGATGCACGTGGTGTCCATGATGAAGGTCGGCCTGCAGAAAAGTTAGTTCGCCCCAATGCTTGTCGATCCTGCACTTCACGTTCAGCTTTACAAGCAAGATGGAATAAACGAGTGATATTAGTATACTCCTTATAGTCTAGAATGGTCTGAATCTCTCTATTTAATCCACCCAGAAAACGTGCAAGCATAGCTTCATTCTCCTCAACAATACCACATCTAATCATACCAGTTTGTAATTCCTGATAATATTCTTCTACAGAATTTTTTCCTTGTCTTAAACGCTGCAATTTTTGAAGCAATTCACGTTGATAATATGGTGGAACCCAACGCGTACGCATAGCAGTTTTCAAAGCAGCCCAAGTAGTTGGAATAGGATATAATCTACAATGTTCAGACCACCATACACATGCAAAACTAGTGAAAGCACAAACAACAGCAGCAACTCGTCTCTCCTCAGGATATTGTAAACATGTAAATCGTTGTTCAGTTTCTAACTCCCAAGTAAGATATATATCAGGAACATATCTACCCTCAAATGGTGGAATATTCAATTTTAGTTTAGGAATATGGACATCATCTCGTACCTGAGGTGGTGGTGCAGGCCTACCATTACGAATATATACCTGAGGTCGACCTGCTGGTGGTGGTACAGGTGGCTGCACGTAGTGTTGATTTTGATCAACCTCATCCTCATAATCTCCCACATAATCATCCTCCTCCGCATCAGCAGCAGGAGCCAGAGAAGTATCAACAGCAGCACCAACAGTTTGGCCAAACGCAAGAGGAACACGGCTTGCTGGGCGGAGGTCTGCTTCGCGACGTGGAGGTAGTCGTTGTTGTTGTTGTTGGAGAGGTGCGTTAGGTGCAGCGGGTGGTGGTGGTGGAAGACGCGCGAGCAATTCATTAAACTTGTTATCGAGCTTTGTTTCGAACTCTTCTCAAGGCCAGTGATCTTCTCCATGGCCTCTTCAAAATTGTTCAGCACATCTTGCACCTGTTCAGTCATCATTTGCTGAAACTTATCATGAAGCTCCTTGTTCGATAAATTCTCCCAGTCAATCTCGTCGGCTTGTGATCCTGGCATGGTTAGCAGCAATAGAAACACACAAGAATATGATCCTACAGACTACGAACAAGTGGTGGTGGTGGGTGTCACAAAATCCGTCAACCAAATCTCAAATTCTTACGATGCAATTTTTGAATTAATTCACGTTGATAATATGGTGGAACCCAACAAGTACGCATAGCAGTTTTGAAAGCAGCCCAAGTAGCTGGAATAGGATATAATCTACAATATTCAGACCACCAAACACATGCAAAGCTAGTGAAAGCACAAACAGCACCACGAACACGTCTCTCCTCAGGATATTGTAAACATGTAAATCGTTGTTCAGTTTCTAACTCCCAAGTAAGATATATATCAGGAACATATCTACCCTCAAATGGTGGAATATTCAATTTCGGTTTAGGAAGATGGTCATGATCTCGTACCTGAGGGAGAGCCCTACCATTGTGATTATTTGCATGTGGACGACCTGGTGGTTGTGGGGCTGGTGGTTGCACGTAGTTTTGATTTTGATCAACCTCATCCTCGTAATCTCCCGCATAATCATCCTCCGCATTAGTAGCAGGAGCCACAGAAGTATCAATAGCAGCACCAATAGTTTGGCCAGGCTGAAGAAGGACACGGCTCGCTCGGCGGAGGGCTGTTTCGCGACGTGGAGGTAGTAGTTGTTGTTGTTGCAGAGGTGCGGCAGGTGCAGCCAGTGGTGGAAGACGTGCAAGCAGTTCATTAAATCTGTTATCGAGCTTTGTTTCAAATGTCTTCTCAAGGCCAGTGATCTTCTCCATGGCCTCTTCAAAATTGTTCAGCATATCTTGCACATGCTCAGTCATCATTTGCTGAAACTTATCATGAAGATCCTTGTTCATTAAGTTCTCCCAGTCAATCTCGTCGGCTTATGATCCTGGCTTGATTAGCAGCAATAGAAACACAAAAGAATATGATCCTACAGACTACTAACAAGTGGTGGTGGTGGGTGTCACAAATCCGTCAAGCAAAACTCAAATTCTTACGAGTTCTTACCCAGCAGCAGGCGGTGATCGGCAACCGTTGTAGTCAAAAACTCTCAAAGCTTGGATAGAGCGATTACCAGGGAGAGTCAAACGCACGACGTAGATGTATGTGGAGCTGGGAAGGCTTATAATATGGTAGCAAAAAGGGTCAGCAATAATCAATTCAGAGATGCAAAGTTGAATAAACGCTCAACGACGGTACTGTGCTGGTCCTAGGCTAGACTGTGCTAGAGACGCGAGCCTAGAACACTAACAAAATCACGGCGCGGCACATAAACAAGGGAAAAGCACACTCTGGATTTTTTTTCGCTCTTTTTTTTTGCGCTCTTTTTTTTGCGCTGCTTTTTTTTTTGCGAAAAATCACTATAATGGCGAGTGTCTCAAAACTCTTCTTAGCTCAAACTGACAGGATGGGCACGAATTTTTTTTTTTGACCAAATTTTTTTTTTGACTGCCCGGACCCAAAAACAGGAAACGGGTCAAAAAAAACTTCCTATAATGGCACCTGTCTCAAAACACTCAGAAACACCTAAAAAATAGGATAGCCAGAAATTTTTTGGGCCTAAACGGAGCGTGGCTACCCGACTCTTTTTTTTTCCGAAACCTACTCCGGCAAGGAAACACGAATCGGAATCTAGATGGATCTCGAAAACAAACCTAATATGACAAGAACTCGGATTGGTGGTGGATATATGGTGGTAGATGGCAGCGGTGGTGGTATATGACAGCTGTGGTGGTATATGGATACGGATTCGAAGCGATGGTGGATAAGCGGTGGTGGTAGATGGCAGGGGTGATGATGATGGTGCGGCGGCGGCGTGACAACTTATGACCAGAACTCGAAACTCTAAAAGACTAGACTCTAAGACCAGCAACTAGACACGACGATGCAACCGCAAATTCAACAAAGCAAAACCCTAAAAAGATTATGCAAAGGCTCAGATTGGTTCGGATATGATGAACTAACCCTAATTTTTTTGTGGCTTTTTCGTGGACTATAGGTATGAAGAACAGACTCGATCTAAACTACGAAAAACTGTAAAATCTCACCGAGCAACCTGGAAATCTGATACCACTTGATAGAGGCGGAGGTGTCCCGTCTTTCGATGAGATGTTGGATTTCGCTTTGGTGGAAGTCGACTTTGACGATCCGACTACGAACGTGCGAGGACGTCGCGCCTTAGCAATCGCTAAACCAACTCCGAGAGGTTATTGACCACGCCGGAGCACGATCAACCTGACCACGAGGGTCTGTTTCCTGCGAGCAAACGAAGAACAAGCAAGAAACTGAGATTGCAATCTGGATATTGCGAATATAAGATGAAAGCTTTATTGATCAAGGTGGGGTTCTGTGACGCCTTTGTCTGGTCGTTGAACACAAACGAAGTACGCGAAGTTGCAGCTATGGCGAACTTTTAATCTAAACAAAACCCAAAGTCTAAACAATGCCCTAAGGGCTGTATATATGGAGGAAGAGGGGGGAATTTCGTGGCCCTTGGTGGAGGGGTCCGAAATCAACCCTATCTCTTGTTTCCCCACACATACGGACTCTAAAAATAGCCTATACTTATGTATTTCGAAATTACATGGGCCTGACCCAATAATAAGGTGACGCAGCACCTAAAATAGCGTCGGGACGAAATTTATGAAGTGGCATCTTGTATATTTCGTCCAAGGCTTCATGCACCCATTATGGTGGCTTCAAAGTCCTGAAATCATCACTTGTAACTCCGTTCTTGTTCCCCTTGCGCATGCCATCATCTCCATGCTTGTTCTTGCTCCAATGTTCATCCTTCTCCAAGCTAGGCCCTTCATTTGTAAGCAAAACAAATGTATCCAATTTAGGCAGCATCATATTCTAATGGACATTAGAATCATTACCAAGAAACGAAAGTACCTGGTAATTTAGTTGGCGTGCACGAGCTCTAGTAATTGGTCCAGTATGTATAGCAGCAGGGGCTGTGGGTGTAACAATTGTATTGATGTCCTCATCACACCCCTTCTAACCCATTAGATGCCTCTGAGACATGAAAATGGATTTGCCTTCCCACCGGAGCTCACTCAGTTGATCCAGCAGCAGAATGCCTTGATGCAGATACTAGTTTAGAAAAAGAACCAAGGCAACAACAACAACAACAACAACCCACCACCACCACCACCCCTGTTGATCAGCTAGCCCGCTTTCTAAGGTTTAATCCGCTGGTGTTCTCTAGTAGCACCGGGCCGATTGTTGCAGATGATTGGATCCGCAAGATTGGAAGAGAGCTGACCACTGCAGGATGCACAGATGCGGAGAGAGTGCGTTTTGCCGCACATCAGCTTGCATCTTGGTGGGAGAATTTCACAGCCACTTGCCCCATTGACACTGTTACATGGGATTAGTTTCAGCAGGCTTTCCGCACTGCCCATGTTCCAGCAGGAGCTATGAGCATGAAGAAGTGTGAGTTTTGCAACTTGCGCCAAGGAGGACGTACAGTGGGCCAGTATGTGGATGAGTTTAGCAAGTTAGCACGCTATGCCCCTGATGACGTAGCCACAGATGCTGCTAAGCAGGAGAAGTTTCTAGAGGGACTGAACGATGAGCTGAGCATGCAGTTGATGGTGGCAACATTCAACGACTACCAGGAGTTGGTAGACAGAGCCCTCATGATTGAAGGCAAGCAACAACAAATTGATAATCACAAGATAAAGTATGGACAGGGGAGGTACACTTCAGGAGCTCAGCAGAATCCCCACTATTCCCCGTACTCAGGAGGACATAACCACAACCATGGATGCCATAACCATGGAGGACATACGCACAATGGAGCAAGTTCGCACAACCACAGTGGCCCCAAGAATGGCAATGGGAATGGAGGAAGCAGCAGCCAGAACCGTTCCAACCCTTCAACACTAGCCAAGAGGGATCTGAGCCACATTATCTGTTTCAAGTGCCAGAAGACCGGACATTATGCTACTGAATGTCCTAAAGCTAAGAATGGAAATGGCAATGGAGGTTCTGCCAAGAAGCCCAACCCCTTCATGAAAGGTCAGGTGAACCACGTCAGCGTGGAGGAGATTGAGGATCAATCCAATGCAGTTGTCGGTAAGTTTTTGATTAATGCATTTACCACACTTGTTCTTTTTGATACTGGTGCATCGCATTCATACATATCAAGGGGATTTGTGGATAAGTATATCCTGCCAACCGTAGCCCTTAAGTCACCTATGTTAGTAAGTTCCCCAGGAGCGAAGTATATGGCTAGTAGGGGATGCTATCAGTTGCCACTAACCATGGGTAGACATGTTTTCCCCACCGACCTAATTGTTCTGGAGTCACAAGGATTGGATGTGATACTAGGAATAGATTGGATATCCAAGTTTGAAGGAAACATCGATTGTGCCAGTAAATCAATTCTTCTCACCACCCCAGAAGGAAAGATGATCAAGTATGTATCCCGGCATGCGCCGAGGAGGACTCAGGTGAATTCCTTATCAGGATTTGTATAGGAGGAAGTACCAGTGGTGAAGGACTATCCCGACGTATTTCCGCAGGAGTTACCAGGCATGCCACCGGATCGAGACATTGAGTTTTTGATTGAGCTATTGCCAGGCATCGGACAAATATCAAAGAGACCGTATCAGATGCCCGCAAAGGATCTAGAGGAAATTAAGACGCAGATAAAGGAGTTACTGGAGAAAGGTTACATTCGACCAAGTTCGTCACCTTGGGGAGCCCAGTGCTTTTAGTGGAGAAGAAGGATGGATCTTTGAGGATGGTTGTTGATTATCATGCGTTGAATGAGGTGACGATGAAGAACAAATACCCTCTGCCGATGGTCAATGATTTGTTTGACCAGTTACAAGGAGCTAAAGTTTTCTCTAAGATCAATCTTCAATCAGGTATCACCAGTTGAAGATACGAGAGCAGGATATACCTAAGACAACTTTTACCACAATGTGAAGGAAATATGCCCTAGAGGCAATAATAAAGTTATTATTTATTTCCTTATATCATGATAAATGTTTATTATTCATGCTAGAATTGTATTAACCGGAAACATAATACATGTGTGAATACATAGACAAACATAGTATCACTAGTATGCCTCTACTTGACTAGCTCGTTTATCAAAGATGGTTATGTTTCCTAACCATAGACAAAAAAGTTGTCATTTGATTAACGGGATCACATCATTAGGAGAATGATGTGATTGACTTGACCCATTCCATTAGCTTAGCACTTGATCGTTTAGTTTGTTGATATTGCTTTCTTCATGACTTATACATGTTCCTATAACTATGAGATTATGAAACTCCCGTTTACCGGAGGAACACTTTGGGTGCTACCAAACATCACAACGTAACTGGGTGATTATAAAGGAGTACTACAGGTGTCTCCAAAGGTACATGTTGGGTTGGCATATTTCGAGATTAGGTTTTGTCACTCCGATTGTCGGAGAGGTATCTCTGGGCCCTCTCGGTAATGCACATCACTATAAGCCTTGCAAGCAATGTAGCTAATGAGTTAGTTACGGAATGATGCATTACGTAATGAGTAAAGAGACTTGCCGGTAACGAGATTGAACTAGGTATTGGATACCGACGATGGAATCTCGGGCAAGTAACATACCGATGACAAAGGGAACAAAGTATGTTGTTATGCGGTTTGACCGATAAAGATCTTCGTAGAATATGTAGGATCCAATATGGGCATCCAGGTACCGCTATTGGTTATTGACCAAGAATAGTTCTAGGTCATGTCTACATAGTTCTCGAACCCGTAGGGTCCGCACGCTTAAGGTTTCGATGACAGTTATATTATGAGTTTATGAGTTTTGATGTACCGAAGGAGTTCGGAGTCCCGG
The DNA here is from genome assembly GCF_002162155.2 of Triticum dicoccoides. Classification (NCBI taxonomy): domain Eukaryota; kingdom Viridiplantae; phylum Streptophyta; class Magnoliopsida; order Poales; family Poaceae; genus Triticum; species Triticum dicoccoides. Next base: position 305,156,641 of record NC_041393.1, on the reverse strand, counting down.
ATGAGATAGGGGACATGACGAGGAGTCTCGAAATGGTCGAGACGTAAAGATCGATATATTGTACGACTATATTCGGACTTCGGAAAGGTTCCAAGTGATTCAGGTATTTTTCGGAGTATCGGGGAGTTATGGGAATACGGGGAAGAGTATTGGGCCTTAATGGGCCTTAGTGGGAAGGAGCCAGGAGGTGGCGCGCGCCCCTCCCAAGCCCAGTTCGAATTGGACAAAGGGTTTGGGGCGTGGCCCCCCTCTCCCTTCCTTCTCCACTCCCCTCTTTTCCCCCCTTCTCCTAGTTTGACTAGGAAAGAAGGAGTCCTACTCCCGGTGGGAGTAGGACTCCCCCTTGGCGCGCCCTCCTTGGTCGGCCGCACCTCCCCCCTCCCTCCTTTATATACGGGGGCAGGGGGGCACCCCATGAGACACAAGTTGATTTACGGATCGTTCCTTAGCCGTGTGCGGTGCCCCCCTCCACCATATTCCACCTTGATCATATCATCGCGGAGTTTAGACGAAGCCCTGCGCCGGTAGAACATCATCATCGTCACCACGCCGTCATGCTGACGGAACTCATCCCTGAAGCTTTTCTGGATCAGAGCCCGGGGATCGTCATCGAGTTGAACGTGTGCTGAACTCGGAGGTGCCGTACGTTCGGTGCTTGGATCGGTCGAATCATGAAGACGTACGACTACATCAACCGCGTTGTGCTAACGCTTCCGCTTACGGTCTACGAGGGTACATGGACAACACTCTCCCGTCTCGTTGCTATGCCATCATCATGATCTTGCATGTGCGTAGGATTTTTTTTGAAATTACTACGTTCCCCAACAGTGGTATCAGAGCCTAGGTTTTATGTGTTGATGTTATATGCACGAGTAGAACACAAGTGAGTTGTGGGCGATACAAGTCATACTGCTGACCAGCATGTCATACTTTGGTTCGGCGGTATTGTGAGATGAAGCGGCCCGGACCGACATTACGCGTACGCTTACGCGAGACTGGTTTCACCGTTACGAGCACTTGTGCTTAAAGGTGGCTGGCGGGTGTCTGTCTCTCTCACTTTAGCTGAATCGAGTGTGGCTACGCCCGGTCCTTGCGAAGGTTAAAACAGCACTAACTTGACAAACTATCATTGTGGTTTTGATGCGTAGGTAAGAACGGTTCTTGCTAAGCCCGTAGCAGCCACGTAAAATTTGCAATAACAAAGTAGAGGACGTCTAACTTGTTTTTGCAGGGCATGTTGTGATGTGATATGGTCAAGACGTGATGCTATATTTTATTGTATGAGATGATCATGTTTTGTAACCGAAGTTATCGACAACTAGCAGGAGCCATATGGTTGTCGCTTTATTGTATGAAATGCAAACGCCCTGTAAATGCTTTACTTTATCACTAAGCGGTAGCGATAGTCGTAGAAGCAATAGATGGCGTAATGACAACGATGCTACGATGGAGATCAAGGTGTCGCGCCGGTGACGATGGTGATCACGACGGTGCTTCAAAGATGGAGATCACAAGCACAAGATGATGATGGCCATATCATATCACTTATATTGATTGCATGTGATGTTTATCCTTTATGCATCTTATCTTGCTTTGATTGACGGTAGCATTTTAATATGATCTCTCACTAATTATCAAGAAGTGTTCTCCCTGAGTATGCACCGTTGCGAAAGTTCTTCGTGCTGAGACACCACGTGATGATCGGGTGTGATAGGCTCTACGATCAAATACAATGGGTGCAAAACAGTTGCACACGCGGAATACTCGGGTTAAACTTGACGAGCCTAGCATATACAGATATGGCCTCGGAACACGGAGACCGAAAGGTCGAGCGTGAATCATATAGTAGATATGATCAACATAATGATGTTCACCATTGAAACTACTCCATCTCACGTGATGATCGGACATGGTTTAGTTGATTTGGATCACGTGATCACTTAGATGACTAGAGAGATGTCTGTCTAAGTGGGAGTTCTTAAGTAATATGATTAATTGAACTTAAATTTATCATGAACTTAGTCCTGGTAGTATTTTGCAAATTATGTTGTAGATCAATAGCTTGCATTGTTGCTTTCATATGTTTATTTTGATATGTTCCTAGAGAACTAAGTTGAAAAGATGTTAGTAGCAATGATGCGGACTTGGTCCTGATCTGAGGTTTATCCTCATTGCTGCACAGAAGAATTATGTCCTTGATGCACCGCTAGGTGACAGACCTATTGCAGGAGCAGATGCAGACGTTATGAACGTTTGGCTAGCTCAATATGATGACTACTTGATAGTTTACTGCACCATGCTTAACAGCTTAGAATCGGGACTTCAAAGACGTTTTGAACGTCATGGACCATATGAGATATTCCAGGAATTGAAGTTAATATTTCCAGCAAATACCCGAGTTGAGAGATATGAAGTCTCCAACAAGTTCTATAGCTAAAAGATGGAGGAGAATTGCTCAACTAGTGAGCATGTGCTCAGATTGTCTGGGTACTACAATCGCTTGAATCAAGTGGGAGTTAATCTTCCAGATAAGATAGTGATTGATAGAGTTCTCTACTCACCATCACCAAGTTAGTAGAACTTTGTGATGAACTACAGTATGCAAGGGATGACGAAAACGATTCTCGAGCTGTTCGTGATGTTGAAATCGACGAAGGTAGAAATCAAGAAAGAGCATCAAGTGTTGATGGTTGACAAGATCACTAGTTTCAAGAAAAGGGCAAAGGGAAAGAAAGGGAACTTCAAGTAGAATGACAAGCAAGTTGTCAGTCCCACGAAGAAGCCCAAAGCTGGACCAAAGCCTGAAATTGAATGATTATACTGCAAAGGAAATGGTCACTGGAAGTGGAAATGCCCTGAATATTTGGTGGATAAGAAGGATGGCAAAGTGAACAAGGGTATATTTGATATACAGGTTATTGATGTGTACCTTACTAGTGTTTATAGTAGCCCCTGAGTATTTGATACTTTTTCGGTTGCTAAATATTAGTTACTCGAAACAGGAGTTACAGAATAAACAGAGACTAGTTGAGGGTGAAGTGACAGTGAGTGTTGAAAGTGGTTCCAAGATTGATATGATCATCATCGCACACTCCCTATACTTTCCGGATTAGTGTTAAACCTAAATAAATGTTATTTGGCGTTTGCGTTGAGCATGAATATGATTTGATCATGTTTATTGTGATACGATTATTCATTTAAAGTCAAAGAATAATTGTTGTTCTATTTACATGAATAAAACCTTCGATGGTCATACACCCAATGAAAATAGTTTGTTGGATCTCGATCGTAGTAATACACATATTCATAATATTGATGCCAAAAGATGCAAAGTTAATAATGATAGTGCAACTTATTTGTGGCACTGCCGTTTGGGTCATATCGGTGTAAAGCGCATGAAGAAACTCCATAAAGATGAATTTTCGGAATCACTTGGTTATGAATCATTTGATGCTTGCGAACCGTGCCTTTTGGGCAAGATGACTAAAACTCCGTTCTCCGGAACAATGGGACGAGCTAGTGACTTATTGGAAATAATACATACTGATGTATGCAGTCCAATGAGTGTTGATGCTCGTGGCAGGTATCGTTATTTTCTGACCTTCACAAGATGATTTGAGCAGATATGAATATATCTACTTAATGAAGCACAAGTCTGAAACATTTGAAAGGTTCAAATAATTTCAGAGTGAAGTGGAGAATGATCATAACAAGAAAATAAAGTTTCTGCAATTTGATCGCAGAGACAAATATTTGAGTTACGAGTTTGGTCTTCAATTAAAACAATGTGGAATAGTTTCACAAACTCATGCCACCTGGAACACCACAGCTTAATGGTGTGTCCGAACGTCATAACCGTACTTTATTGGATATAGTGCAATCTATGATCAGTTTACCACTATCATTTTGGGATTATGCATTAGAGACAGTTGCATTCACTTTAAATAGGGCACCATCGAAATCCGTTGAGACGACGCCTTATGAACTGTGGTTTGGCGAGAAACCAAAGTTGTCGTTTCTTAAAGTTTGGGGTTGCAATGCTTATGTGAAAAAATTTCAGCATGATAAGCTCAAACCCATATCGGAGAATTGCGTCTTCATAGAATACCCAAAGGTAACTATTGTGTACACCTTCTATCACAGATCCGAAGGCAAGTTATTCATTGCTAAGATGGATCCTTTCTAGAGAAGAAGTTTCTCTCAAAAGAAGTGAGTGGGAGGAAAGTAGAACTTGATGAGGTAATTGTACCTTCTCCCTTATTGGAAAGTAGTTCATCATAGAAATTAGTTCCAGTGATTCCTACACCAATTAGTGAGGAAGTTAATGATGATCATGAAACTTCAGATCAAGTTGCTACCAAACCTCGTAGGTCTTCCAGAGTAAGATCTGCACCAGAGTGGTACGGTAATCATGTTCTGGAAGTCATGTTACTAGACCATGATGAACCTACGAACTATGAGGAAGCGATGATGAGCCCAGATTCCACGAAATGGCTTGAGGCCATAAAATCTGAGATATGATCCATGTATGAGAACAAAGTATGGACTTTGATTGACTTGCTCGATGATCAGCAAGCCATGTTAAATAAATGGATCTTCAAGAGGAAGACGGACACTGATAGTAGTGTTACTATCTACTAAGCTCGACTTGTTGCGAAAGGTTTTCAACAAGTTCAAGGTGTTGAATACGATGAGATTTTCTCGCTCGTATCGAAGCTTAAGTCTATCTGAATCATGTTAACAATTGCCACATTTTATGAAATCTGGCAAATGGATGTCAAAACTGCATTCCTTAATGGATTTATTAAAGAAGAGTTGTATATGATGCAACCAGAAAGGTTTTGTCAATCCTAAAGATGCTAACAAAGTGTGCAAGATCCAACAATCCATCAATGGACTGGTGCAAGCATCTCGGAGTTGGAATATACGCTTTGATGACTTGATCAAAGCATATGGTTTTATACAGACTTTTGGAAGACCTATATTTACAAGAAAGTGAGTGGGAGCACTACAGCATTTCTGATAAGTATATGTGAATGACATATTATTAATTGGAAATGATGTAGAATTTTCTGGAAAGCATAAAGGATACTTGAATAAAAGGTTTTTCAATGAAAGACCTCGGTGAAGCTGCTTACATATTGAGCATCAAGATCTATTGAGATAGATCAAGACGCTTGATAAATTTTTTCAATAAGTACATACCTTGTCAAGATTTTGAAATAGTTCCTGACTCAAGACCAAGAAAGAGTTCTTGCCTGTGTTGCAAAGGTGTGAAATTGAGTAAGACTCAAGACCCGACCACGGCAGAAAATAGAAAGAGAATGAAAGTCATTCCCTATGCATCAGTCATAGGTTCTATAAAAGTATGCCATGCTATGGACCAGACCTATTGTATACTCTGCCCTGTTTTGGCAAGGGAGTACAATAGTGATCTAGGAGTAGATCACTGGACATTGGTCAAAATTATCCTTAGTAGAATAAGGATATGTTTCTCGATTATGGAGGTGATAAAAGAGTTTGTCGTAAAGAGTTACATCGATGCAAGCTTTTACACCGATCCAGATGACTCTAAGTCTCAATCTGGATACATATTGAAAGTGGGAGCAATTAGCTAGAGTAGCTCCGTTCAAAGCATTGTAGACATAGAATATTTGCAAAATACACACGACTCTGTAATATGACAGACCCGTTGACTAAACTTCTCTCACGAGCAAAATATGATCATACCTTAGTACTCTTTGGGTGTTAATCACATAGCGATGTGAACTAGATTATTGACTCTAGTAAACCCTTTGGGTGTTGATCACATGACGATGTGAACTATGGGTATTAATCACATACAGATGTGAATATTGGTGTTAAATCACATGATGATGTGAACTAGATTATTGACTCTAGTGGAAGTGGGAGACTGAAGGAAATATGCCCTAGAGGCAATAATAAAGTTATTATTTATTTCCTTATATCATGATAAATGTTTATTATTCATGCTAGAATTGTATTAACCGGAAACATAATACATGTGTGAATACATAGACAAACATAGTATCACTAGTATGCCTCTACTTGACTAGCTCGTTTATCAAAGATGGTTATGTTTCCTAACCATAGACAAAAAAGTTGTCATTTGATTAACGGGATCACATCATTAGGAGAATGATGTGATTGACTTGACCCATTCCGTTAGCTTAGCACTTGATTGTTTAGTTTGTTGCTATTGCTTTCTTCATGACTTATACATGTTCCTGTAACTATGAGATTATGCAACTCCCGTTTACCGGAGGAACACTTTGGGTGCTACCAAACGTCACAACGTAACTGGGTGATTATAAAGGAGTACTACAGGTGTCTCCAAAGGTACATGTTGGGTTGGCGTATTTCGAGATTAGGTTTTGTCACTCCGATTGTCGGAGAGGTATCTCTGGGCCCTCTCGGTAATGCACATCACTATAAGCCTTGCAAGCAATGTAGCTAATGAGTTAGTTACGGAATGATGCATTACGTAATGAGTAAAGAGACTTGCCGGTAACGAGATTGAACTAGGTATTGGATACCGACGATCAAATCTCGGGCAAGTAACATACCGATGACAAAGGGAACAAAGTATGTTGTTATGCGGTTTGACCGATAAAGATCTTCGTAGAATATGTAGGATCCAATATGGGCATCCAGGTTCCGCTATTGGTTATTGACCAAGAATAGTTCTAGGTCATGTCTACATAGTTCTCGAACCCGTAGGGTCCGCACGCTTAAGGTTTCGATGACAGTTATATTATGAGTTTATGAGTTTTGATGTACCGAAGGAGTTGGAGTCCCGGATGAGATAGGGGACATGACGAGGAGTCTCGAAATGGTCGAGACGTAAAGATCGATATATTGGACGACTATATTCGGACTTCGGAAAGGTTCCGAGTGATTCGGGTATTTTTCGGAGTACCGGGGAGTTACGGGAATACGGGGAAAAGTATTGGGCCTTAATGGGCCTTAGTGGGAAGGAGCCAGGAGGTGGCGCGCGCCCCTCCCAAGCCCAGTCCGAATTGGACAAAGGGTTTGGGGCACGGCCCCCCTCTCCCTTCCTTCTCCACTCCCCTCTTTTCGCCCCTTCTCCTAGTTGGACTAGGAAAGAAGGAGTCCTACTCCCGATGGGAGTAGGACTCCCCCTTGGCGCGCCCTCCTTGGCCGGCCGCACCTCCCTCCTTCCTCCTTTATATACGGGGGCAGGGGGGCACCCCATGAGACACAAGTTGATCTACGGATCGTTCCTTAGCCGTGTGCGGTGCCCCCCTCCACCATATTCTACCTTGGTCATATCATCGCGGAGTTTAGACGAAGCCCTGCGCCGGTAGAACATCATCATCCTCACCACACCGTCGTGCTGACAGAACTCATCCTCGAAGCTTTGCTGGATCGGAGCCCGGGGATCGTCATCGAGCTGAACGTGTGCTGAACTCGGAGGTGCCGTACGTTCGGTGCTTGGATCGGTCGAATCGTGAAGACGTACGACTACATCAACCGCGTTGTGCTAACGCTTCCGCTTACGGTCTCCGAGGGTACGTGGACAACACTCTCCCCTCTCGTTGCTATGCCATCACCATGATCTTGCATGTGCATAGGATTTTTTTTGAAATTACTACGTTCCCCAACACAAGGTACGGGCTATATGAGTATACCGTTATGTCATTTGGTCTGACTAACGCACCTGCCTATTTCATGAATATGATGAACAAAGTGTTTATGGAGTTTTTGGATAAGTTTGTCGTGGTGTTCATTGATGATATATTGGTCTACTCGATGAATGAAGAGGAGCATAAGGAGCATTTACGTTTGGTTCTTGAGAAGCTCAGGGAACATCAGTTGTATGCCAAGTTCAGCAAATGTGATTTTTGGTTAAAGGAAGTTGGATTTCTCGGACATGTCATATCCGGAGAAGGAATAGCAGTAGACCCTACCAAGGTTGCTTCTGTCACTAAATGGGAGGCACCCACATCAGTTGGAGAGATCAGGAGTTTTCGTGGACTCGCAGATTATTACCGGAGGTTTATTGAGAATTTCTCCAGGATCGCAAAGCCCATGACAGAGTTATTGAAGAAGGACACCAAGTTTAAATGGACTGAGGAGTTTGGCTAGTTTTCAGCAGTTGAAGAAATGTTTGGTTACAGCCCCAGTGCTGATTCTCCCAGACCAACGTAAGGATTACCAAGTATATTGCGATGCTTCCCATCGAGGACTTGGAGATGTGCTTATGCAGGAAGGAAGAGTTGTTTCATATGCCTCATGACAGCTTAAACCTCATGAGCTGAATTATGCTACGCATGATTTCGAGTTAGCAGCCGTAGTGCATGCGCTGAAGACATGGAGACATTTTCTCATCGGAAACCATTGTGATGTATACACGGATCATAAGAGTTTGAAATACATCTTCGCGCAGAAGGAGTTGAATCTCAGGCAAAGGAGATGGTTGGAGCTCATAAAGGATTATAATATGAAATTGCACTATCATCTTGGAAAGGCCAATGTAGTAGCAGATGCATTGAGCCGCAAGAGTTATGTTAACACGCTCATAACCGAAGGATTACCAAAGGAGTCAGCAGATGATCTTCGAGAGCTATGCTTGGAAATAGTTCCGAGAGGTTATGTTGCAGCATTGGAAATTCAGTCCACTCTTGAGTAAGATCAGAGAAGCCCAGAAGTCTGACAAGGAGATTTCCGAAATAAAGGAAAGGATGAGCAAAGGAAAGGCTAAAGGATTTCGTGAGGATGAGCACGACACCTTATGGTTTGAGAATCGCATATATGTGCCTAATGACCCTGAGATCAGGAAGTTGATTCTGTAGGAGGCCCATGATTCATCGTACTCGATTCACCCAAGCAACACTAAGATGTATGTATCTGGATTTGAAGGAAAGTTTCTGGTGGACAGGAATAAAGAAGGATATTGCTGAGTATGTAGCAGTATGTGATGTATGTCAGAGAGTCAAGGCAGAGCATCAGAAGCCAGTAGGATTGCTACAACCGTCCCCGATAAGCGAATGGAAGTGGGATAATCTTGGCATGGATTTTATCACTGGATTACCTAGGACTCGTTCAGGCTATGACTCTATCTGGGTTGTAGTTGATCGTTTGACGAAAGTAGCTCATTTCATCCGGTGAAGCCCACCTATATGAGTGCTAAGTTGTCAAAGATGTACATGACCAGGATTGTATGTCTGCATGGAGTTCCGAGGACCATTGTATCAGATAGAGGAACCCAGTTTACTTCAAAGTTTTGGAATCAGTTGCATGAGACTTTGGTTACCAGGCTAGAGTTCAGTACAACCTTTTATCCATAGATAGATGGAAAAACCGAGAGTCAATCAGATTCTGGAGGACATGTTGAGAGCTTGTGCGCTAGATTATGGATCTAGTTGGGATGACAATTTGCCATATGCAGAGTTCTCATATAAGAACAATTATCAAGCCAGTTTGACGATGGCCCCTTTCGTAGCTTCGTACAGAAGGAGGTGCAGAACACCGTTATTGTGGAAAGAAGTTGGAGATCGTCAGTTGTTCGGACCAGACTTAATCAAAGACTCGGAAGAGAAGGTTAAGTTGATTTGCGATAGACTCAAGGTAGCCCAGTCCAGGCAGAAGAGTTATGCGGATACTAAATGGAAGGAGACAGTTTACGAAGTCAGAGACAGAGCATATCTTTGTGTGTCCCCACTTCGAGGAGTTAAACGTTTTGGAGTCAAGGGAAAGCTAGCACCACGTTTTGTGGGACCATACAGAGTTTTGGAACGCATGGGAGAAGTTGCATACAAGCTGGAATTGCCAGAAGGATTGTCAGGAGTTCATGATGTGTTTCATGTTTCCCAGCTGAAGAAGTGCCACGCAGAGATGGCTAATATTCCTCTGAGATATACAGTGCCACTGGAAGCATTCAGTTAGACAGTGATTTGACCTATGAAGAGAAGCCAGTCAAGATTCTCGAGTTTTCCAGTCGAGTTACTCGCAGCAAGGTTATCAAGTTTTGCAAAGTTCAGTGGAGCCACCATGCCGAGGAGGAAGCCACCTGGGAGCGAGAAGAAGATCCTCATAGAGACCACCCAAACCTTTTTGCTGACCAACCAGAATCTCGAGGGCGAGATTCATCTTAAGGGGGGTAGGTTTGTAACATCCCAATTTTCAGTTTGGAAGTTATACATAGATCATCATATGCATATCATATTTATTTCTGCATTTTGCTGTGATCCAAGAAATCTTAAGTAACTCAAGGACCCAAGGAGAGAGTTGGAGGTTTCACAAAATCCATATTTGAATTTATTTCAAATTTGAAGAAAGGATCAATTTGATTTTATTATTTTTCTCTCCAGTTATTTCTGGTATTAAAAATATATGAGAGAAGATAGTATGACTTCTTCAACCTGAGATAAATATTGGAGAAAGAATTTTAAAATCAAAGTATTTATTTATAGGTATTTATTTATTTGGTATTTTATTCGAATTAGAAAAATATTGCATTTTTGAAAATTGCATCTTAGTCCAGAAAAATGTTCATCTTGTCCTAAATATTAGGTTTGGACGGCGAAAATTGTTTCTGGAATTTTTAGATTTTTTTTAAAATTTTATTTAGGATTTTTCCTTGCGGTGAAATTGTTTAAAAAACAAAGAAAAAGAAAGAGGAGTTCGGACCGACTGGGCCGAAGCCCAGCCACCCCGCGCCTCCACCGACCTCCCGTAGGATACCGGCGCCCGTACGCCGCTTCGCCGTTGGAGTCCGACCTGGGCACGCCTCCCGAGGCCGAGCCGCCCCCCTCTTTATAAGCCACCCCGGGACCCCCAAATGATGAGGACATGACTACCTTGGATATGACCAAAAATATTGCATACATGTATATTTGTGAGGTGATTTCTAATGCAAACTATGCAATAATTTATTTATGTCATCCAGGACAAAAATACTTCACAAACTTTTGTGCCATGTCTATTTGCAGGTGTATGGGACATTTGTACAATCGACATATGAAGATAAGGGAGAAAGAGATGTTTACTTGTTGTTCAAAAAGTTCTCTCACGTCACTTTTGGCCCAAGAAAATATAGGGTACAAGTCTCTCACGTTGTGGACTCAGATTCGGACTGCACAGACATACCTGACTCAAAATGTCAATAACTTTTTCATCCGGACTCCGAATTAGGTGATTCTTTTTTTGTTGCAAAATAGATTTCGTACACTTTCCAACCCAGTTGGATTCACCTTCAAATTCGCCTGAAGAGTTGAGTTATGGACGAAACAATGTGATGCTGCAGCAGAATCCGAGTCAAACTACAAGTCCAAAGGTGTTACGTCACCTCCACTTGGGCCCATTGGCCTTGTACAACCTAGGGTTAATTTTAGGCTGCCTTGGGACGTCCTCCCACCTCCTTGGCTAGCACCCCTTGCTCCTATATAAGTAGATCCATCTAGTAGCTTTTTCCTTGGAATTTGTTTAGTTAAAAGTTAGCCATTGCAACTTTGTGTACTTCGTTTGTGTCCAACGACCAGACCAAGACCGCTTACAGATCCCCACCTTTATCAGTACTACATATATACTCACAATATTCAGATTGCTTTCATCATATTATTGCTTGTTCTTCGATTGCTTGCAGGAGTGGACCTTCGTGGTCAGGTTGATTGTGCTCCGGTGTGGTCAATAACCTCTCAGAGTTGGTTTAGCGATTGCTAAGGCACAACGTCGTGCATGTTTGTAGTCAGATCATCAAAGTCATCCTCACCAAATTGATAGTTATCATCTCACCGAAAGATCGGGACACCTCCACCTCTATCAAGTGGTATCAATTTTCAGGTTACTCGGCGAGAATTTCCAGTTATCTCTAGATTCGATTTATTTTCTTACCTATTGTCCAAGAAAAAGCCACAAAAAAGTTAGATCTATTCATCCTTTGTCCTAGCTAGTCTGAGCCTTTGGAATTTTTCTTTTTATTGTTTGCATTATTGAATTATCGGTTGCATCACCGTCTCGAGTTGCTGGTCTTAGTGTCTAGTTCCTTTAGAGTTTCGAGTTCTGTTCACATTAGTCACGCCGCCGCTGCATCATAATCCCTTCCGCTGTCCACCATCCCATCCATCAATTTCCACCACGTGCTACGCACTGTTCATTGTCATAATCATAGTTGAGGTCATTCACATCTTCGCCTGATCCAATCTGCATCTTATCAAGTTTGTCTTGGAAAGAGGGAGAAAAAAAGATAGAGAAAAAAATAGAGAAAAAAAGGAAAGAAAAAAAGAAAAAAAGCGAGAAAGAAAAAGAAAAAAGTGTGAGAAAAAAAAGAGAAAAAAAATCCGGATCTATCTAGAATCATTCTCGTACCTGAATTCGGGTTGCAATCTGTTTTGCGCACTGTTTAGTAAAACAGGTGTATATTCCTCATACGAAGTCCGTTTTGGCTCTGTGAGTACTCAAATTAAAGCTAGCGACGAGCCGCATCTGAATAGTTTCAGAAGCTATTTCAATATTTGACACCTCAAAATCGGCTTCTAAATAGGTCTCTTTGCCCTCCGAAGTTCATGAACACAGCTTGTTCCAATTTTTCAGGCTAGTTTTAGAATTCATTGACTCCTCATATAAATTCGGAATTGAGTGATTCTTTTTGCATTGCAAAGCTTGAGTTAGTAGCATTCTTTGAAAATTTATCAGAAAATTGGCTCAAACTTTTCAAGAGAAAAGTTGGAGAGAGAGTTGTTGTATATCCTGCTTGGCATTTGTTTTTCATCATTATCTTTATTGCCATTGTGATCTTCACTTATATCTTGTTGTCCAGAGATACTTTGTATCCTTTATTGATGCTAGTTGTGCTACGCCGTGACCTCTTAGTGTTCTAGGCTCGTGTCTCTAGTCCGGTCTAGCGTAGGACCAACATAGTACCGTCGTTGAGCGTTTATTCAACATTGCATATCTGAATTGATTTTTGCTAATCTTTTGCTACCAAATATTTAATCCTTCCAAACTCCAAATATTTCTACACCGTGTATTCATACATTCCCTTGGCAATCACTTTACTCAATCTTTGGAGTTATTTGACACCGCTGGTTGCCTGTCACCACCTGCTGCATGGTAAGAACTTGTAAGATATTGATATTTGCTATACTATGAGCGTTTTACCACCACATCCTAGTAGTTCATAGGAACATTATTCTCAGATTTTGTTTCTTGTTTTCTACTAACTATGGAAGGTTGCGGAGTTGTTAGTTCTTGGGCTTCATCGATCATGGAAGATTTTCATCACCTAAGAAAATACAACAACCGTCACAAGAGGAGCAACAACATCATAATCCACACAAGGTTAATTTTTCCATGCCATCATTTACTGGTCGTTTTAGGCCTGATTTATATATTGAATGGGAATATGAAATAAATGCTATATTTGCTTCCCACACTTTCGATGAGCATGGAAAATTTCAAGCTGCAGTTAGTACTTTCAGTAGCTTCACATTAGTTTGGTGCAGTAAATATTGTCGGTTAAACCCTAATTATATACCTACTACTTGGGATGGTTTAAAACATGTCATGAGAGAGAGATTCGTCGATGTTTATTATACTCGTGGCATGATTAAAAAACTAGAACATTTAAAACAAGGTAGTGACACCGTAACAAAATATTATGATGATTTACAAACTACCTTGTTGCACTCATTTTTAGAAGAAAGTGAAGAAGATTTTATGGATAGATTTTCGGGAGGATTAAACCATGATATTCAGGAGATACTAATTCATGAAGAGTGTTATCCTATGGACCATTTGTTTCGTCTTGCTTGCAAAGCTGAATAGGAAATAAAACGACGTGTTGCCCACAAGGAGAACAAGCGCATGGTGCACATTCCAACTATTGATACATATGTTTCTTCAACTACTAGGTGTACTATGACAACCACATCCGTTGTTGCGAGGACTACGTCATCTCCACCATGTGACACATCACCATCGAGGGTGCCTTCATTATCTGGGTTGATCATAAGAGGTAATGACAAAGGTACGCATTTTCCACTTTCACATGAGAATGATGCATGCCTAGTTAATTTGAATACATTATGTGTTGAGTTACCTATTGATTTAAGCACATCACCTATTTTAGAGACTCGTGTTATTGTCATGAATGCATCATGTGATCAAACAACTAAAATACCAACAATTTTGAGTGCACCCATTAAATTAGCTATTGATGCAAAAGAACCAATGTTTAATCATTTTGATATGACCTCTAATCTTGGTGATGATTCTGTGTCAAATGACTTATTTCATGTTTGCTTATTTAAGCATGTTGTAGCATGTAAATTTGATTCAAGTAAGATTAATTCACCAATGTTGGGATGGTTTAATGATGAACATTGTCAATCCTTTGATATGAATAAGAGCTTCACTTATATGTGCAAATTGAGTTGCAATATTTTCATTCCTTCTAATACTTCTGACAATATTTTGGCTTTACATTTTATGAACTATGAAAGTTACTCATGTATACATGTGTCATATATGCAAAAATCAAGGGAAGTAAAAATGGATGACATATACATATACAACATGTACACCTTGTCTCTTTTGTTGGCCACATTTCAGATTAAGCAACGCCGAGGACGACTTTGTTTTCAAGAAGGGGATGATGATGATTACATGACTACCTTGGATATGACCAAAAATATTGCATAAATGTATATTTGTGAGGTGATTTCTAATGTAAACTATGAAATAATTTACTTATGTCATCCAGGACAAAAATACTTCACAAATTTTGTGCCATGTCTATTTGCAGGTGTATGGGACATTTGTACAATCGACATATGAAGATAAGGGAGAAAGAGATGTTTACTTGCTGTTCAAAAAGTTCTCTCACGTAACTTTTGTCCCAAGAGAAGATAGAGTCCAAGTCTCTCACGTTCTGGACTCAGATTCGGACTGCACAGACATACCTGACTCAAAATGTCAATAACTTTTTCATTCGGACTCCGAATTGGGTGATTCTTTTTTTGTTGGAAAATAGATTTCGCGCACTTTCAAACCCAGTTGGATTCACCTTCAAATCCGTCTGAAGCGTTGAGTTATGGACGAAACAATCTGATGCTGCAGCAGAATCCAAGTCAAACTACAAGTCCAAGGTGTTACGTCACCTCCACTTGGGCCCACTGGCCTTGTACGACCTAGGGTTAGTTTTAGGCTGCCTTGGGACGTCCTCCCACCTCCTTGGCCGGCACCCCTTGCTCCTATATAAGTAGATCCATCTAGTAGCTTTTTCTTTGGGATTTGTTTAGTTAAAAGTTAGTCGTTGCAACTTCGTGTACTTTGTTTGTGTCCAACGACCAGACCAAGACCGCTTATGGATCCCCACCTTTATCAATACTTCATATATGCTTGCAATATTCAGATTGCTTTTATCATATTATTGCTTGTTCTATGATTGCTTGTAGGAATGGACCTTTGGGCTCAGGTTAATTGTGCTCCGGTGTGGCCAATAACCTCTCGGAGTTGGTTTAGTGATTGCTAAGACACAACGTCGTGCACGTTTGTAGTCGGATCGTCAAAGTCATCTTCACCAAATCGATAGTTATCATCTCATCGAAAGATCGGGACACCTTTGCCTCTTTCACTCAACCCCGTCCGCCGCCGCCTCTCACCGCACCTGGCCGCCAGCGCCGCCGCCGCTCGGCGCCGCTGCCACGCCACCCACGCCGCCCCGCGTCGCAGCCAACGCCACCGCTCGTCGCCGCCAACACCACCCGTGCCGCCCCGTAGTATGCCGCTGCCGCCGATCAGTTCTTTTCGTTTAACCGGTAAATCGTCGACCCGCCCCTTTGTCCGGTTTAGCCCGGTTCGTTTTATTAGATCGGTTTTTGTTAGGGTTTTCTTATTTAACAAAGGTCCGTTCGTTCATACGTCTTAATGAACAGTATTTGTTAGATTTGTTTTGTTAGCGAACGTTCGCGCCATAGGTTTTTCTATTTAGTTTATTTTCAGCCAGGGACCTATCTGTGAATAGTTTTCTCGCAATTTAGCCCCTAATCTTTAAACTAGCATAACTTTTTACTCGTTTATCCAAATTAGATGAAACCAACGCCTAAATCCTTGTATCGTTCTGTTCTTTCAAGTGAACCAACTTAAACATGATTTTGGTATTGTAAAATTTGAGTTTAGTCCAGATTAGTTCATGATCTTGTTTCGTTCGTATTTTGAGTTTCGAAGTTCCGTTTGAGTTGAATCTTTTTGCAAATTGTAGCTAATCACACATACCTAATGTTTAGATCTAATTCTGATGATAATATTGTTGTTAGGTTTGACTTTTGTTAGTTTAAGTCATTTGCTTGTTTTGTGTTTAATTTGGATCTTTTCTCGGTTTTCTCGTGTTTCGTTTGAGTGATTGCTTATGTATGCTATTGTTTGTCTACGCTAGATTACCCGGAGTGTGAAGCCTGTTACAACGAATCTCTAGAGTCCGCAGGTCGTCAGCAAGGCAAGTTACACTTTGATCATACACTTTTATACCTAGATTTTACTATGCATTAGTTCTGCCCCTCAAACATTTGCATGAGTAGGATTGGGAACATGTGGTTTTGGTTGTAGTGCTTGAGGTAGGAACCTAATACCTTTTGATCACCCTGGGAATATATATTATGCTTACTATTGCTTAACCATGCTCGTAGACGATGATTGGATCATGATTCATACATGGAAGTTTGAGAGTTATTTAATCATGGATAACATTAAGGTGGCAACTTTAATATACATCTGGGTGGATTGGTTGAGGCACCTAGGGAACCCAGTGTTGCCTGTTTTGGGAAATCCCGGAGTACCCGTGTGATTTTCCCCATGGTTCGCCACCCAGGGTAGAAGGGATCATAAGATTATTCATGCTAGAAACTTTCGTGTGCAGCCACAAGCCATCATGGGCCCTGGCATAGTTGAGTAAGTTGTTGAGCTCTTAAAGAGGTGGACTAGCAGATGTAGCGGAAAGTAGGTGTACCGGTCCGCCCGGAGTAGAGAGTTAATGCTTCAGAAAGACTATGTCTCGATCATCCGATCATGGATGCGGTCGAGTCTTGTGGGGAAAAGTGTGCAAACCTCTGCAGAGTGTATAAACTAATCATGGTTAGCCATGTCCCCGGTTAGGGACATCTTGAGTATCTAGTACTTGAATCTATTGATGTGATCTCATCACGTTACTTTAATTAATTTGATTTGGGTTAATGATGATACTTTTAATTGGGATTTGAGTTGGGATTACCTTCTCCAATATTGGGTAACTTGGGAGTAGTTAAATAAATTTATTCCTTTGTTGTAGGGAAAAACTAGCTTTATGTAAAAATCATAAACTTACAGCCTCCACCAGCCAAATATTGCATGTAGATATAGTTCTTTCATTTCATTGCTTTACAGTGTAACTCTGCTAGTGATAGAGGCAAAGGTGTCCCGTCTTTCGATGAGATGATGGATATCGCTTTGGTGGAAGTCAACTTTGACGATCCGACTACGAACGTGCGAGGACTTTGCGCCTTAGCAATCGCTAAACAAACTCCGAGAGGTTATTGACCACGCCGGAGCACGATCAACCTGACCACGAGGGTCTGTTTCCTGCCAGCAAACGAAGAACAAGCAAGAAACTGAGATTGCAATCAGGATATTGCAAATATAAGATGAAAGCTTTATTGATCAAGGTGGGGTTCTGTGACGCTTTGTCTGGTCGTTGAACACAAACAAAGTACGCGAAGTTGCAGCTATGGCGAACTTTAATCTAAACAAAACCCAAAGTCTAAACGGTGCCCTAAGGGTTGTATATATGGAGGAAGAGGGGGGAATTTAGTGGCCCTTGGTGGAGAGGTCCGAAATCAACCCTATCTCTTGTTTCCCCACACATACGGACTCTAAAAATAGCCTATACTTATGTATTTCAAAATTATATGGACATGGCCCAATAATAAGGTGACGCACCACCTAGAATAGCTTCGGGACGAAATTTATGAAGTGGCATCTTGTATATTTCGTCCAAGGCTTCATGCACCCATTATGGAGGCTTCAAAGTCCTAAAATCATCACTTGTAACTCCGTTCTTGTTCCCCTTGCGCATGCCATCATCTCCATGCTTGTTCTTGCTCCAATCTTCATCCTTCTCCAAGCTAGGCCCTTCATTTGTAAGCAAAACAAATGTATCCAATTTAGGCAGCATCATATTCTCATGAACATTAGAATCATTACCAAGAAACGAAAGTACCTGATAATTTAATTGGCGTGCGTGAGCTCTAGGAATTGGTCCAGTATATGTAGCAGTAGGGGCTGTGGGTGTAACAATGGTATTGATGTCCTCATCATCCTCCCCTTCTTAAAATGAAGTCGTCCTCGACGGAAGCTCATCTTCCTCATCCAAATAAGGCTTCAAATCTGCAATGTTAAAAGTGGGACTAACCCCAAAATCTGCAGGTAGCTCAAGTTTATATGCATTATCATTTATTTTCTCCAACACCTTAAAAGGACCATCAGCACGAGGCATAAGCTTTGATTTGCACAAATCAGGAAATCTATCCTTACGCAAATGTAACCAAACAAGATCTCTAGGTGCAAACACAACATGTTTTCTACCCTTATCTCCAGCAAGTTTATATTTAGCATTCATACGCTCAATGTTTTCCTTAGTTAACTCATGCATTTTTAAAATCAATTCAGCATGTTGTTTAGCATCAAAATTAACCTTCTCCGAAGATGGAAGAGGCAACAAATCAATAGATGCACGAGGTAGGAAACCATACACAACTTCAAAAGGGCACATCTTAGTAGTAGAATGCAATGAACGATTATAAGCAAATTCAATATGAGGCAAGCATTCCTCCCATATTTTCTTATTATTCTTCAAAACAGCCCTAAGCATAGTATAAATGTTCTATTGACTACTTCAGTTTGTCCATCAGTTTGGGGCTGACAAGTAGTACTAAAAAGCAGTTTAGTCCCCAACTTAGCCCATAAACATATCCAAAAGTGGCTAAGAAATTTAGTATCACGATCTGAAACAATAGTATTTGGCACACCATGCAAGCGAATAATTTCATGAAAGAACAAATCAGCAACATTAACAGCATCATCGCTTTTATGACATGGTATAAAGTGTGCCATTTTCGAGAATCTATCCACGACAAAAAATATGCTATCCCTCCCCTTCTTTGTTCGAGGTAAACCTAAAACAAAGTCCATAGATATATCCTCCCAAGGAACACTAGGTAGAGGCAAAGGCATATATAAACCATGAGGATTGAGCCGTGACTTGGCTTTTTGACATGTAGTGCAGCGAGCAATAAAACGCTCAACATCCCATCTCATCTTTGGCCAAAAGAAATGTGTAGAAAGAAGGTCCTCCGTCTTCTTCACGCCAAAGTGTCCCATTAATCCTCCTCCATGCGCCTCCTGCAACAACAAAAGACGAACGGAGCTAGCTGGAATGCATAGCTGGACCACTCAATTTTTCAGAAAAGTATGCAACAGGTTTGCCATCTTGTAATAACACACCTCCTAATCCAATTCCACTAGCATCACATTCAAGCTCAAAAGTCTTATTAAAATCAGGAAGTTGGAGTAAAGGAGCATGTGTCAACTTATCTTTCAATACCGTGAAGGCTTCTTCCTGTGTGGTACCCTAAAGAAAAGGCACATCTTTCTTTGTAAGCTCATTGAGAGGTGCAGCAATGGTGCTGAAATCTCTCACAAAATGCCTATAGAATCCAGCGAGGCCAAGAAAACTCCTCACTTGTGTGACCGTTTTGGGCTGCGGCCAACTCTCAATAGCTTCAATCTTGGCTTTATCAACTTCAATTCCCTGTGGAGTAACAACATAGCCAAGAAAAGATACTCGGTCGGTGCAAAAGGTGCACTTCCCAAGGTTACCAAACAAACGTGCATCACGTAAAGCAATAAAAACAGCACGTAAATGTTCCAAATGTTCCTCCAAAGATCTGCTATAAATCAGCATATCATCAAAATAGACTACCACAAATCGTCCAATAAAAGCATGTAAAACTTCGTTCATTAATCTCATGAAAGTACTAGGTGCATTAGTTAACCCAAAAGGCATGACTAACCACTCATATAATCCAAACTTAGTTTTAAATGCCGTTTTCCATTCATCTCCCAATTTCATACGAATTTGATGGTATCCACTACGCAAATCAACTTTGGAGAATATTGTAGAGCCCCTCAATTCATCAAGCATGTCATCTAGCCTAGGAATAGGATGACGATAACATATAGTAATATTATTAATGCCTCTACAATAAACACACATACGTGATGTACCATCCTTTTTCGGCACTAGAATAATAGGAACATCACAAGGACTAAGGGATTCGCGTATATAACCTTTGTCGATCAGCTCCTGTACTTGACACATAATCTCCTTCGTCTCCTCTGGATTGGTACGATATGGTGCACGGTTGGGTAATGATGCATCGGGAATTAAGTCAATCTGATGCTCAATCCCTCGAATGGGAGGTAATCCTGGTGGCACGTCTTATGGAAAGACGTTAGCGAACTCCTGCAAAATGTTAGTGACAGCAGGAGGCAAAGAGGAAGGCACATCCTCAAATGAAAACAATGCCTCTTTGCACACAAAAGCATAGCAAACAGATTTGCTAAAATCTAGCTCATCAATATCAGATTTAGTGGCAAGTAAACATGCACTTTTCAATTTAATTTCAGAAACAACACTAGATGGTTTACTATTAGGCTTCATTTGTTGCTCAAATTCTTTTGCCACAATCTGACTTTCACTCTTACTTTTCTCCTGTTTTGCTTTATTAGCTCTATTAATATCATCTTTCAAAATGCACACGAGTAATATTTTTATCCTTATGAACAAGAGTATACTGATTGTTTCTACCATGGTGTACAGAATTTTTATCAAATTGCCATGGTCGACCAAGTAATAAGGAACATGCTTGCATAGGTACCACATCACAATCAACATAATCAGCATATGTAGAGATACTAAAATGCACATGAACAATATGTGTTACCTTAACCTTGCCGCTGTTGTTGAACCATTGGATGTAGTAAGGATGTGGATGTGGTCTTGTGGTCAGAGATAGCTTCTCCACCACCTCCATGATAGCCAAGTTGTTGCAGCTCCCTCCGTCTATGATGACGCGAACAGAACGTTCCTTCACAACTCCCTTTGTATGGAACAAATTGTGCCTCTGATTTTGCTCAGCTTGTGTGACCTGCACACTCAAAACACGTTGAGCAACTAAACATTCATACCTGTCAGCGTCTTCAGGAGCCATGTATTGCATCTCATGATCAGAATCAGCTCCACCGTGTTCTTCACTTGTAATAAGCGCCAAAGTCTCCTCATCATAGTCACTAGCGGACTCATACCCACCATCCTCAGTAGCAATCATCACACACTGAGATTTGCATTCTCTCGCATAATGACCTCTTCCCTTACAACGACGAAAAATGATATCACTTGTTTGCCCTGTTGATGCCATGGAAGAAGAAGAGCTCTGTGCAGGCCTGGCAGGTGCGCTCTTGGCAGATAGTGGTGGTTGTGCCTGCTTTTTTGTATCACAGCTGTAGGTGGCACCTGATGGAGGTGCTGGTGCAGTGGAAGTAGAAGATGCACGCGGTGTCCATGATGAATGTCGACCTGCAGAAAAGTTAGTTCGCGCCAATGCCTGTCGATCCTGCACTTCACGCTCAGCTTTACAAGCAAGATGGAATAAACGAGTGATATTAGTATACTCTTTATACTCTAGAATGGTCTGAATCTCTCTATTTAATCCACCCATAAAATGTGCAAGCATTGCTTCATTCTCCTCAACAATACCACATCTAATCATGCCAGTTTGTAATTCCTGATACTATTCTTCTACATAATTTTTTCCTTGTCTTAAACGATGCAATTTTTGAATTAATTCACGTTGATAATATGGTGGAACCCAACAAGTACGCATAGCAGTTTTGAAAGCAGCCCAAGTAGCTGGAATAGGATATAATCTACAATATTCAGACCACCAAACACATGCAAAGCTAGTGAAAGCACAAACAGCACCACGAACACGTCTCTCCTCAGGATATTGTAAACATGTAAATCGTTGTTCAGTTTCTAACTACCAAGTAAGATATATATCAGGAACATATCTACCCTCAAATGGTGGAATATTCAATTTCGGTTTAGGAAGATGGTCATGATCTCGTACCTGAGGGAGAGCCCTACCATTGTGATTATTTGCATGTGGACGACCTGGTGGTTGTGGGGCTGGTGGTTGCACGTAGTTTTGATTTTGATCAACCTCATCCTCGTAATCTCCCGCATAATCATCCTCCGCATTAGTAGCAGGAGCCACAGAAGTATCAATAGCAGCACCAACAGTTTGGCCAGGCTGAAGAAGGACACGGCTCGCTCGGCGGAGGGCTGTTTCGCGATGTGGAGGTAGTAGTTGTTGTTGTTGCAGAGGTGCGGCAGGTGCAGCCAGTGGTGGAAGACGTGCAAGCAGTTCATTAAATCTGTTATCGAGCTTTGTTTCAAATGTCTTCTCAAGGCCAGTGATCTTCTCCATGGCCTCTTCAAAATTGTTCAGCATATCTTGCACATGCTCAGTCATCATTTGCTGAAACTTATCATGAAGATCCTTGTTCATTAAGTTCTCCCAGTCAATCTCGTCGGCTTATGATCCTGGCTTGATTAGCAGCAATAGAAACACAAAAGAATATGATCCTACAGACTACTAACAAGTGGTGGTGGTGGGTGTCACAAATCCGTCAAGCAAAACTCAAATTCTTACGAGTTCTTACCCAGCAGCAGGCGGTGATCGGCAACCGTTGTAGTCAAATATCTCAAAGCTTGGATAGAGCGATTACCAGGGAGAGTCAAACGCACGACGTAGATGTATGTGGAGCTGGGAAGGCTTATAATATGGTAGAAAAAGGGTCAGCAATAATCAATTCAGATATGCAAAGTTGAATAAATGCGCAACGATGGTACTGTGCTGGTCCTAGGCTAGACCGTGCTAGATACGCAAGCCTAGAACACTAACAGAATCACGGCGCTGGACGTAAACAAGGGAAAAGCATACTCTGGATTTATTTTTGCTCTGTTTTTTTTTTGCGCTCCTCTTTTTTTTGCGAAAAATCACTATAATGGCGAGTGTCTCAAAACTCTTCCCAGGTCAAACTGACAGGATAGGCACGAAATTTTTTTGACCAATTTTTTTTGTTCGACTGCCCGGACCCAAAAACTGGAAACGGGTCAAAAAAAACTTTCTATAACGGCGACTGTCTCAATACGCTTGGAAGCACCTAAAAATAGGATAGCCAGATTTTTTTGTCAAGTGCGTTTTTGGAAAATTTTGGGCCTAAACGAAGGGTGGTTTCCGGACTTTTTTTTACGAAACCTACTCAGGCAAGGAAACACGAATCGGAAATTAGACGGATCTCGAAAACAAACCTAATATGAAAGTAACTCGGATTGGTGGTGGATATATGGTGGTACGATATGGCAGCGGTGGTGATATATGGTAGCGGTGGTGGTATATGGATACAGATCGGTGGTGGTATATGGATATGGATTGGTGGTGGTATATGGATATGGATTCGAAGCGGTGGCGGATCAGCGGTGGTGGTAGATGGCAGGAGCGATGACGATGGTGCGACGGCGGCGTGACAACTTGTGAACAGAACTCGGAACTCTAAGGGAAACTAGACGCTAAGACCAGCAACTTGACACGATGATGCAACCGCAAATTCAACAAAGCATATACAGAAGAGATTATGCAAAGGCTCAGATTGGTTCGGATAGGATGAACTAACCCTAATTTTTTTTGGCTTTTTCGTGGACTATAGGTATGAAGAAAAGACTCGATCTAAACTACGAAAAACTATAAAATCTCACCGAGCAACCTGAAAATCTGATACCACTTGATAGAGGCAAAGGTGTCCCGTCTTTCGATGAGATGATGGATATCGCTTTGGTGGAAGTCAACTTTGACGATTCGACTACAAACGTGCGAGGACGTCGCGCCTTAGCAATCGCTAAACCAACTCCGAGAGGTTATTGACCACGCCAGAGCATGATCAACCTGACCACGAGGGTCTGTTTCCTGCGAGCAAACGAAGAACAAACAAGAAACTGAGATTGCAATCAGGATATTGCGAATATAAGATGAAAGCTTTATTGATCAAGGTGGGGTTCTGTACGCCTTTGTCTGGTCGTTGAACACAAACGAAGTACGCGAAGTTGCAGCTATGGCGAACTTTAATCTAAACAAAACCCAAAGTCTAAACGGTGCCCTAAGGGCTGTATATATGGAGGAAGAGGGGGGAATTTCGTGGCCCTTGGTGGAGGGGTCCGAAATCAACCCTATCTCTTGTTTCCCCACACATACGGACTCTAAAAATAGCCTATACTTATGTATTTCGAAATTACATGGGCCTGGCCCAATAATAAGGTGACGCAGCACCTAGAATAGCCTTGGGACGAAATTTATGAAGTGGCATCTTGTATATTTCATCCAAGGCTTCATGCACCCATTATGGAGGCTTCAAAGTCCTGAAATCATCACTTGTAACTCCGTTTTTGTTCCCCTTGCGCATGCCATCATCTCCATGCTTGTTCTTGCTCCAATGTTCAACCTTCTCCAAGCTAGGCCCTTCATTTGTAAGCAAAACAAATGTATCCAATTTAGGCAACATCATATTCTCATGAACATTAGAATCATTACAAGAAACGAAAGTACCTGATAATTAATTGGCGTGCGCGAGCTCTAGTAATTGGTCCAGTATATGTAGAAGTAGGGGTTGTGGGTGTAACAATGGTATTGATGTCCTCATCAGCCAGCATATTCAATGTGCTAACCTACATGGCTGCAACGTTTCATGTTGCAGACTACTCAGACGATGAATAAGGTGCGGTAGGTCGTTGTTTTGCACCCAGCTATGTCATTGGAGTTGATGGACTCATTTACCTTCGAATCTTCCGCATTTATCTAGTTTAGATGGCCTTCAGCCATGATATTTTTGTGTAATCATACTCTTTATGAGGACTCGATGTAATAAGTGTGTGATTGAAACTCTGTTATAATTCCTCGAGTACTGTGCGTGTCAGCATTACCGATCAGGGATGACACTGATGCACAGAGACTTTACCGTTTGAGGTCTGGTCGCTACATTTCTTTTCCGAATTGTTTATTTGGTTTGGCCAACTAGATTGATTTTTCTTGCCATGGGAAGAGGTGCTTTGTGATGGGTTCAATCTTGCGGTGCTCAATCTCAGTGACAGAAAGAAACATGACACGCATGTATCGTTGCTATTAAGGATAAAAAGACGGGGTCTATTCCTACATGAATAGATCTTGTCTACATCATGTCATCGTTCTTATTGCATTACTCCGTTTTTCCATGAACTTAATACACTAGATGCATGTTGGATAGCAGTTGATGTGTGGAGTAATAGTAGTAGATGCATAATCGTTTCGGTCTACTAATCTTGGGCATGATGCCTATATACACGATCATTCCCTTGGATATCATCATGATTATTCGCTTTTCTATCAATTGCCCAACAGTAATTTGTTTACCCACCGTATGCTATTTTCTTGAGAGAAGCTTATAGTGAAACTACGGCCCCCAAGTCTAGTTTCCTATCATATAAAACCAAAAATATCTTGCTGCAAGTTTTCTTTCTTTATTTTATTTGTGTTTTTGCTAGATCTATTTATCAAATCTCATATAATTTAATCTATCACAATACCGAGGAGGGATTGACAACCCCTCTTGATAGAGGCGAGGGTCCCGATCTTTCGATGAGATGATAACTATCGATTTGGTGGAGCCGACTTGTACGATCCGACTACAAACGTGCACGATGTTGTGCCTTAGCAATCGCTAAACCAATCTCCTGAGGTTACTAACGATGCTGGAAGCACGATCAGCCTGAACATAAAGGTCTATTCCTGCACGCAATCGAAGAACAAGCAAGAATATGATAATGCAATCTGAATATTGCGAATATAGATGAAGTATTGATAAAGGTGGGGATCCGAAAGCGGTCTTGGTCTGGTCGTTGGACACAAACGAAGTACACGAGATTGTGTTGGCTAACTTTTAACTAAACAAATCCCAAGTCTAAACGGTGCCTTAAGGGTTGTTTTATAGGGGAAAAGAGAAGGAATTTCGTCCACCCTTGGCAAGGTGGGACTAAAACACCTCCTGAGTCGTTTCCCCTTCAATACAGACTCTAAAAACATCCTAATAAGAGATATTTCGAAATTACATGGGCCTGGCCCAAAATAGGGCGGCACATCACCTAGAATATTTCGTCCATGTTCTTGTACGTCATCATGGTGGCTTCAAAGTGCAAAAATCTTCACTGGAAACTCCATTCTTGTTCCCTTTGCGCGTGTCTTCATCTCCATGCTTGATCATGCTCCGGTGTTGATCCTTTTGGTCCATGCTAGGCCCTTCAACTGTAATCAACACAAATGTATCCAAGTTAGGCAGCATCACATTCTCATGAACATTAGAAACATTACCAAGAAATGGAAGTACCTAATAATTTAACTGGCGTGCGCGAGCTCTATTAATTGCTCCAATGGGTGTAGTAGCAGCGGGCGTGGGTGTAACTGTGGTAGCCATGTCCTCATCATCCCCCCTTCTTGAAAAAGGCCGACCTCGGTGTTGCTTAATTTGAATTGCGGCTAACAAAAGAGACAAGGTGTACATGTTGTATATGTATATGTCATCCATTTTTACCGATCTCAGTTGGGGAACACATACAAAGTTATACAAGAATGCCCTTCAAAACTCTCATGAAAATATTGCAACTCCGTTTGCACATATAAGTGAAGCTCTTATAAATATCAAAAGAATGATAATGCTTATCATTAAACCATCCCAACATTGGTGCATAGACTTTAATTGTTTCAAAATTACATGCAACGACATGCTTAAATAAGCAAACATGCAACAAGTTATTCGACATGGAATCATCACCAAGATTGGAGGTCATATCAAGATGATTAAACATTGGCACAATAATTTTCGAACTTATTTGATCCAAATCGGAGTTCTTTCTTGATTCACATGGTTCTTTTGCATCAACAGTTAATTCAAGGGGTGCACTCAAAATTGTTGTTGTTGCATTCGTTTGATCACATGCGAAGTCAAATCATGAACATAGTCCTCTAAAATAGGTGGTATGATCAAAGAAGTGGGTAGCTAATCACATGGTGCATTTAAATTGACAAGGCATTCATCAAAGTCATGTGGAGGTGGAAGATTAATACCTTTGTCATTACTTCTTATGGTCAACTGATGCAGAGCATCCTACGGTCATCCCATGTACACTACGGCTACCCCCAAGCCCCAAGTGGACATACGACGAGACCTCATGCATACGCCATTGGACACAAGGTCAACCCACTCCAAAATGCTTCCCCTTGCCATTCGTGCGAGACATGGTTTCTACCTCATGCAAAGACACTACATGTGCTTAGGTACCAAGAAGACCCTCTCGGAGATGCTTGGGATCACGGACAAGTCCCCAAGTGCACGGATGAAGACGACCGATGAGTGAAACCGGAGGAAGTTCCCAGGACCCGGACATCCGGCCCCTAAAGCCAGTGGCCACAACAGTAGCCCAGCCGAGGAGCATCTCCAGGAACCGGACATTCGGCCTGAGCCGCCCGGACATTTGGTCCAGCTCCAGAAATCCGGCCACTCCTTCACAGAACGCATCTGAAGCCTGGCCACTCCAGCCCGGACATCCGCCCCCCACGTGATGCGGAGCATCCCTAGTCCATACGCAACGACACTCCATCACCACCACCGCAAGCACCAAGAGGACGAATGACAAGAGCACGTGCACGCGCCATTGAGAACGAGGTGAACTCCTTCCTCTTCGAGCTCCATTCAAATTCACACGAGAGTTGGGTCCTACCTCAAACGGAAATGCTATGCATCCTTAGGTATGGAGAAGATGACCGTGATGAGGCAAGACGGAGACCCAAGCACCTAAGGGGAAGGAGGAAGAAAACCATGGAAGGTGCCAAGGAGAAGTGGCTCTGGACACTTCGGGCACCCGCACCCGGCTGCCCCTGGGTGCGCGGCCTTCGGTCGCGCCCTGGGCCGGCCCCCTCACCACCCCAGGTGCCCGGCCAACTTGGCCCCGGGTGCTCGACCAGGACCTGGGTGACGCCCCAGCCAGCCTCGGGTGCCCGGCCCCTCCCGTGCCAAGCACCAGCCCCCGCGCGGGTGCCCGGGCTTTGGACCCCCGGGTGCCCAGCCTCGGCCGCCCAGCCGCCAGCTCCCACCCCGGGTGCCCGGTCCCTCCTCCTCCGGGTCCCTATCCGGTCCGGGTGCCAGGCCCCCTTTGCACCGGGTGCCCGGACCACTCCTAGTCCTAAGGCCTGCGTGCCACTTCGGGTTTTCACCCTTGTATCCCCCTCCTCCTCTCATTTCGTCTCTAAACTATAAGTACCCCCACCTAGCTCATTTGAGAGGATAGCAAAGTATTAGAAACACAAAGAGAGAGCTTTGCCCCTTGTATCCCCTCCTCTTTGGAGATCAATCCGCCGAGGCCTCCTCTTGGAGAAGATCATCATCAAGACCTCACCTAGTGGGAAGAACTTACCTAGTGCTATTTTCCTTGAATTGTTCATGTAATCTTGTGGATCTCATGTATGCTACTCTAGTGGATGTGTCATTTAGGTTTATTTGAGTGATTTGTTCCTTGTGTTCTTGAGCGTTCTTCCTCTTTTCCCCCTCCAAGTGTGAAAAGATCCCCTCTAGGTTTTCACCCTACAACATCTTGGTATCATGAGCAAGGTTGATTCACATCTTGGAATCCCATCCCCCCATTTGCTAGCTTGATTTTGTTGTTTTTCGTCCAAATTCGAAAATCCCCACAAAAATAGCCCCCGAAATTTTTCTTTCAATTTGTTGGATCTGTGAGATTTGATTGTTTTGGTCCATGGATTTGATGTTTGGCAAGTGGATCTAGCCCCTAACCAACAATCCCCACCCTTCCCACCATGAAATCCACGGAATTTTGCCTTTCCCCAAAATTTTCTGCCCAAATCGGCCACCACCGGGTGCCCGCACCCCGAATCCCCGGGTACCCGCACCCCCGGGCCAATTCCCGCTGACCACCCCGGGCACCCGCACCTCCCACCCCCGGGTGCCCACACCCCCCCTCGAATCAGCCAAACTACACCACCAATTTGGCCATAACTTCCTACTCCCAAGTCCGTTTTTTGTGTTCTTTAGCTCGTTCGGAAGCTCTTGACATCCCCCATACACATATATCATTACCACCACCATTAGCCTACATCCAAAAATTCATCATAAAAACACCCACCTTCCGCATTTGACTAATTTTGAGTTACAGTTTCCGTTTCGTAAGATGTTTCGGCTACTTACGAACGTGTGACATCGATATCACCAGCATTCATCATCGCCTCAGAGTCATCTTCACCAACGATCTTCACCGTTGTCACAGCTAACCATAAGAAAGGGCGGTATCCTCGACAACACTTACTTCATACCCTTGCTTTTGCATTGATAACCCGAGCCAATTTTCATCACTTACCCATCGAGACTAGCGAGTTGAGTATTGCCGGGCCACACTATTGTGCACTGTAGTGATCCTGCTATCATCTTTGTGCCTTAAGTCTCATATCTTACATACTTGTCTCATATCATACTTGGCTTGAGCATCAAGCATAGTGAAAAAAAGAGAAAGAAAGCAAAGCTTTTAAGCAAACAGAGGAGAAACAAAGAGCTTGTAAGCAATAGCATTGAGCCATCTTGCATCGATATATCATCTTGGTCACCATACATAGCATAGTTGGGATTAAAGACGACACGTTTCTCTCATAGGTTGGTGCACAAGCGTATCTTGCCCATTTGAGCAATCGAGCTAGTGTCTCTCTAGCATTCGCACAACAAGAGCATTTTTCCGTGGTTGCACATTTTGAGCTCACTCCTTGGTTGTGCGGATCCCATCTATCTTCCGTGTGTGTGTGTTCCTAGTGATAGTCTTGGCTTTGATCTACTTGCTTTACTTGCATTTTTGTGAACCTTCTCAACCTTATCGATAACTTGACTAACATTTTGTTTGGAAAATCTGCCACCATCCTAACCGAGCTACTCCATAAGCCTTTTACTTGTAGGTGTGAGAAATAAACCCGGTACCAATTCTCCTATTGTGGCATTACATTGAGTGACACTTGTTACATCCTCAATCCTCAGAAAAGGTAACGGTATTGTTCTCTCATTTTCCTACTCACCCCACTTGGTTATGATGGATAGGCCAACTTCGTCGGCGAACCCACTTTTCGAGGAGCAAGGTGATGATCGCGACTACGTCACTAAGAACCACTTCTTCGTCGCACAATGAGCTCTCCATCAAGAAAGTGAAGCATTGGGTGAATGCATTGAGCAACTCGCCATCGACCTTCGTCAATCAGAAGCAAGGAACCGAGACTACATAGACCCCAAGTTCACCACACAGATGGAAGAGCTCCGCAACATGATCGTGCGACACCCATCTTCCTCAACCACTTCATCAAGACGGTGCCACTCAAGCCACCGCCCTAGTCGGCAATCTTCGGACTACTCCTCTTACGATGCAAGTCCGCCACGAGCTCGTTTTCCTTGATGTGATGACCCCCAAGATCGCCAAGCGCAAGAAAATCCATTCTATGGCAATGGCTTACAAGACCGAGTTCGAGCATGTGAAAGGGCGCGACAACAAGCGCAAGAAGCAATGGAGAAAGCGCAACAAGTGCAACGTCAAGAACCTCAAGATGATGACGCCATCCGTCAAGCACAAGCACTCGAAGCACAACACGCACTCTGCGAGGTCACTAGAGCCGTCGAAGAGCGCAACCGCCTAGTGCGTGAACAAGAGGAAGCACTCTGTGAAGAGCTACAAGAAAGGGGAAACCAAGCACATATTCCTCGTCCTCCTCCAAGACAAGAACGACACCAAGCGGAACTAGTGCTTCAAGACCCTCCCCCATGCCAAGAGCGACATCTTGAGGAACGAGCATTTGAGGACCTTCCTCCATGGCAAGAGCGACATCAAAACTGCTACTATGATGAAGAACTCTGCTACAACAAGCTCAAGGTCACCATGCCCAAGTTCTCCGAAAGCAATGATCCTGAAGAATATCTCTCATGGGCCTTGAAAGTGGATAATATATTCCGTCTTCACAACTATGACGAGGAAAAGAAGATCACCATGGCCTCCCTTGAGTTTCAAGACTACGTCCTAATTTGGTGGGAACAAGTGATTGAGCGACGACAAACAAGAGGAGAACCACCAATCACGACTTGGACGGAAATGAAGGATGTCATGAGAGCTCGCTTCGTGCCTACAAACTACACCCGTGATTTCTTGAAGAAGTTGCAACTCCTCAAGCAAGGCACGGAGACGGTGGAAGAATACTACCAAGAAATGGAATTTGCCATGATAAGAGCCAATGTGAAGGAAGATGACGAGCAAACTATGGCACGCTTCTTCGACGGCCTCAATCACCAATCAAGCAAATTGCCGACTTCCAACCTACTCAAACCTTCTCGAGCTAGTTCATCAAGTGACCAAGGCCGAGCGACAAGTGCAAGATGAATTCAAATACGCCAAGTACTCGTCCAAGACCTACGGCTCCTACTCTCAAGATCCCGTGACTTCGGCAACTCCTACCTTAACTCGAGCATCACCAAGTACCGGCGACAAGTCAAGTTCCAAGCAAGCTACGCCTTCCTCAACTCGTCCTCCGGCAAGCACCTACAAATCCAAGACTCCCTCATCTTCGGCGCCACCGAATGACCCCGTCAAGACAAGTTATTTCAAGTGCTTCACTTGTGGTGGCCGAGGGCACAAGTACTTCGAGTGCACTAACAAACGCACCATGATCTTCAATGATGATGGCACATACGACTCGATGATTGAAGAAGAACTGGAGGCCCTTGAGCATGTGGTCATTCACTGGCCCGCGACCGAAGATGAAGATGATCAAGTGTTTTGTGACAATGATTCAAGTCCCTCTCTCGTGGTCTCCAAGGTCTTGATGCTCCAACACCACCAAGAAGAAGACCAACGGTGCCACATCTTCCACACCAAGGCTGGCATCAACGGGCGTTCCGTGAAAGTCATCATCGACGGCGGAAGTTGTCACAACTTGGCAAGTGAAGAGCTACGTTCCAAGCTCCAATTAGTCAAGAAGAAGCACCCTCATCCCTACAAGGTGCAATGGCTAAGCGACTCCGACACTATTCAAGTGGAGCATACGGTGCAAGTTTCTTTCAAGATCGGCGCCTACGAGGACACCTTGGAGTGCGATGTGGTTCCTATGTCCATGTGGCACCTTCTTTGGTAAGACCTTGGCAATTCAACCGTGGCGTCATCCACAACGGAAGAACTAACCACTATAGCTTCAAGATGAAGGGCAAGGTGTACATACTTCGACCAATGTCACCAAGCCAAGTGATCGCCGACAAGAAAGCTTCCACCCATCATCGAGATACTAGTGAGAAAGTGAACCACCACAAAAAAAGTGAGCCCACAAGCCCAAATTGAGCGACTCTCGCCAAGAGAGAAAAACTTAGTCCTTCTAGCCACAAAAGAGAGATGAGAGAAGTGTGTGAGAACCCGTCGAGTGTCATCCACTATTTCCTCCTATGCAAAGATGAGGTGGCAACAACTAGCTCTCCTACTCCGCTCCCTCTAGTGTTTTCCAACTTGTTGCAGGAATTTGAGGATGTCTTCCCCGATGAGCTACCTCCCGGTCTCCCTCCTCTACATGGCATTGAACATCGGATCGACCTCATCCCTGGAGCACCTCTTCCTAACAGGGCTCCATACCACGTCAACCCCGAAGAAACTAAGGAGATCCAACAGCAAGTACAACAACTCATCGACAACAACCATGTACGTGAAAGCTTAAGCCCTTGTGCCGTTCCAATTATCCTTGTTCCCAAGCAAGATGGTAGTTTTCGCATGTGCTCCGATTGTAGACCCATCAATGCTATCATCGTTTGTTATAGGCATCCCATTCCTCGTCTTGATGATATGCTAGATGAGCTTCGCAGTGCCACCATTTTCTCAAAAGTTGATCTTAAAATTGGCTATTATCAAATCCTCTTACAAGAAGGTGATGAATGGAAAAGTGCTTTCAAAACTAAATTTGGCTTGTACAAGTGGTTGGTTATGCGTATGGGTTTATCGGAAGCTCCCGGTACTTTCATGCTTCTTATGCATTTTGTGCTTCGTCCTTACATTGGAGTGTTTGTTGTGGTCTACTTCGACAACATACTTGTTTTTAGCAAATCCATCAAAGATCATGTAAATCATGTTAGGGCCATTTTGCAAACTCTTCGCAAGGAACATCTTTATGCCAACATGAAAAAATGCACTTTTGGAGTTGACAAGCTTGTTTTCTTGGGTTTCGTTGTTTCCTCAAAGGGTGTCCATGTCGATGAGTCTAAAATTGAAGAAATTAAAACTTGGCCACAACCAACTAATTTGCAACAAGTGCGTAGTTTTCTTGGCCTCGTGGGTTTCTATCATCTCTTTGTGAAAGATTTTAGCACTATTGCCGCACCGTTGCATGCCTTGAGTAAGAAAAATGCTCCTTTTGTTTGGGGACCTTTGCAATCACCGCTTTTGATGAGCTTAAATCATTGCTTACTCATGCTCCGATTCTTGATTTTGCCCAACTTTGACAAAACTTTTGAGGTTCATTGTGATGCTAGTGGTCATGGAATTGGTCGAGTTTTGATGCAAGAAAAGCGAGCCATTGCATATTTTAGTGAAAAAATTTCCGGTGCTCAACTTAACTATCCCATCTATGACAAAGAATTGTATGCCTTAGTGCGTGTGTTGCATGTTTGGGAGCATTATCTTCGCCCACATGAGTTTGTCATACATACCGATCATGAAACACTTAAGTACCTTAAAGGCCAAACCAAGTTGAATAAACGGCATGCCAAATGGAGTGAATTATTGAATCTTTCCCCTATGTGATAAAGTACATTAAGGGCAAAGAAAATGTTATAGCGGGCGCTCTTTCCCGCAAATGCATGTTACTTACTCAACTTGAATTGAATGTTGTTGGATTTGATCATATCAAAGACTTGTATGAGCATGATGTGTCTTTTTCTACTCCTTTTGCTAAGTGTGTGACGCATACTTCTTGGGAACGATATTATATCAAAGATGGTTATCTAATGAGAGCTAACAAACTATGCATTCCCGAGTCTTCTCTTTGTTTGTTAATTTTGCAAGTGGCTCATGGAGGTGGACTCATGGGACACTCCGGACGCACAAGACTTTTGCCACGCTCTCTAAGAACTATTTTTGGCCCAACATGTTTCGCGATTTCTCACGCTTCACCAACCGGTGCTCTACATGTCACAAAGCTAAGTCACAATCCCAATCCCATGGTTCGCATATGCCACTACCTATTCCACATCAACCTTGGGAAGATATTAGCATGGATTTTATGCTTGGATTACCTAGGACTCAAAATGGCAAGGACTCCGTATTTGTTGTAGTGGACCGATTCTCTAAAATGGCTCATTTTATCCCATGTAATAAGATAGAAGATGCTTCACATGTTGCAAATCTCTTTTGTAGGGAAATCTTGAGGTTGCACGACATGCCAAAGACATTGTGTCGGACCAAGACGTCAAGTTCTTAAGCTACTTTTGGAAGATGCTATGCGCCAAGATCGGAATCAAGCTATTCTTCTCCACAGCGTACCATCCTGAAACCGATGGCCAAATGGAAGTCACCAACCGGACGCTTGCCACTCTCCTATGCGTGTTGATCAAAAAGAACATCAAGGAGTGGGAGGAGTGCTTACCTATCGCCGAGTATGCCTACAATCATGCAAGACACTCTACCATCGGCAAGTCCCCCTTCAAGGTTGTCTACGGCTTCAACCCATTGTCGTTGTTGGACATCCTTCCTCTATCACTTCAAGAACGAGCGAACATGGACGCTAGCGCAAGAGCCACCTACCTCAAGAATATGCATGAAGAAACAAGGTCCACGATCGAGCGTCAAGTACACCGCCTCGCCTCCAAGCTCAATATCAACAAGTCACCGATGGTGTTCCAATTGGGCGATCTAGTATGGCTACACCTCCCCAAGGACCGCTTCCCCAATGCCTATAAGGTCGACATTCCACGTGACAAGTACAACGTAAGCGACATCTTCAACGTCAAAGACTTGGCCAAGTACCATGGTGATGATGATCACGATCCATGGATGGATCTCTCCCAGGGGGGGGGGGAGATAATGCGGAGCATCCCGAGTCCATCCGCAACGACACTCCATCACCGCCACCATAAGAACCGAGAGGACCAATGACAAGAGCACGTGCACGCGCCATCGAGAACGAGGTGAACTCCTTCCTCTTCGAGCTCCATTCAAATTCACACGAGAGTTGGGTCCTACCTCAAAAAAATGCTATGTGTCTTTAGGTACAAAGAAGATGACCGTGATGAGGCCAAGACGGAGACCCAAGCACCTAAGGAGAAGAAGGAGGAAGAAAACCATGGAAGGTGCCAAGGAGAAGTGTCCCTGGACACTCCGGGCACACACACCCCGCTACCCCCGGGTGCCCGGGCCTTCGGCCGCGCCCTGGGCCGTCCCCCTGACCACCCGGGTGCCCGGCCAACTTGGCCCCAGGTGCCCGGCCAGGACCTGGGCGACGCCCCAGCCAGCCCTGGGTGCCCGGGCCCTCAACCCCGGGTGCCCGGCCCCTCCCGTGCCAAGCAGTAGCCCTCGCCCGGGTG
The DNA here is from genome assembly GCF_002162155.2 of Triticum dicoccoides. NCBI lineage: Eukaryota > Viridiplantae > Streptophyta > Magnoliopsida > Poales > Poaceae > Triticum > Triticum dicoccoides. The sequence goes on along the minus strand of NC_041393.1, from coordinate 305,120,833 downwards.
CCCGGGCTTTGGACCCCCGGGTGCCCGGCCATGACCGCCCATCCGCCAGCTTCTACCCCGGGTGCCTGGGCCTAGGACCCCAGGTGCCCGGTTCCTCCTCCTCTGGGTCCCTGTCCGGTCCGGGTGCCCGCCCCCCTTTGCACCGGGTGCCCGGACCACTCCGAAGGCCTGCGTGCCTCTTTGGGTTTTCACCCTTGTATCCCCCTCCTCCTCTCATTTTGTCTCTAAACTATAAGTACCCCCACCTAGCTCATTTGAGAGGATAGCCAAGTATTAGAAACACAAAGAGATAGCTTTCCTCCTTGTATACCCTCCTCTTTGGAGATCAAGCCCCCACCTAGGGAAGAATCATTTGGATTGTCAAGGCCTCCTCTTGGAGAAGATCATCATCAAGACCTCACCTAGTGGGAAGAACTTACCTAGTGCTATTTTCCTTGAATTGTTCATGTAATCTTGTGGATCTCATGTATGCTACTCTAGTGGATGTGTCATTTGGGTTTGTTTGAGTGATTTGTTCCTTGTGTTCTTGAGTGTTCTTCCTCTTTTTCCCCTCCAAGTGTGAAAAGATACCCTCTAGGGTTTCACCCTACAACACCACGCCTCTGACATCCGGCCCCTCCTCGAATGCCCGGACATTCAGCCCCTCGTGCCTGCGTGCAGTGTATCCGGGCCGAAAGCCCATGTACCCCTTTGCCCCAACTGACACTAGCACTATATATAGACCCCCTCCTCCTCCTAGCTAGTGTTAGCATTGTGATAGCTCATTTTGGAGATAGAGCTTTGCTCATCCACTTGTGTCCCTATTCCATTGGAGGCCAAGCCCTCCATCTAGGAGAAGATCCCCTAAGTGGATTCAAGACCTCTTCACGGAGAAGATCCCCTTGCGTATTCAAGACCCCATCTCCTCACAGATTAGGATGAACTAGCTACCTTGTATCCTCCCTTTGTTGGATTTGAATCATGTATATCCCTTTGTGTTCATGGATCTAGCACATGTGTGATTGTTTCTTGTTGATCTGAGTGTTTCCTATTGTTTCCCCTCGTGTTCCCACTCGTGTGTTCGTCGTGTTCTTCGGGAATCCCCTCCAAATCATGAAAGATCGGCCCCTAGGGTTCCACCCAATACTGCAGGATGCTGCTAACGCGACACTACGATCAGACACCCTTTGACGAAATTGTGTGCGATGCATTAATCGAAAACGGTGGTGTAAAAAACCCATCAAAAAAGGTGCAAAACGTTTGCATTGGCGGAGCCATCAAACACGGTTCAGATTTTAGTTATGTGTGTGATGCAGGGCACATAGTTAATCCATTTGAACTGTTTGCGATGAGGCAGAACGACATAAATGGGCAGCCATATCAATGTGTATGCGATATACGATATACAGTTCGCTCCGATGAACTGTTTGCTATTAGGGAGTGCAATAGAAATGGTTAGCCAGATCAAGGCGTGTGTGATATACGACATACAGTTCACTCAGACAAACTGTTTTCGATTAGGGAACACAACAAAAACGGTTCAACTTAACAAGATGTGTGTGATATGTGGCATACAATTTCACATGGATAAACTGTTTGCGATGAGCCAAAAGAACTCAAATGAGTCATGTAAACAAGACGTGTGTGATATGTGGCAAACAGCAGACTCAGATGAAATGTTTGCGATGAGAAATTACAACACAGACGATTAATACAGTTAGTTCGTGTGCGATTCCGTGTGTACAAAAAACTTTGAAAAATGCAAACTAGTTACTTGTGGTGGCTACGAGTATCGCACACGATGCATCTGTGAGTAATCATGTGCGATGACTAGTACGTTTCACATGTGTTTCCTTATGTTAACATGTGTGTGAATTTGCAATATGGACAGTTAATATGCAAATGCCTTCTGGAAATCGGGCACATGCTTAAACTCAATGAATTGTGTACGATACTAGTACTTTCCATGAAAATTTAAGAACTTGGCTAACAACATTTGAGTAACATATATATAGTGGTTACACTATTCGACAAAAGGAGGATCTTCGTAACATGGTTTTGACAACCATATGGTACATATCTACATACTTAACATAGTAACAACTATCACATTTTAAGAGGCTAAGGGCCAACAACCATATGGTCCATATCTACATACTTAACATAGTAATAGCTAGCACATTTTAAGAGGCTGAGGGCTAACAAACACAACTATCCGCTGGAAGCAGCTTGATCATGGCGACTCGGCATCTCGTCAATGAAAAGGAAGAGCCCTCCTATGCCTTGGTAGAGCCCGAGTAGAACAATGTCTCTAATTTTCCAATATGGATGCATTGCCACGACAGGCGAGAACTTGTTAGTTTGAATGGTTCCATTTCTGCGGGAAATGTAGTACCTTGCAATGACTTTGGCATTATTAGTAGGCACAAGTGTAATTCGACTACGTCGGGAAATTGATCCAAGAACTACTACAGCGGGCAATTTCTGTTGAAATGTAGAATAAAAACAAATTGTAACATATCGTTGAAGATATATATATATACACACATATATATATATATTGTTGGATTAAGGGATCCGCAAACCCTTGAGAGGTTCGAACTCTGGGGTGCGTGCGGAGATCTCAACCTACCCAGCCTGCCTACTCGCGATCCTCCTAAGCCTAGCGCGTCAAGCTCAAAGAGACACAATAGTTTATCCTGGTTCGGGCCACCTTGCGGTGTAATACCCTACTCCAGCGTTTTGGTGGATTGCCTCGGAGGGCTGAGGATGAACTAGTACAATGGATGAACTGGCCTCAGGAGGTGAGATGTTCTTGAGCCGGTGTGGTGTGAGCTAGTTCGACCTGTCTTCCTATGGTGGTGGCTAGTCCTATTTATAGTGGCCTTGGTCCTCTTCCCAAATGTAGGCAGGAAGGGATCCCACAACGACCGGATTTGAAAAGGGACAAGTAGTACAGCTTATCCTGACAAAAGTAGTCTTCGCCTGCGAAAAGCCTCTGGTCGTGACACTGCGGTGGGCTCGTCGATGACCTCCGTCCTACTGTCCTGGCGGTCTTGGTCTCGCTGCACCAGAATGGAAACCTTTGGTTGATTCCTCGGGAATCCGCACCTGTGGCTTGCCTCCCTTGCATCGAAGAGGAAACCCGCGCTCTGCTCCCGCCTGGCGCCCACCTGGCTTTGGTCGTCATGTCTCACGTCAGCTGAGCCTCGTGAGGTGAACCTTGCATAGAACTCTCCGCCCCTCAGGAGCTAGCCTGAGGAGGCCGATCCCCTCGGGAGTCTTGGCATCATCCGCCTCGCGAGGCTTGGCTCCTCGCGAGGGTCTTGTGTTTTTGATGCTAAAGCTGGGCCGTACCAGGCCGTCGATGGAGCCACATGGTGGGCTGCAGGCAGGCAGGGCTGGATACCCCCATATCCAGGACGCCGACAGTAGCCCCCGGGCCTAAGGTGCGCTCGGACTTGGCTTCCAGGCGAAGCCAAAGGTGATAGAGGCGAGGGTGTCCCGATCTTTCGATGAGATGGTAACTATCGATTTGGTGGAGACGACTTTGACGATCCGACTACAAACGTGCACGACGTTGCGCCTTAGCAATCGCTAAACCAATCTCCAGAGGTTATTGACCACGCCGGTGCACGATCAACCTGACCACGAAGGTCTATTCCTGCAAGCAATCGAAGAACGAGCAAGAATATGATAAAAGCAATCTGAATATTGCAAATATATATGAGGTATTGATAATGGTGGGGATCCGTAAGCGGTCTTGGTCTGGTCGTTGGACACAAACGAAGTACACGAAGTTGCGTTGGCTAACTTTTAACTAAACAAATCCCAAGGAAAAAGCTACTAGATGGATCTACTTATATAGGAGCAAGGGGTGGCGGCCAAGGAGGTGGGAGGATGTCCCAAGGCAGCCTAAAACTAACCCTAGGTCGTACAAGGCTCATGGGCCCAAGTGGAGGTGATGTAACACCTTTGGACTTGTAGTTTGACTCGGATTCTGCTGCATCATCAGATTGTTTCGTCCACAACTCAATGCTCCGGACGAATTTGAAGGTGATTCCAATTGGGTTGGAAAGTGCACGAAATCTAGTTTCCAACAAAAAAAGAATCACCCAATTTGGAGTCCGTATGAAAAACTTGTGTGCGTTTTGAGTCAGGTATGTCTGTGCAGTCCGAATCTGAATCCAGAACGTGAGAGACTTGGACTCTATCTTCTCTTGGGCCAAAAGTGACGTGAAAGAACTTTTTGGATAGCAAATAAACATCTCTTTCTTCCTTATCTTCATATGTGGATTGTACAAATGTCCCATACACCTGCAATTAGACAAAACACAAAAGTGTGTGAAGTATTTTTGTTCTGGATAACATAAATAGATTATTGAATAGTTTGCACTAGAAATCACCTGACAAATATGCATATATGCAATATTTTTGGTCATATCCAAGGTAGTCATGTCCTCATCATCCTCCCCTTCTTGAAAATAAAGCCGTCCTCGGCGTTGCTTAATCTGAAATGTGGCTAACAAAAGAGACAAGGTGTACATGTTGTATATGTATATGTCATCCATTTTTACTTCCCTTGATTTTTGCATATATGACACATGAATAGATGAGTAACTTGCATAGTTCATAAAATCTAAAGCCAAAAAATTAGCACAAGAAGTAGAAGGCATGAAAATATTGCAAATCAGTTTGCACATATAAGTGAAGCTCTTATTCATTTCAAAAGATTGACAATGTTCATCATTAAACCATCCCAACATTGGTGAATAAACCTTACTTGCATCAAATTTACATGCTACAACATGCTTAAATAAGCAAACATGCAATAAGTCATTCAACACAGAATCATCACCAAGATTAGAGGTCATATCAAAATGATTAAACATTGGTTCTTTTGCATCAATAGTTAATTCAATGGGTGCACTCAAAATTGTTGGTATTTCAGTTGTTTGATCACATGGCAAAGTCAAATTATCAACATAGTCCTCTAAAATAGGTGGTGTGATCAAAGTAGTGGGTAGCTCATCAGATGGTGCATTCAAATTGACAAGGCATTCATCATTCTCATGTAGAGATGGATGATCAGTACCTTTGTCATTACCTCTTATGATCAACTCAGATGATGTAGCCACTCTCGGGGGCGATGTGTCACATGGTGGAGGTGATGTAGTCCTGACAACAACGGATGTGGTTGTCATAGTATGCCTAGTAGTTGAAGGAACAATCATATCAACTCTTGGAATGTGCACCGTGCGCTTGTTCTCCTCGTGGCCAACACGTCGTTTTATTTCCTGTTCAGCTTTGCAAGCAAGATGAAACAAATGGTCCATAGGATAACACTCTTCATGAATTAGTATCTCTTGAATATCACGGTTTAATCCTCCCCAAAATCTATCCATAAAATCATCTTCACTTTCTTCTAAAGAGGAATGCAACAAGGTAGTTTGTAAATCATCATAATATTTTGTTACAGTTTCACTACCTTGTTTTAAGTGTTGCAACTTCTTAATCATGTCACGAGTATAATAAGCAGGGACGAAAGTATGTCGCATGGCAAGTTTCAAATCATCCCAAGTAGTAGGTATATAATCAGGGTGTAACCGACAATATTCACTCCACCAAACCAAAGCATAACCAGTGAAAGAACCAGCCGCAACCTTAACCTTTTTATGTTCATCGAAATTATGGGAAGCAAATATATTTTTTATGTCGAACTCCCATTCAATATATAAAGCAGGTTTAAAACGGCCATTAAATGGTGGTATAGATACATTAACCTGATCATGTGCATTTGGATGTTTGTGCACCTCTCGTGACGGTTGTGGTATTTGCAAAGGTGGCGGCACGTCTCCCGCGATTGACAAAGCCCATGAATTGACTCTGGATCCTGTCATGATTAGTAGAACAAGAAACAAAACCCAAAAATAATGTTCCTATAACTACTAGGATGTGGTGGTAAAACGCTCACAGTAAAGCAAATATCAATGTCTTACAAGTTCTTACCATGCAGCAGGCGGTGATCGGCAACCAGCGGTGTCAAGTAACTCCGAATATTGAGTAAAGCGATTGCCAGGGGAGCGTACGTATACACGGTGTAGAAATATGTGGAGCTGGGTTGGCTATATATGGTAGCAAAAGATTAGCAATAATCAATTCAAAGATGCAATGTTGAATAAACGCTCAACGACGGTACTGTGCTGGTCCTAGGCTAGACCGGACTAGAGACGCGAGCCTAGAACACTAATGAGGTCACGTCGTAGCACAACTAGCATCAATGAAGGATACTAAGTAGCTCTGGACAGCAAGATATAAGTGAAGATCACAACGGCAGTAAAGATAATGAGGTGAAACAACAGCCAAGCAGGATATATCAACAACTTTGTCTCCAACTTTCCTCTGAAAAAGTTTGTGCCGATTTTTTTGTTTTTTTTTCTTCTCTTTTTTTTCCTCACACTTTTTTTTTCTTTCTCTCCTTTTTTTCTCTCTGACTTTTTTTTCTCCCTTTTTTTCTCGTTTTTTTCTCTCTTTTTTTTCTCCCTCTTTCCAAAACAAACTAGATAAGATGCAGATTGGATCAAGTGAAGATGTGAACGATCTCAACTATTATTATGACAATGAATGATGGGTAGCACGTGGTGGAAATTGATGGATGGGTGGTGGACAGCGGAAGAGATAATGATGCAGCGGTGGCGTGACTAATGTGAACAGAACTCGAAACTCTAAACGAACTAGACACTAAGACCAGCAACTCGACACGACGATGCAACCGATAATTCAACTATGCAAGCAATGAAAAGAAAATTGCAAAGGCTCAGATTGGCTTGGACCAAGGATGAATAGATCTAACTCTTTTTTTTTGCTTTTTCTTGGACAATAGGTAAGAAAATAAATCTAATCTAGGAAAACTGGAAATTCTCACCGAGCAACCTGAAAACTGATACCACTTGATAGAGGCGAGGGTGTCCCGATCTTTCGATGAGATGGTAACTATCGATTTGGTGGAGACGACTTTGACGATCCGACTACAAACGTGCACGACGTTGCGCCTTAGCAATCGCTAAACCAATCTCCAGAGGTTATTGACCACGCCGGTGCACGATCAACCTGACCACGAAGGTCTATTCCTGCAAGCAATCGAAGAACGAGCAAGAATATGATAAAAGCAATCTGAATATTGCAAATATATATGAGGTATTGATAATGGTGGGGATCCGTAAGCGGTCTTGGTCTGGTCGTTGGACACAAACGAAGTACACGAAGTTGCGTTGGCTAACTTTTAACTAAACAAATCCCAAGGAAAAAGCTACTAGATGGATCTACTTATATAGGAGCAAGGGGTGGCGGCCAAGGAGGTGGGAGGATGTCCCAAGGCAGCCTAAAACTAACCCTAGGTCGTACAAGGCTCATGGGCCCAAGTGGAGGTGATGTAACACCTTTGGACTTGTAGTTTGACTCGGATTCTGCTGCATCATCAGATTGTTTCGTCCACAACTCAATGCTCCGGACGAATTTGAAGGTGATTCCAATTGGGTTGGAAAGTGCACGAAATCTAGTTTCCAACAAAAAAAGAATCACCCAATTCGGAGTCCGTATGAAAAACTTGTGTGCGTTTTGAGTCAGGTATGTCTGTGCAGTCCGAATCTGAATCCAGAACGTGAGAGACTTGGACTCTATCTTCTCTTGGGCCAAAAGTGACGTGAAAGAACTTTTTGGATAGCAAATAAACATCTCTTTCTTCCTTATCTTCATATGTGGATTGTACAAATGTCCCATACACCTGCAATTAGACAAAACACAAAAGTGTGTGAAGTATTTTTGTTCTGGATAACATAAATAGATTATTGAATAGTTTGCACTAGAAATCACCTGACAAATATGCATATATGCAATATTTTTGGTCATATCCAAGGTAGTCATGTCCTCATCAAAAGGGCAAGTTCGGAGTGCCGCAGGCCCTAACCACCTGCGGCCCTGATGACGCGTGGTGATTGATGGGATGTGGGCGACTCCGCTTCCCCATGCTGCCTCGGCAACCATTCGACTTGACGGGACGATGCCGGCATGCAGAGGGTCATGATGGCACGAGGTCGTGGAGGGTGGCGGTTGACCTCCCTTGGCTATAAATGCGGGGGAGGGACAGAGCCCCTCACCCATCCTTCCTTCGTCTTGTTCCTGCCTGCTTCTTCTCTTCTCCATCTTGCTCTCATGGCGTCGCCGAGGAGGTTTTCAGCGGCCGAGAAGGGGAAAGCTTCTAGGAGGGGCCAACATCTCCACCACCTAAGAGGGGCTGCGGTCGCCCCCGCAAGCATCCTGCGGCTCCTGCGCGGCTTCTAGGGGGCGCGAGCGCGCACCCCCAGAGGCGGCGTTGCTCTTGGCGCCCGCAATGGAACCTCTTCTCGCAGCGGGGGCCACCGGCTTCGGAGCAGCCCCCATGATGAAGGGAGGCGCACCGTGATCGTGCGCCCGCCTCGACCGCGCTTCTCCTAGCTGGATGTGCTCCCTGAGTTCGTGGTGTGGTCAGAGAGCCCGACCGACACCTCCCTCCGACTTCCGCACTTCTTCTCCGACGAGCTTCCTTCTTTGGGGCTCGATGGCCTCTGGCTGCAGGCTGACAGGTGCTGCAGCAGAGCTTCCTGGGTCGAGGCTGAGGTCGCCACTTCCGGCAGCATGGTCATGACCGGCGGCTGGCAGACGTTTGCCCGCGCACGAGGCCTGAGCGGAACATGCACTCTTCACTTCAAGTACGACGGCCTGGCGACCCTCTACGTGAGGGTGTTTAGGGAGGACGGCTACCGCGTGGGGTGCTGCCCGGAGGATGGCAGCGACGACGAAGGTGGCAATGGTGTGACGCCCCCGATTTAATCGTACACTAATCATGCACGCAAATGTGTACGATCGAGATCAGGGACTCACGGGAAGATATCACAACACAACTCTACAAATAAAATAAGTCATACAAGCATCATAATACAAGCCAGGGGCCTCGAGGGCTCGAATACAAGTGCTCGATCATAGACGAGTCAGCGGAAGCAACAATATCTGAGTACAGACATAAGTTAAACAAGTTGCCATAAGATGGCTAGCACAAACTGGGATACAGATCGAAAGAGGCGCAGGCCTCCTGCCTGGGATCCTCCTAAACTACTCCTGGTCGTCGTCAGCGGGCAGCACGTAGTAGTAGGCACCTCCGGTGTAGTAGGGGTCGTCGTGGACGGTGGCGTCTGGCTCCTGGACTCCAGCATCTGGTTGCGACAACCAGAAAGAAAGGAAAGGGGAAAAAGGGGGAAGAAAGCAACCGTGAGTACTCATCCAAAGTACTCGCAAGCAAGGAACTACACTACATATGCATGGGTATATGTGTAAGGAGGCCATATCAGTGGACTGAACTGCAGAATGCCGGAATAAGAGGGGGATAGCTAGTCCTATCGAAGACTACGCTTCTGGCAGCCTCCGTCTTGCAGCATGTAGAAGAGAATAGATGGAAGTCCTCCAAGTAGCATCTCCAAGTAGCATATCCAAATAGCATCTCATAGCATAATCCTACCCGGCGATCCTCTCCTCGTCGCCCTGTAGAAAAGCGATCACCGGGTTGTCTGTGGAACTTGGAAGGGTGTGTTTTATTAAGTATCCGGTTCTAGTTGTCATAAGGTCAAGGTACAACTCCAAGTCGTCCTGTTACCGAAGATCACGGCTATTCGAATAGATTAACTTCCCTGCAGGGGTGCACCACATT
>NC_041393.1:305101765-305109761 GCF_002162155.2 Triticum dicoccoides | reverse complement strand
TGAGGGGGATAAGGGGAGTGGGGTGGGCCGCCGTCGGTGGGCCGGCTGGGCCGGCGGGGTCGGCTGAGCCAACTGGGCCAAGGGGCCCAGTGGTGGGTGGGGGGGGCTTGTGGCCTGCTGGGCCGAAGCCCAGGGGGCAAGGGGGGGTTCTCCTTTTCCTTTTTTTTTGTCTTGTTTTCTGTTTTCTTTATTAAATCTTTATTTCTTTATTTTAGTTGCATTTTAATTTAGTAAAATATACACTTAGTATCTAATTCAGTATTTTGACTTAGTCCATAGTCACAAAAAGTCTAGACCCCAAATAACTTAGTTTGACATTTTATTAATCATAAAAGTTATTCAAATAATCATTTTTACTACTGTTTTATTCATCTCATAGTATTTAAACATTTTATAAATGTGTGGTTTTTCCCCAATAATTATCTATGCAATATTTGGTTCACTCCGAACATTTTTGTTTTAATTTTTGAAAACTTTTATTGTTTTCTTTTATTTAAATTTTGAATTTGTTTCGGTTCCGAACTATCGAGAGTTTATCACAGTAACCGTGGTGACGTGGCATCATTAGCGGGGAATCACTGTAGCTTAATTTTCCGGGCGTCACAATTCTCCTCCACTACAAGAAATCTCGTCCCGAGATTTAGGATCGGTTATAAGGGGGAAGGGGTCTGGTTACGAAATTCTAACGATTCTTCTCGATCATAGTAGCTCTTCTCGAAGAGGTCGACCCATTACATTGATGTCTTCCGTCCTCTCCTTCGGGTCATCATGATGAAGTTTGTCGTCCTTTCTTCGGGGTTCCATCGTACTTACGAAAGGATAAAGGGTGGGTATCCCGAGAGAATGGACCTCTGCAGGTTTGACTATCTGGTCGATAACATCGGGGAGGGTGGCGGAAGTAACTCTCGAATTGAAACTTAAGAAAATATCAAGAGCAGAGTAAGGAGGTATCCTGGGAAGTTTCGAGCGGGCAGGCAATCGTTCGATGTCTGATATGTGGCGTGAAAGGGGTTCGAAGCCACGGGAATAAGTATTTGTCTGATACCAGATTGAAGGTGTCTCATGAATTACATACGAGGCCACGCGCGAGGAACAACCTTGGGTACAGGGGGGGTACAGGAGAGTCAGGTTTCGATCCTGTGGAGCTGTGGGTTATGGGCCCACCATGTGGATTAAAAAGTAGGAAGGACAGTGACATCTTGCACGATCATGTAAGCAAGGCATGCCAGAGGATAATCTGTTGGTTATGTCGGCAACAACATCGGTACCAAGGGTGAGGGACGAAGAGAACCATTATCCTGCTCGTTGAACGAGGCGGGCCAATAGGCAAGGTTCTCGTCCATCGGTGGCTACCGAAATGTCATCAACAATAGTAACAGGGTCTTACTGACACGGTCGTACACCAAGGTGTTTACATAAGCAGAAGAATATTACTGCTTAGATCATATAGACCTCAAGAAAGGTTAAACCAAACACTGGAAAGGACATATGATTATCAGATTAATCAGGCGATGGAAAGGAAAAATGTGTCTTAGTCAATAATTCAGGGATATATCCTTCCCAAGGATAAGCAGAGCATGGTATCCGTGGCAGGATATCATGTAGAAAACCCTTTAGGTAAGGGGAGAGAAATTTCATGACACTACCCATACAAAGGTGTTTGGATAATTGATAAGAAAAATTTAGCATTTGCTTTAAATGTTCTTGTTGAAAATCGGAGTATCACAGACATGCTTCGAGATAGCATTGACATGGTCTTCCAGCAAAGGTCGGACTTGGATATACAAAGGATTCACCAGGAACAACTTATAGAATAAGCATTACAATTTCCTTATGGGAGAATGGAAAACCTTGCTGGAAAGGAAACCTTAACACTAGGTCCTCCGACCAGGTGTGCTAGGCATGACATCACCTTACCGATATATAAGGACCAATGTTATAACTCTTGGGAGAAATGTTCCAACCATCATATCTGACCGAGATTTAGATCCGATTGGTGTCAGGATACCTGAGACTCAGGATGTCCGAGAAGAAAAGGCGCAACACAAATCGTTGAAATGGCATTGCAAGCTTCTCGGGAAATGAACTATGGGAGCGGTTTTCTGAAGCAATAGTTCACCATTAAACCAGGGAGAGGACAAGGAGGTGCCTGGTGAACTCAACGGCAGTTCACCGAGATTCCCAAAAGATGGATTTCCACCATTAAGTGAACAAGGAGATAACATTTGTCAGATCAACTGATATAAGGAAGTATGCTCGAGGAAAACATACACAATTAAACATTGGTTGAAATGTGCGCCCGAAATATGGGTTGGGTTGCACGACCAATGTCAGAATGGTGATTCAATCAGCGAAGGACTTAGAATGAACTATCGCCCATTCACTTCAAAGCAATAGGGTTGTTAGAAGTTTTGAATTCACACGTCATAGCTCCATTGTCGGTATTCCGGTTGAAAACAATACGGGGACCAAGGAATGAACGAAGATGGCAAGAAGTATTATGATATCAAGAATTATTAAGAGGTGGTGAAATTCTCACCACATTCTTGACAAAAGAGATGGTAATACTTCCGAGGTAAGGAAGATCAACTGCTGGGTAGCAGTGATCTCAAGGTTTACACCAAACACGAACAAGTTGTGTTGAACGGAAGGCAATAAAGTGGTCGATGAGAACAGGAATCATCGAGGGGCAAGGATGGTATTACCCATCATGAATTCAATTGAATTCCTGGAAGAGCTCATAAGGTTGATGATGATCACGACACAATTGTCGAGAGATTTCATGCAGATGTAGTCAATCAGCGACGACATCCAGTCAAAGGAATGATGAAGCAAGAGGTTATTGGAACCACAGTTACGACACGAACTCGAACTCAAGCTTGTTGTTTAGGGCGAAATGATATGACGATGAGGATCGACGTAAGGTTAGTTCATCGTCGAAAATTGTGCTCCGAGAAGAAGGGCCGGGTAACACAGTTAAAATCATCACGATAAAGATATAGCCAAACAGGCTAGGAATGATGGGAAAGAATATTAAACTCATAAGTAACAAAAATTACTTAGGGTTATCGAACCGAAATGTGGAATCGGTGTTCTCGATTAACGACAACCCAGAACCCGAGAAAATTGGAATCAGTGAGAATTAATAGTTGATGAAGAACCCATAATAAGTTATGCAGTTCCATGATATTCTTGAGATACCAGAGCTTAATACTCAACAGTAGAGCAAAGTAAAGGTTGGACAGGTGCAATGATCTGCAGAAGACAAGTACTTCAACTTGTCCAAGAAACGGTATTAAAAAGGAGAACATGGCCGGAACCACGATTGCAAAAGGCCGAATCCCAGATATAAGAACTTATACCAAAGAGGGTTTAAGAGGAGCACCCATGATAAGATTAGCATCGTGTCCATGGGCATGAACGCAAGGTTCAAGGTCGACTCCCACTTCTCCAATACACAACTCCTCATTTACTACTCTAAGTTAAGAATGTTTAGAGTTTGAAAGTTTAACTTGCGGAATACCGGAACGTTATGACCCATGAAAACTCTTGGGTTCACACAAATTAAGGAAGGTATACGTTCAACCCATCGGGGCATCTTAGGCACGTATACCATCAACTTCAGGGGTAATTAACTCAAGCTCGGAGGTAGAGCATTGTTCAAAAGCAGATGATACAATTTACCAAGGCATTATATATCCATGGAAAGGCTCTCAAGGTTATTCAATATGAAGGACACTGTCGGATAAAATCCAACAAAGGAACCGATGGTTCTCAAGGGATCTGAGGTGAGCACCGGTACTCAACCAGAGGAAGAAGAATGCACGGGCGTCATATTATAGAACATCGGAATGATTCGATGCTTAGATAATAAAGGAATTTCGATTTCCAAAACAAAGGATCAGAAGCAGTCGCTCTGATCAAGGATGGATAAGTTGGATATATCAGAGGCACAATTGACGACAAATAGTTTGGTCGAGAACCAGCTCATGTTCAAAAATGATGTCTGAGCCGGAAGGATAATTTAGAAGGGTTGATAGATGATTGTGTGCATTCGCACACATGCTGAATCAATAGGATCAAAATGACGATGCCTAAGGATACTAACGAATATTGCCAGACATATGGAAAGCATCCATAATGCAAGCAGACAAGTATTGCAGAGCAATAAGCTATTAAGGATTTTTGGAGGATCAAATAGTATTTCGAAGACCATTGTGAAACACATGAACAACTGGGGGATGAGCGGATACTCGATAAGTGCGAGAATTATCCATAGGGGTATTCAGGTGACAAGGAACAGCAAGGCGATAAGCTCAAAGGATTATCGAGACAACGACGAGTGTTTCGAGGTATCTGGTAATAACAAGACCAACTGGGGATGAATGTAAGAATAACAACTGCAAGTAGTTATCCATAAGGGTTGACGGTGGAAGGGGAATTGCAAATGCGATGAACATAAGTTCTCGCGTTAACAACGGCGAGTATCTTCAGGGTCTTCACGTGCCGCAGACGATCATCATTAATAAGGGGCTCTCCGGGTGAAAGTGATAACGAGATCCTAATGTTAGATTTAGCAAAAATCATTTAACCCGAATAGAAGAGAAATAAGAGTCCCAGAGTATAGGTCGAGGAATAAAAGATCCTACTACCACCCGATGGCGACATGGGCCCATGGGCCACACAGCCATGATAGTAAAAGTTTTTCAACGACTAGACTCGACTTTGGCCAAGGAGTTGAGAAGGGGGATTCCTACAGGCAGTCGGCTCTGATACCAACTTGTGACGCCCCCGATTTAATCGTACACTAATCATGCACGCAAATGTGTACGATCGAGATCAGGGACTCACGGGAAGATATCACAACACAACTCTACAAATAAAATAAGTCATACAAGCATCATAATACAAGCCAGGGGCCTCGAGGGCTCGAATACAAGTGCTCGATCATAGACAAGTCAGCGGAAGCAACAATATCTGAGTACAGACATAAGTTAAACAAGTTGCCATAAGATGGCTAGCACAAACTGGGATACAGATCGAAAGAGGCGCAGGCCTCCTGCCTGGGATCCTCCTAAACTACTCCTGGTCGTCGTCAGCGGGCAGCACGTAGTAGTAGGCACCTCCGGTGTAGTAGGGGTCGTCGTCGACGGTGGCGTCTGGCTCCTGGACTCCAGCATCTGGTTGCGACAACCAGAAAGAAAGGAAAGGGGAAAAAGGGGGAAGAAAGCAACCGTGAGTACTCATCCAAAGTACTCGCAAGCAAGGAACTACACTACATATGCATGGGTATATGTGTAAGGAGGCCATATCAGTGGACTGAACTGCAGAATGCCGGAATAAGAGGGGGATAGCTAGTCCTATCGAAGACTACGCTTCTGGCAGCCTCCGTCTTGCAGCATGTAGAAGAGAATAGATGGAAGTCCTCCAAGTAGCATCTCCAAGTAGCATATCCAAATAGCATCTCATAGCATAATCCTACCCGGCGATCCTCTCCTCGTCGCCCTGTAGAAAAGCGATCACCGGGTTGTCTGTGGAACTTGGAAGGGTGTGTTTTATTAAGTATCCGGTTCTAGTTGTCATAAGGTCAAGGTACAACTCCAAGTCGTCCTGTTACCGAAGATCACGGCTATTCGAATAGATTAACTTCCCTGCAGGGGTGCACCACATTCCCCAACACGCTTGATCCCATTTGGCCGGACACACTTTCCTGGGTCATGCCCGGCCGCGGAAGATCAACACGTCGCAGCCCCACCTAGGCACAACAGAGAGGCCAGCACGCCGGTCTAAACCTAAGCGCACAGGGGTCTGGGCCCATCGCCCATAGCACACCTGCACGTTGCGAGGGCGGCCGAAAGCAGACCTAGCCTAGTGGCGTTCCAGTCCAATTCGGCGCGCGCTGCTCCGTCGCTGACGTCTGAAGTGCTTCGGCTGATACCACGACGCCGGGATACCCATAACTACTCCCGCGTAGATGGTTAGTGCGTATAAGCTCGTAGCCAACTCAGATCAAATACCAAGATCTCGTTAAGCGTGTTAAGTATCCGCGAACGCCGAACAGGGCCAGGCCCACCTGTCTCCTAGGTGGTCTCAACCTGCCCTGCCGCTCCGCCACAAAGTAACAGTCGAGGGCCGTCGGGAACCCAGGCCCACCTCTACCGGGATGGAGCCACCTGTCCTTTCTGCCCCCTCGTCAGAATCACTTGCGGGTACTCAATGAGCTGACCCGACTTTAGTCACCATCTGTATAGTATGTATATATGTATAGTATATACCCGTGATCACCTCCCAAGTGATCACGACCCGATAGTATAGCAAGGCAGACTGACAAGAATGTAGGGCCAATGATGATAAACTAGCATCCTATACTAAGCATTTTAGGATTGCGGGTAAGGTATCAATGACTGTAGCAGCAATGATAGGCTATGCATCAGAATAGGATTAACGGAAAGCAGTAACATGCTACACTACTCTAATGCAAGCAGTATAGAGAAGAATAGGCGATATCTGGTGATCAAAGGGGGGGCTTGCCTGGTTGCTTAGACAAGGAGGGGTCGTCGGTGACGTAGTCGTACTCGGTGGCATCAGCGTCGGTCTCGTAGTCTACCGGAGAGAAGAGGGGGAAGAAATAATGAATACAGAGCAAACAAAGCATCACAAAATATAACAAGGCAATACGCGGTGTTCGGTGTGCCCTAAGGCGGTAGTAGGTGATACCGGTGAAGGGGGGAAAACATCCGGGAAAGTATTCCCGGTGTTCCGCGTTTTCGGACCGGTGAACCGGAGGGGAAAAGTTGCGTGTTCGGTATGCTAGGGGTGTGTGGCGGACGAACGGGCTGCGTAACTGGATTCGTCTCGTCGTTCTGAGCAACTTTCATGTTGAAAATATTTTAATCCGAGTTACGGATTAAAAGATATGATTTTTAAAAGATTTTAACAATTTTGGAATTTAATTATTTATTTAATTAATTCGAAAAAATGTATTTATGACGTCAGCATGATGTCATGCTGACGTCAGCAGTCAACAGGGTTGACTGAGTCAACCCTGACAGGTGGGTCCCGTTTCTCATACACTGTTAACTAATTAACCTAATTAAGTTTTAATTAACAGTAGTTAATTAGGTTAATTAGTTATTAGGTTAATTAACCAGGATTAATTAGATTAATTATTTACTTAACAGTTAATTAGGTTAATTAGTGATTAGGTTAATCTAATTATAATTAATTAACCTAATTAATTACTTAATTAATTAATTAATTTAATTATTATTTATTTATTTAATAATATATTTTTTTTAATTCCCTTTTTTTTAATTTAAAGTTCTGGGGCGTGGGCCCCGTTTGTCATAGGCCCATAGGGGCCTATCGGGCGCGGGTTAACGGGGATGGAGCGGAGCAGAGCCACAGGGCTCGCGGGTGGACCCGGTGAAACGGGGCGGAGCCCCGCTGTGCGGGCATAACCCGCCCAGACAACGCGCCAGAGCTGGCCGCGGGCGCCGGCGGCCAAGGGCACACGAGCGCCGGCCGGAACAGGGCAGCGGGACGGAGGGGACCGGAGCCATGGGCGCGCGTGTGTCGGCGAGCGACAGCGCGGCGTAGGCGGACGGGCGAGGCGCGGTGGCCGCACGCGCAGGCGGCGACGGACGTAGCGGAACGGCGGGGCAGGGCGAGGTGCGTCGGTGCGGGGCGACGGGCGCGGCCAGGGAGTGGCCCGACCGCGGTGAGCGGGGCGACGCGGTCGCGCGGTGACTGGGCCAGGAGAAGGGGAGCTCACAGGGGGGGCGTAGGGATCTGGCAGTGGCTCGGGGAGGAGTTGAGGTCGCGTCGGAGAGGACGGCGGGGCAGCTCCGGCGAGGTGTCGAGGAGGTGGCCGTGGCGGTGGTGGGCAGCAGTGTCGAGGGTGCCGGTGTCGGGTGGTGGCGGCGTCCAGGCGGCGGGGCGCGGATCGATCCGGCGGCTTCGGGGTTGGTGGCGGGGCGAGGCGACGGCGGCGATG
>NC_041393.1:305093189-305101303 GCF_002162155.2 Triticum dicoccoides | reverse complement strand
TTTTTTTTGTCTTGTTTTCTGTTTTCTTTATTATATCTTTATTTCTTTATTTTAGTTGCATTTTAATTTAGTAAAATATACACTTAGTATCTAATTCAGTATTTTGACTTAGTCCATAGTCACAAAAAGTCTAGACCCCAAATAACTTAGTTTGACATTTTATTAATCATAAAAGTTATTCAAATAATCATTTTTACTACTGTTTTATTCATCTCATAGTATTTAAACATTTTATAAATGTGTGGTTTTTCCCCAATAATTATCTATGCAATATTTGGTTCACTCCGAACATTTTTGTTTTAATTTTTGAAAACTTTTATTGTTTTCTTTTATTTAAATTTTGAATTTGTTTCGGTTCCGAACTATCGAGAGTTTATCACAGTAACCGTGGTGACGTGGCATCATTAGCGGGGAATCACTGTAGCTTAATTATCCGGGCGTCACAAATGGTGAGCTTGGTCTTGGCGGTGCGTGCTCCTCCTCCCGAGACTGCAGCTCTTCCTCGGATGAGAGCTCAAGCAGTGGTGGCTATGAACGGCCTCCGCATCATCGTGCTCGTGTCGAGGGCGCCGGTGGTTCATCCCACCGTGGTGCCCCGGTGAAGCTGGAGAGGAGCCTAGCGTGAGGCTGGGGCCGATGAACTTGGACTCAAGACCGGCACCTTGAGGCGCTGCTTGAAGATGCGGTGCTGGTGCCGGGTTCGTACGCATTCGGGCCCTCTTTATTTAGCCTTTCCTTTCTCCTATAATTCAAAAAAAAAAGATGGTGTACGCCGCTGGGGTGTGTAATGAACTATGGCAGTTATGCCCTTTATTCTATGCCTGCTACCTTAATGATGTGCCGTAATATTTGTGCTCTGGATAGGCAAGGGTAGGATAACTTAGCTCGGTATGTGTGTAGCAGTTTTCCGCCTCGTGAGGACTTAGCCTCAGGTACATGATGGGGCCCCTTTCCTGGGGAGCCGCGGGGTCTCAAGAGCCACTGCAGAGCCACCGCGGGGCTGCTCTCAAAAGAAAAGAAAAGACCGTCGAGCGGCTACTCTCCTTTATGTGAGCCCCCTGGCATAGATTAGCTCGGACTTGACGCACCGTGTCGCGCTGCCCGAGAGGCACGGACATGAGGGGTGCTGGTGCGCGTGAGCTTGATCGAGGGCTCCTCGCGAGGATGAGCCGAAGAACCAGGGTTCGGCGTGGTGCGTGCGTGCAAGGGCAAGCCCAAGGCGCACACACCTACCTAGCCCCACGTGCGAGGCACGCGAGAAGAAGTGACGGGCGACTGCCACCTCTCTCATGCCCTTAGGCCAAAAACAACTCAGGAGAAGGAAACAGCTCGAGGAACCAGGGTTCGAAAATACCAAATCCATTGAAAGGTTACTTAAAAAACTGCAAGCAACTACGGAAAGCAAATGAATAGCCGCGTTCGGCACCTAATCTATTCTTCTCACCAGCGCGGAGCTAAGTGCTGCCACTAAGACGTGGGAGGGAGCCCCCATGAGGCCATAGGGCGACTCTCAGGAGACTCCGGGGTGTGTGCAGCCCCACTCATTATTATGTGAGAGCGTCACGAGCGGAGACCTTCACAGGCCGGAGCCTTGCTTCACAGGCCGAAGCCTTTCTTCAGGGGTAGAACTTCCGGAGGTGCTGCATGTTCCAGGCATTCTGGATGGGGACCCCGTCCTGTGTCTCCAGGCGCGCGGCGCCAGGTCTGGAGACACGGGAAATCCTAAACGGGCCCTCCCACATGAGAGAGAGCTTGTGCAGCCCCTCCCTGGAGAGCACCCGCCTCAGGACGAGGCCCCCCACCTCCAACGTCCTGGGGCGGACGCTGCGGCAGTGGTACCGCCGCAGCGCCTGCTGGTACCTTGCCGCCCGGAGCGAGGCTTGTCGGCGCCATTCCTCCCCAAGCACAAGATCCATCCCCCGCATGGCGTCCTGGCGTGCCGCGTCGAACGCCAGGACCCGCGTGGAGCGATGCTTGACCTCGTGAGGGAGAATCGCTTCTGCTCCGTAGACGAGGAAGAACAGCGTCTCTCCTTTTGGCTTGGTCGCGGTGATGCGGATGGACCACAACACGAACTGCAGCTCGTCGAGCCAGCCCCTGCCGCATGCCTCGAGCTTCTTCTTGAAGGCCCTGGTCTTGAGCCCCCTCAGGACTCCTGCGTTGGCCCGCTCGGCCTGGCCGTTGCTCCGTGGGTGTGCTACTGAGGCGTAGCATATCTCATAGAGGCAAAGGTGTCCCGATGTTTCGATGAGATGGTGGCTATCGTTTTCTGTGGGAGTCGACCTTGAAGATTCGACTACGAACGTGCGATACGTCGCGCCATAGCAATCGCTAAACCAACTTTCGAGGGGTTATTGACCATGCCGGAGCACGATCAACCTGACCACGAGGGTCTGTTTCCTGCAAGCAAATGAAGAACAAGCAAGAAACTGAGATTGTAATTTGGATATTGCGAATATAAGATGAAATCTTTATTGATGAAGGTGGGGTTCTATGACGTCTTTGTCTGGTCGTTGAACACAAATGAAATACGCAAAGTTGTAGCTATGGAAAACTTTAATCTAAACAAAACCCAAAGTCTAAACAGTGCCCTAAGGGTTGTATATATGGAGGAAGAGGGGGAATTTCTTGGCCCTTGGTGGAGGGGTCTGAAACCAACCCTATCTCTTGTTTCCCCACACATACGGACTCTAAAAATAGCCTATACTTATGTGTTTCGAAATTACATGGGCCTGGCCCAATAATAAGGTGACGCAGCACCTAGAATAGCCTCGGGACAAAATTTATGAAGTGGCATCTTGTATATTTTGTCCAAGGCTTCATGCACTCATTATGGTGGCTTCAAAGTCCTGAAATCATCACTTGTAACTCCGTTCTTGTTCCCCTTGCACATGCCATCATCTCCATGCTTGTTCTTGCTCCAATGTTCAACCTTCTCCAAGCTAGGCCCTTCATTTGTAAGCAAAACAAATGTATCCAATTTAGGCAGCATCATATTCTCATGAACATTAGAATCATTACCAAGAAACGGAAGTACCTGATAATTTAATTAGCGTGCACGAGCTCTAGTAATTGGTCCAGTATATGTAGCAGTAGGGGTTGTGGGTGTAAGAATGGTATTCATGTCCTCATCATCATCCCCTTCTTGAAATGAAGTCGTCCTCAATGGAAGCTCATCTTCCTCACCCAAATAAGGCTTCAAATCTACAATGTTAAAAGTGGGACTAACCCCAAGATCTGCAGGCAGCTCAAGTTTATATGCATTATCATTTATTTTCTCCAACACCTTAAAAGGAACATCGGCACGAGGCATTAGCTTTGATTTGCGCACATCAGGAAATCTATCCTTACGCAAATGTAACCAAACAAGATCTCCAGGTGGAAAGACAACATGTTTTCTACCCTTATCTCCAGCAAGTTTATATTTAGCATTCATATGCTCATTGTTTTCCTTAGTTAACTCATGCATTTTTAAAATCAATTCAACATGTTGTTTAGCATCAAAATTAACCTTCTCCGAAGATGGAAGAGGCAACAAATCAATAGGTTTCAAAAGGGCACATCTTAGTAGTAGAATGCAATGAACGATTATAAGCAAATTCAATATGAGGCAAGCATTCTTCCCACATTTTCTTATTATTCTTCAAAACAGCCCTAAGCATAGTAGACAATGTTCTATTGACTACTTCAGTTTGTCCATCAGTTTGGGGGTGAAGTAGTACTAAAAAGCAGTTTAGTCCCCAACTTAGCACATAAACATCTCCAAAAGTGGCTAAGAAATTTAGTATTACGATCTGAAACAATAGTATTTGGCACACCATGCAAGCGAATAATTTCACGGAAGAACAAATCAGCAACATTAACAACATCATCTCTTTTATGACATAGTATAAAGTGTGCCATTTTCGAGAATCAATCAATGGCAACAAATATGCTATCCCTCCCCTTCTTTATTCGAGGTAAACCTAAAACAAAGTCCATAGCTATATCCTCCCAAGGAACACTAGGTATAGGCAAAGGCATATATAAACCATGAGGATTGAGTCGTGACTTAGCTTTTTGACATGTAATGCAGCGAGCAACAAAGGGCTCAACATCCCGTCCCATCTTTGGCCAAAAGAAATGTGTAGCAAGTACGTCCTCCATCTTCTTCACGCCAAAGTGTCCCATTAATCCTCCTCCATGCGCCTTCTACAACAACAAAAGATGAACGGAGCTAGCTGGAATGCATAGCTTGTTAGCACGGAACACAAAGCCATCATTAACGACGAACTTGTTCCATGTTCTACCTTTGTTACAATTCTGCAATACATCTTTAAAATCAGCATCATGCACATATTGATCTTTGATGGTCTCCAAACCAAATATTTTGAAGTCAAGTTGTGAAAGCATAGTATAGCGACAAGACAATGCATCAACAATAACATTTTCTTTACGCTTCTTGTGTTTAATGACAAAAGGGAAGGTCTCAATGAATTCAACCCATCTAGCATGTCTACGATTCAGTTTAGCTTGACTTTTAATATGTTTCAAAGATTCATGATTAGAATGTATAACAAATTCTTTGGGCCATAAATAATGTTGCCATGTTTCTAAAGTCCGAACAAGAGCATATAATTCTTTATCATAAGTAGAATAATTCAGACTAGGCCCACTCAATTTTTCAGAAAAGTATGCAGCAGGTTTGCCATCTTGTAATAACACACTTCCTAATCCAATTCCACTAGCATCACATTCAAGCTCAAATGTCTTATTAAAATCAGGAAGTTGGAGTAAAGGAGCATGTGTCAACTTATCTTTCAACACCGTGAAGGCTTCTTCCTGTGCGGTACCCCAAACAAAAGGCACATCCTTCTTTGTAATCTCATCGAGAGGTGCAGCAATGGTGCTAAAATCTCTCACAAAACGCCTATAGAATCCAGCGAGGCCAAGAAAACTCCTCACTTGTGTGACCGTTTTGGGATGCGGCCAACTCTCAATAGCTTCAATCTTGGCTTTATCAACTTCAATTCCCTATGGAGTAACAACATAGCCAAGAAAAGAAACTCGGTCGGTGCAAAAGGTGCACTTCCCAAGGTTACCAAACAAATGTGCATCACGTAGAGCAATAAAAGCAACACGTAAATGTTCCAAATGTTCCTCCAAAGATCTGCGATAAATCAGTATATCATCGAAATAGACTACCACAAATCGTCCAATGAAAGCACGTAAAACTTCGTTCATTCATCTCATGAAAGTACTAGGTGCATTAGTTAGACCAAAAGGCATGACTAACCACTCATATAATCCAAACTTAGTTTTAAATGTTGTTTTCCATTATCCCCCAATTTCATACGAATTGATGGTATCCACTACGCAAATCAACTTTGGAGAATATTGTAGAGCCACTCAATTCATCAAGCATATCATCTAGCCTAGGAATAGGATGACGATAACGAATAGTAATATTATTAATGCCTCTACAATCAACACACATACGCGATGTACCATCCTTTTTCTGCACTAGAATAATAGGAACATCACAAGGACTATGGGATTCGAGTATATAACCTTTGTCAAGAGGCTCCTGTACTTGACGCATAATCTCCTTCGTCTCCTCTGGATTCGTACGGTATGGCACACGGTTTGACAGTGAAGCACGGGGAATTAAGTCAATCTGATGCTCAATCCCTCGAATAGGCGGTAATCTTGGTGGCACGTCTTGTGGAAAGACGTCAGCGAACTCCTGCAAAATGTTAGTGACAGTAGGAGGCAAAGAGGAAGGCATGTCCTCGAATGAAAATAATGCCTCTTTGCACACAAAAGCATAGCAAACAGATCTGCTAAAATCTAGCTCATCAATATCAGATTTGGTGGCAAATAAACATGCACTTTTCAATTTAATTTCAGAAGCAACACTAGATGGTTTATTATTAGGCCTCATTTATTGCTTAAATTCTTTTGCCACAATCTAATTTTCACTCTTATTCTTCTCCTGTTTTGCTTTATTAGCTCTATTAATATCATCATTCAAAATGGAATCAGGAGTCATAGGAAGCAAAGAAATATTTTTATCCTTATGAACAAGAGTATACTGATTGTTTCTACCATGGTGTACAGAATTTTTATGAAATTGCCATGGTCAACCAAGTAATAAAGAACATGCTTGCATAGGTACCACATCACAATCAACATAATCAGCATATGTAGAGAGACTAAAATGCACACGAACAGTACGTGTTACCTTAACCTTGCTGCTGTTGTTAAACCATTGGATGTAGTAAGGATGTGGATGTGCTCTTGTGGTGAGAGATAGCTTCTCCACCATCTCCATGCTAGCCAAGTTGTTGCAGCTCCCTCCATCTATGATGACGCGCAAGAACGTTCCTTCACAACTCCCTTAGTATGGAATAAATTATGCCTTTGATTTTGCTCAGCCTATGTGACCTGCACACTCAAAACACGTTGAGCAACTATACATTCATACCTGTCAGCGTCTTCAGGAGCCATGTATTGCGTCTCATGATCAGAATCATCTCCACCGTGTTCTTCACGTGTAATAAGACCCAAAGTCTCCTCATCATAGTCACTAGTGGATTCATACCCACCATCCTCAGTAGCAATCATCACACGCTGAGATTTGCATTCTCACGCATAATGTCCTCTTCCCTTACAACGACGACAAATAATATCACTTGTGTGCCCTGTTGATGCCATGGAAGAAGAAGAGCTTTGTGCAGGCCCGACAGGTGTGCTCTTGGCAGATAGTGGTGGTTGTGCCTGCTTTCTTGTATCACGGCTGGAGGTGGCAGCTGATAGAGGTGCTGGTGAAGTGGACGTAGAGGATGCACGCGGTGTCCATGATGAATGTCGACATTCAGAAAAGTTAGTTCGCGCCAATGCTTGTCGATCCTACACTTCACGTTCAGCTTTACAAGCAAGATGGAATAAAGGAGTGATATTAGTATACTCCTTATACTCTAGAATGGTCTGAATCTCTCTATTTAATCCACCCATAAAACATGCAAGAATAGCTTCATTCCGCTCAACAATACCACATCTAATCATGCCAGTTTGTAATTCCTGATAATATTCTTCTACATAATTTTTTCCTTGTCTTAAACGCTGCAATTTTTGAAGCAATTCACGTTGATAATATGGTGGAACCCAACGAGTATGCATAGCAGTTTTCAAAGCAGCCCAAGTAGCTGGAATAGGATATAATCTACAATATTTAGACCACCATACACATGCAAAACTAGTGAAAGCACAAATAGCAACAACAACCCGTCTCTCCTCGGGATATTGTAAACATGTAAAACATTGTTCAGTTTCTAACTCCCAAGTAAGATATATATCAGGAACATATCTGTCGTGGTATTCTCACGGGGGGGGGGATGCAAGACGACATATGCCACAGGGTGGCTTCGTGTGAGGGCAAGACTGCTGCTGGAATATCCAGGGACGGGTATGCGAGTAGCACGCGCTAGTTTACCCAGGTTCGGGGCTCTCCGGAGAGATAACACCCCTACTCCTGCATGTCTGAGTATATCTGGTATATCTAGTACAGAGTGCTCCTGGAGCTGTATCTGAGGTTAGTGCCATAGGCATATGGCCTCGTATATGCCTCATATGTGGCATGCTAGTGGCTGGCCATGCTCATGGACGTGAGCATGCATGTGGGTGCTCATGCGTGAATCTCTCCTGATGGATGGATGGAGCTAGCTTTTATAGGCATAGCTAGCTTGATATGTAAGCTATGTGGGTAGCTTAGGAAGTAAGCTAGGTAGGCATGGTGGGGTGTCATCCTTGTCCTCTGGGTCACTTTATAAATAGTGCCAGGGGACAAGTGCCACTGTACATGATGGCTGGAGTGTCACGCGAACAGTGCCAGGTACGGTCGTCATCTCGGGGTCGCGTCGGGCTGCAGTCGGCAGTCGGCTGGTTGGCGTAGTCGACAGCCAGCAGTCGGCCTGGTGGAGCAGTCGGCAGCCAACAGTTGGCCTGGGCGGTCGGGGAGTCGGCAGCCAGCAGTTGGCCTGGTGGTGCAGTCGGCAGCCAGCAGTCGGCCTGGGCGGCCAGGGAGTCGGCAGCCAGCAGTCGGCCTGGTGGTGCAGTCGGCAGCCCGGAGTCGG